>NC_060138.1:596301990-596608336 GCF_021461385.2 Schistocerca piceifrons | reverse complement strand
GATCGCTTTTTCCAGGGCTACATATCTCATGAACGCATTTTGATTTGTTTTTAGTCTTGCTTCCATTATCAGCTGCAACTTCATAACTGCCCCTCTGGTGTCTTTACCTTTCTTGTAGTCATCAAACATATCCTCAATTTTCTTTTCCATTCTTCTCCATATTATTCTTGTCAGCAATTAGGATACAGGAGTTGTTAAGCTGACTGTGCGACAATTCTCGCATTTTTCAGCACTTGTAGTCATCGTAATTGTGTGGATGATTTCTTCCGAAAGTCAGATGGTATGTCGCCAGACTCATGTATTCTACACACCAACGTGAATAGTCGTTTTGTTGCCACGCCCCAAATGATTTTAGAAATCCTGATGAAATGTTATCTACCCCTCCTGCCTAATTTGATCTTCAGCCTTCTAAAGCTCCCTTAAATTCTAATTCTAATATTGGATATTGGTTCCCCTATCTCTTCTAAATCGACTCTAGTTTTTTCTTCTATCACATGAGACTAATCATCCCCCTCATAGATCCCTTCAATGTACTTTTTGCACCTCTCTCCTCTGCACTTAACAGTGGAATTCCCGTTGTACAGGCAGAATATTTTCTTCAAATAATAGACACGTAGAAGAATACCTAGAAGTTTCATTACGTACGTTGCTGCCTGTGCTGTAATTGTGTTCCCATCTTAAAATGTCTCTCCACGCTTCCACCACGTAAGAAGATTAAACAACAACTGCAACAACAACAAAAAATGGTTCAAATGGCTCTAAGCACTATTGGACTTAACACTTGGGGTCATCAGTCCCCTAGACTTAGAACTACTTAAACCTAACTAACCTAAGGACATCACACACATCCATGCCCGAGGCAGGATTCGAACCTGCGACCGTAGAAGCAGCACGCTTATAGACTGAAGCACCTAGAACCACTCGGCCACAGCGGCCGGCAATAACTGCATTGAATATTCATCTGTCTGTAAATATTACTATGATGTTTTTAAGCTATTATACACTGAAGAGCCAAAGAAACTGGCACACCTGCCTAATATTGAGTGGGGCTCCTACGAGAACGCAGAAGTGCCGCAACGCGACGTGACATGGACTAGACTAACGTCTGAAGTAGTACTGCAGGGAACTGACACCATGAATCCTTCAGGGCTGTCCATAAATCAGCAAGAGGTGAGAGGGTAGAGATCTCTTTTGAAAAGCAGGTTGCACAGCATCCCAGATATGCTCAACAATGTTCTTGTCTGGGGAGGTTGGTGGCTAGCGGAAGTGTTCAGAGTCAGAAGAGGGCCCCTGGAGCCACTGTGTAGCAATTCTGGAAGTGTGTTGTGTCGCATTGTCCTGATGAAATTGCCCAAGATCGTGGGAATCCACAGTGGACATGAATGGATGCAGGTGATCAGACGGGATGCCTACTTACCTGTCACGTGCCAGAGCCGTATCCAGACGTATCCGGGGTCCCGTATCATTCCATCTGCACACGCCCCACACCATTACAGAACCTCCACCAGCTTTAACAGTCCCTTACTGACATGAAGGTTCCATGGATTCACGAGTTTGCCACCGTACCAGTACACGTCCATCCGCTCGTTACAATTTGACACGAGACTCGTCCGACCAGACAACATATTTATAGTCATCAACAGTCTAACGTCGGTGTTGACGGGCCCAGTTGGGGCGTAAAACTCTGTGTCGTGTAGTCATCAAGAGTACACGAGAGGGCCTCAGGCTCCAAAAGGCCATATCAATGATATTTCGTTGAATGGTTCGCTATCTGACACTTGTTGATGGCCCAGCATTGAAATCTCCAGAAATTTGCGGAAGGGTTGCACTTCTGTCACATTGAACGATTCTCTCCAGTCGTCGATGACCGCATTCTTGCAGGATCTTTTTGCGGCCTCAGCGATGTCGGAGATTTGATGTTATACCGGATTCCTGATATTCAACGTATATTCGCGTAATGGTCGTACGGGATAGTCTACACTTCATAGCTAGTTCGGAGATGCTGTGTCCCATCGCTCGTACGCCGACTCAACCTCACTTATATCTTGATATCCTGCCATTGTGGCAGCAGTAACCGATCTAACAGCTGCACCAGACCCTTGTTATCTTATATATGCCCTGCAGACCGCAGAACCCTACTCTACCTGAATACATATCTTTGTATTTGAATACGCATGCCTATACCAGTTTCTTTGGCGTTTTAGTGTATATGCTTAGGATTTTTCTGTTGTTACTGTCAACCCCCCCCCCCCTCCCTCCATGAACCACGGACCTTGGCGTTGGTGGGGAGGCTTGCGTGCCTCAACGATACAGATAGCCGTACCGTAGGTGCAACCACAACGGAGGGTATCTGTTGAGAGGCCAGACAAACGTGTGGTTCCTGAAGAGGGGCAGCAGCCTTTTCAGTTGTTGCAGGGGCAACAGTCTGGATGATTGACTGATGCGACTGCTACGGTCACAGGTTCGAATCCTGCTTGGGGCATGGATGTGTGTGATGTCCTTAGGTTAGTTAGGTTTAAGTCGTTCTAAGTTCTAGGGGACTGATGACCACAGCTGTTAAGTCCCATAGTGCTCAGAGCCATTTGAACCATTTTGATTGACTGGTCTGGGTTCCGTAGAAATGTTGGAACACGTGAGGCAATACTGATCCTACGACTTATCTTAGAAGAAAGATTAAGGAAAGGCAAACCTACGTTTCTAGCATTTGTAGACTTAGAGAAAGCTTTTGACAATGTTAATTGGAATACTCTCTTTCAAATTCTAAAGATGGCAGGGGTAAAATACAGGGAGCGAAAGGCTATTTACAATTTGTACAGAAAGCAGATGGCAGTTATAAGAGTCGAGGGATATGGAAGGGAAGCAGTGGTTGGAAAGGGAGTGAGACAGGGTTGTAGCCTCTCCCCGATGTTATTCAATCTGTATATTGAGCAAGCAATAAAGGAAACAAAAGAAAAGTTCGGAGTAGGTATTAAAATCCACGGAGAAGAAATAAAAACTTTGAGGTTCGCCGATGACGTTGTAATTCTATCAGAGACAGCAAAGGACTTGGAAGAGCAGTTGAACGGAATGGACAGTGTCTTGAAAGGAGGGTATAAGATGAACATAAACAAAAGCAAAACGAGGATAATGGAATGTAGTCGAATTAAGTCGGGTGATGCTCAGGGAATTAGATTAGGAAATGAGACACTTAAAGTAGTAAAGGAGTTTTGCTATTTGGGGAGCAAAATAACTGATGATGGTCGAAGTAGAGAGAATACAAAATGTAGACTGGCAATGGCAAGGAAAGCGTTTCAGAAGAAGAGAAATTTGTTAACATCGAGTATTGATTTAAGTGTTAGGAAGTCGTTTCTGAAAGTATTTGTATGGAGTGTAACGTGGACGATAAATTATTTGGACAAGAAGAGAATAGAAGCTTTCGAAATGTGGTGCTACAGAAGAATGTTGAAGATTAGATGGGTAGATCACATAACTAATGAGGAGGTATTGAATAGAATTGGGGAGAAGAGGAGTTTGTGGCACAATTGACAAGAGGAAGGGACCGGTTGGTGGGACATGTTCTGAGGCATGAGGGGATCACCAATTTAGTATTGGAGGGCAGCGTGGAGGGTAAAAATCGTAGAGGGAGACCAAGAGATGAATACACTAAGCAGATTCAGAAGGATGTAGGCTGCAGTAGGTTCTGTGAGATGAAGAAGCTTGCACAGGATAGAGTAGCATGGAGAGCTGCATCAAACCAGTCTCAGGAGTGAAGAACACAACAACAACAACTGTCAGTGTTGGTTTGCTGTCGACTATGTCGATAATAACTCTATCATGAAACTGTTCAGAGTAACTCACTCTCCGCCCTACGTTGCTATTCATAACGAATCATAATACAACTGTCTGCCCCGATAGCTGAGTGGTCAGCGTGACGGATTGCCGTCCTACGGGCCCGGTTTAGATTCCCGGCTGGGTCGGGGATTTTCTTCGCTCAGAGACTGGGTGTTGTGTTGTCCTCATCATCATTTCATCCCCATCCGGCGCGCAGGTTGCCCAATGTGGCGTTGAATGTAATAAGACCTGCACTAAGGGGGCCGGACTTGCCCCTTAAGGGGCTTCCCGGCCAATGATGCCAAACGCTCATTTCCATAATCCAACTACTTTCTGGCGCTGTTGATGTTATCCTACACCTGTCAGATCATAAATCCTTGTGTTGTTTCCATTTCACTTCACTGACTGGCACTATATCTAGAACGAGCCTCTGTATTTCGGTTTTACAGATTTTTCTAGATTTCCAACCACATTCGGACTTCTGACATTCCACTCCCTGACCCGTACGAAGTTTCCCTTTCTCTGATTATTCGGTCGTTTTCTGATAATTGCCTCACTCCTGGCAGTCCTGTCCCTGTGAACTGATGGGGGACTAATCTGCAATCTTTTGCCAACGGAAAGATCATCATGTCCGTTGTCAGAACGAGGATGACTTCCTGTGCCAGAGGTACTAAGCCGGCTCTTCCTCACGGTGTGAGATGACTCTCCTCAAGCAAAAGTTACTCCAGAAAATTCGACGCCTAACTGGCCCAGTCCCCACGTGAAAGAAGAGACTGTCCATCAATCACGGTAGTCGTGGGCGCCCAGCTGTCGCCTGCGCAGGGCATAAAGGGACAGCTGCATTCAGGAGTCCCTCTCCACAGAAGAATTTGGTTATCTGGCGGTGCTTTTAATATTTCTTTTCCTATTATTTCTTATTCTCTTTGAAGTTACTAGTCATTATTTTCATTGGTTGGAAAGCAGCATCTCATGAAACGAATCAGACATAAAACTGGAGGACGCATTTCAACGTAAGCATAATGTCTAACAGCAGTATGTGTTATCATTTTGGTTTACAGAAGGCTTCCCATATGATTCAGTTAATTGATGTTTTAAAACTGCTCCATAACAGGAGGATTCCTTCCAACTTAATAAAATCATTTGAAGAGATTTATTCCAACAAGTAAATCCAGCCGAAAATAGTTCAAGGTAAACTTGCTGCAAAGCAGTTAATAGTGGTACAAGACCAGATGAGTCATCAAGCTCGCAATTTTTTTGGTATAGTCATGGAAAAGGTGATTAAGAAGGTATTGTTTG
The DNA here is from genome assembly GCF_021461385.2 of Schistocerca piceifrons. Taxonomy (NCBI): domain Eukaryota; kingdom Metazoa; phylum Arthropoda; class Insecta; order Orthoptera; family Acrididae; genus Schistocerca; species Schistocerca piceifrons. The sequence continues at coordinate 596,603,230 of NC_060138.1, read as the reverse complement.
GTAATGGTTATAGAATGGGGAATGAAAAAAACAAAAATCATGCTGACGATGCAGATCTGCTGGTGGAAAACACTGAAGATAACTTGCAGAAACTATTACGTATATTTAACGTGTCAGCCAAACACCTAAATACGGTCATATCCACTAAAGGAACCAAATGTATGACCACATCTGTGGAACCAGTTATATGAAAACTGAAAGTGGATGGAAAAATTATTCATTAGGTACTGACATATAATTATCTTGGTATTGAACTGACCAGCAGAAGAAATGACGAAAATTAAATTTGTGAACAAGTAGCAAAAGCAAACAAGGAGGTAGGGTATTCAAATGACACTATTCGGAAAAACAAGCAAACAGGAAAAGATGCAAAGGCAAGAATGTAGAAAATAGTAATGAGAATAATTGTGATACAAACAGCTGAGACAAGACGAGAAACATCAAAAACAGAAAGACTTTTTGAAACCATGGATATGAAAATTCTGTGAAGAAGTACAGGGAAGTCACTGAGACTTAGAGAGAAAAGTGAAAGTATTAGAAAGGATGTAAAGTGGAGTCTATTGATGAGTTGGTACATAAGAGAAAGCATGACTGGAACAAACACATAGACGGATGGATGAAAGGAAGATTGTGAAAATCTTAAGAAGTAAATCACCAGTTGGTAAAAGAAATATTGGCCATCCAAGGCAGAGATGGGAAGGCAACCTCTGGGTAGACTGAAGGATATTGGTAGAAGAAGGTTTTAGCCTAGATAGCAAGAAGGAAGAAGATTTTGTAGTTAGTGTAAGAAAAAAATGGTTCAAATGGCTCTGAGCACGATGGGACTTAACATCTATGGTCATCAGTCCCCTAGAACTTAGAACTACTTAAACCTAACTAACCTAAGGACGGCACACAACACCCAGTCATCACGAGGCAGAGAAAATCCCTGACCCCGCCGGGAATCGAACCCGGGAACCCGGGCGTGGGAAGCGAGTTAGTGTAAGATAACAATAAAAGTGAAGAAATGGAGAGAATAAGGAAATGACCAATAGAAAGAAAATGAAGAAGATTTAGCCTAGATAGCAAGAAGGAAGAAGATTTTGTAGTTAGTGTAAGATAACAATAAAAGTGAAGATTTGGAGAGAATAAGGAAATGACCAATAGAAAGAAAATTAATAATAGCTGCGTAATCATACCCAAATGACCGCGCGATGCTGATTGCCCACCGTGTCATCCTCTGTCATATGCCGTCATTCAGATGAGGTATGAAGAACAATTATATCAGTACACCGCTCTCTCGCCCGTTATCGGTTATCCAAACTTTGGAGCTGCTACTTCTCTTTCAAGTAGCTCCTAAATTAGCTTCAGAAATCTGAGTGAAGGCAGCCACAGTCCTCCTCCCCCGCCCCCCCTACCACCCCAGAAGAAAGTTCCTGGCAGTATCGAGAACTGAATCCAGCGTTCTACAAATGTCAATCAGCCACTATGAGTACTCATCTACGGAGGCGGACAGAAGAGAGAAACAAAAGCAGAAATACATGTTAGTATGTCAACTATACTCACTCATAAAATCTGACAGTAGTTGGTAGTTAGCAGCTAGTTGCGTATTTGCAATTGTATTAGGGACTCTTAATATTAAATGCAATCATTATATTGTAAGCTGTATCGATACAATAACTCCGGTGCTAATAAAGTTAATAATAGTCAGTTAATAAATTCATAACCAATAAAATGTGATTTGTATGACATATTTTGACTTTTCAGACCACAGCTTGTAATTGTGGAGAATAAATAAATATCCATTATGCCATCGATTTACTTTGGTACATGTTGTAGAACTGTAATAGCCTATTCAGATATTAAAATTGTTTATTAATCTGCTCCACAGTTACATAAATTAAAGAACATACTTCAATGTACGGATGTGAGCTACGTGCATATCTTGTCACATTCCTTGTAAGTATGAGAGACTGTGGAGGTAATACAGGAAGGAAGAAACCAGTTAGGGTACGCAGGATACTACGCAAATGTAGACAAAGGATCAACACACGAAGCCAGTATGCACAGAACCCGATTCCATATTTAGAACGTTGCTTGCCCGCTTGTTTTATAAATCACAATTATTCCGACACCGAGATAAATGCAGCTAAGGTAGACAGCCGGAATGTATGATATATTTCGCTGTAGTTGCGTGGGCTAGAGCCGCACGCCAGCTGTAAATGAGCAGAGCGCAGTTTTGCTGTGAGATCAATAGTAGCGTTGCTCAGGCCGGCTCGTAATGTGGAATGAACGGCCGCGAACGTGTTCTGGCTGCCCGTGCGGAGCCTCAAGTATTCATGGCGCGCGCGCAACCTCCTCACAGCTCTGTCCGAAGGGAGTTTCACTCTTGCAGTCTTGCGCGGACGCGCCAATGTTGCCGGTAGATTAATCTCGCCCGCATGTGAACTACAAACACAGTACGGTGAATCCTTCATCAGGAATGCAGTTAACTCGAATATATACATAAATTAAGTAGACAAATTTGTTGTTATATGAACAGATATATGAGAGGAAGACGAAGAAAGAAGTCCCTGGGGATCCCGTAGCAGAAAAAAAGGTTGGCAGGAAGGGACACACATTGAATTATCCAAAAACACTTAGAGTGAACTTGGAAGCATGGAAAAATATTACAAGTAGGCGAACAATAAAAAAATTAGAAGATGTAAAAAATGTTATGAAGAGTTTGAGCAGTAATGTTGTTTTTTTTTTATTTTTTTGTTTTGTTTTGTTTTGGGAGGAAAATTTACTAATGCTCCTTGTACACATAATTCTCGCATTACCCAATGCACATTTCAAGATTTTCGGCAGCTTCTCTAAAAACTCCTTACTGATAACTGTACTGCATTGTTCATTTGTGGGATACGTGGGACGTTGTAAATAGCATAAATGCAGGAACAGGCTCTAGCTAAAGACACATATTCAGACTACCGAGATTTTCCATGATGTGTTCAAAGGATTATAACCAGATGATTATGACCACACGCAGTACACAAACTGTGTAATATGAGACTAAAGTATGATTTTTATGGAACCTTTTCTTCAGAATGCTCATTCCATTATTCATTCTTCACTCTGGTTCCTGCATCGTATTTTTTAATGCAATAAATATTTCAGTGGCTGCTTTTGTGTACAAGGATGACTCAAAAAGTAAGGAAAGAAGAGCTCACACAGAGAATCATTCTTGAAGTATTAATTACACTCTGCAGGAACGGTTTCAGGTCTCTTTCTATATTTAGGATTCAATGGCTTTCCTATAGCGATTTTGCCATTGACAAGATGGTTGCTTTGAAAATGAAACAGTAGTTTTCTTTCTCAGGTTCAGAATTGTAATAACTTGATTTTTCTTTACCATGTTTTGTAATTATAGTGATAAATTACCAAGAACTAGTATATGAAACAAAAATAACATTGACAGCCTACATATGCTTGGGACCTGCAATATTTTAATTTCGAGTATTTTCTGTGGTATAAATCCAGCAACTTTGAAACAAATGACGTTTTTATGTATACTGCTGTAACTGTAGCGTTAAAACAGCAAACTATTAGTTAATTAACAGTTATTTTTCGATGTTTCCTCTGCTTTTAAGTCTAAACTATAACCTATCGTACATTTAAAACTTTTGACACTTCGAAGTAAATGCTATTGTGTAGATTGAACACCACTTTTACTGACTGTTAATATCATTATTTAATCACTCTGAAATCTTATTATTTGCAGTCATAAGTATAAATGGAAGCCTTTCCTGATTTATTTATCTTTTCTGTACAGAAACGAAATTTCCTGACCGACTGACTGACTCTTCATTGCCCATCCAAAACCGCTAAGGATAGAAACTTGAAATGTGGACGGATATTGATCTTACACTTACACTGTAGGTATGTTTCAAGAAGGGACTTTCCGAAATCCCACTCCCAGGTGGGTTGAAATAGGAGATTTAACGTTGTCTGAAAAATATGTCGCTATTTAGGCAACTTTGACTAGAACTACGAAATCTGGTAATCGTTTCTCGGCCAGAAATAGAGAAACGCGTGTTTCAACATTTTTTGAAATTTAATCCCTGCATGGGTGAAATAGAGTGTGAAAGATTTTTTTAAAGTAAATCATTATTAAGGAACAATTTAAGTATTGTTAAAGCTACATCTCTGGAGACTGGTATTTGAGTTTCCGGTTAGAAATGAAAAGAAAAAAAAAATGTCGTTCAGTGTTTTTGGAGATTCAGTCCCTAATGGGGCGAAAAAGGGTCAGACTGATACAATGACTTATTATCTCCCAGCCCATAGGGACGAAACGCCATAAGCGACAAGTAAGACAAGCAGAAGAAAACTTAAAACTATACGCCTTCCGCTCTGAAAACCAACGAAAAGAAAAAAATGCACAACGATACCCGTTGGAGGTGATCAGACACAGCACCGGAAAGCAAGAACATGCCACCAGGGCAGAAAACGAAAACCAATACTAGAATCTACCTCTGTCGCCACTATTTGTTATGTCCATGGATGGGGAAAAACAAATATCAGCAGGTTTAACAACAAGTTTATTCCACAAGAAAGAATAATACAACACTACAATCACTGGGCTAGAGCAGCCATTGGAACGGCGATCGGCGATCAGCAGAGTCCGTGGATGTACGGAGATAGGGGAGAGTGCGGTGAATCAGAATCCCTGAATAATCCATTTCCAGAGTGAAATTAAAATATTGATAATGGTCTGATGAATGATGTGCAATCGTGATATCTGTGGCAGTGAAGTCCCAGAAACACTTTTTTCCACCTCTGAAGGAGATGGTGGGCTGTAGGGGGCTTGGTTCAAATGGCTCTGAGCACTATGCGATTTAACTTCTGAGGTCATCAGTCGCCTAGAACTTAGAATTAATTAAACCTAACTAACCTAAGGACATCACACACATCCATGCCCGAGGCAGGATTCGAACCTGCGACCGTAGTGGTCGCTCGGTTCCAGACTGTAGAGCCTAGAACCGCACGGCCACTCCGCCCGGCGGCTGTTCGTGTGTGCTGTTCTGACATCTTTTATTTAGGACAGTTGGGTGATTATTTAATTTTGTAGGATATTTAATTGCATATGCATTCATAGTTGAAAGGAAGACGCCGTTCTTTAACTTCCATTCGTTCCAAATCTGGGTATTTGCCTTACAGCTGAGGGGAAAGCCTCTCGTTCCAAGAAAGCCGAGCTGGGATTGGCTGCCTGCTGTTCGGCTTACATATATTCATATTACCTCACTGTCCTTCATAAGTTATATTGTGTTCTTGGAATTCTGTTCAAGTAGAAAATTTCCGTCTAAAAAAATGGTTCAAATGGCTCTGAGCACTATGGGACTCAACATCTGAGGTCATCAGTCTCCTAGAACTTAGAACTACTTAAACCTAACTAACCTAAGGACATCACACACATCCATTCCCGAGGCAGGATTCGAACCTGCGAACGTAGCGGTCGCGCGCTTCCCGACCGTAGCGCCTAGAACCGCTCGGCCACTGCGGCCGGCTTTCCGTCTAAAAGATGACTTGAAAATCTAGTCGAAGTAGAGAATAATGTCTTCTCTGTAAGAACAGATCGAAGCAATCTTGTTCAGTAATGTGTTCTTTCTATATCAGGCTGCTATATCATTCCGAACACTTGTAGGTATCGACAGTGTCATCGATTTCTTTGTTTCCCAGAGAATTCTGTTTGAGTGAGTTCGATACAGCTTCGAGAATGATGCATGGAGGAAATACATATTTGAATCACAGGAAATTAAAGGTGTTGAGCCAAAATGTGGTGACTTGTTCTTTTACTCATTCTAGCACTTTCTTGGTTTTAAGTGTTTCGTGAAGGGAGTTTGTTGGGAACTCATAACGTAGATCTGCAGCTATTCTAAGCATCCTGCGGTCGCCAGGTCGAATTTCTTTTGCTTGCTTAGATGGTGTTATCCGTGCTCCAAATCCATACTTGAGAATGTGTCGGACAAGTGTTTTGTATGTAAGAAGGGCAGCTGGTTACCCTACACCACGTGTTTCGTATTTCATTAGCCATGCTAAATTGACTTTCAGGTTGTTTAATCTTTTCAGTTGTGTTTTTCTGACAGTTTAGGAGTTCAGTCGAGGTAGATTGCAAGACATATGACGTTTGGTTGTGCAGTAATTTCTTGTCCCCACAGTAGAATGTTAAGTACGTGGGGATCCTGTTGTTGGCGATTAGAAAGTGTTTTTTTCTGAATAGGGTAAGCTTACTTTTAGTTGGATTAGCTCGGTTTCTCCATTTACTGAGCCACGTTCCAAGTTTGCTGATGTAGTTGTGGCTTCTTCACCGGTTGCATTGCAGGTAGATGTTGTTGTTGTTGTTGTGGTCTTCAGTCCTGAGACTGGTTTGATGCAGCTCTCCATGCTAATCTATCCCGCGCGAGCTCCTTCATCTCCCAGTACCTACTGCAACCTACATCCTTCTGAATCTGCTTAGTGTATTCATCTCTTGGTCTCGGTCTACGATTTTCTCTCTCCACGCTGCCCTCCAATGCTAAATTGGTGATCCCTTGATGCCCCAGGACATGTCCTACCAACCGATCCCTTCTTCTTGTCAAGTTGTTCCACAAACTTTTGTTCTCCCCAATCCTATTCAATACCTCCTCATTAGTTATGTGATCTACCCCCCTAATCTTCAACATTCTTCTGTAGCACCACATTTCGAAAGCTTCTATTCTCCTCTTGCCCAAACTATTTAATGTCCATGTTTCACTTCCATACATGGCTACACTCCATACAAATACTTTCAGAAACGACTTCCTGACACTTAAATCTATACTCGATGCTAACAAATTTCTCTTCCTCAGAAACGCTTTCCTTGCCATTGCCAGTCTACATTTTATATCCTCTCTACTTCGACCACCATCAGTTACTTTGCTCCCCAAATAGCAAAACTGCTTCACTACTTTAAGTGACTCATTTCCTAATCTAATTCCCTGAGCATCACCCGACTTAATTCGACTACATTCCATTATCCTCGTTTTACTTTTGTTGATGTTCATCTTATACCCTCCCTTCAAGACACTGTCCATTCCGTTCAACTGCTTTTCCAAGTCCTTTGCTGTCTCTGACAGAATTACAATGTCATCGGCGAACCTCAAAGTTTTTGTTACTTCTCCATGGATTTTAATACCTACTCCGAATTATTCTTTTGTTTCCTTTATTGCTTGCTCAATATACAGATTGAATAACATCGGGGAGAGGCTACAACCCTGTCTCACTGCCTTCCTAACCACTGCTTCCCTTTCATACCCCTCGACTCTTGTAACTGCCATCTGGTTTCTGTACAAATTGTAAATAGCTTTTCGCTCTCTGTAATTTACCCCTGCCACCTTTAGAATTTGAAAGAGAGTATGCCAGTCAACATTGTCAAAGCCTCCTCTAAGTCTACAAATGCTAGAAACGTAGGTTTGCCTTTCCTTAATCTTTCTTCTAAGATAAGGCGTAAGGTCAGTATTGCCTCACGTGTTCAACATTTCTACGGAATCCAAACTGATCTTCCCCAAGGTCGGCTTCTACCAGTTTTTCCATTCGTCTGTAAATAATTCGCGTTAGTATTTTGCAGCTGTGGCTTATTAAACTCATAGTTGGTAATTTTCACATCTGTCAGCACCTGCTTTCTTTGGGATTGGAAATATTACATTCTTCTTTAAGTCTGAGGGTATTTCGCCTGTCTCGTACATCTTGCTCACCAGACTGTACAGTTTTGTCAGGACTGGCTCTCCCAAGGCCGTCAGTAGTTCTAATGGAATGTTGTGTACTCCCGGTCCCTTGTTTCGACTCAGGTCTTTCAGTGCTCTGTCAAACTCTTCACGCAGTATCGTATCTCCCATTTCATCTTCATCTACATCTTCTTCCATTTCCATAATATTGTCCTCAAGTACATCGCCCTTGTATAGACCCTCTGTATACTCCTTCAACCTTTCTGCTTTCTCCTCTTTGCTTAGAACTGGGTTTCCATCTGAGCTCTTGATTTTTATAAAAGTGGCTCTCTTTTCTCCAATGGTCTCTTTAGTTTACCAGTAGGCTGTATCTATCTCACCCCTAGTGATATAAGCGTCTACATCCTCACATTTGTTCTCTAGCCATGCCTGCTTAGCCATTTTGCTCTTCCTGTCGATCTCATTTTTGAGACGTTTGTATTTCTTTTTGCCTGCTTCATTTACTGCATTTTTATATTTTCTCCTTTCATCAATTATATTCAATATTTCTTCTGTTAGCCGAGGATTTCTGCTAGCCTTCGCCTTTTTACCTACTTGATCCTCTGCTGCCTTCACTACTTCATCCCTCAAAGCTACCCATTCGTTTTCTACTTTATTTCTTTCCCCCATTCCTATCAATTGTTCCCTTATACTCTCCCTGAAACTCTGTACAACTTCTGGTTTAGTCAGTTTATCCATGTCCCATCTTCTTAAATTCCCACCTTTTTGCAATTTCTTCAGTTTTAATCTAGAGTTCATAGCCAATAGATTGTGGTCAGAGTCCACACCTACCCCTGGAAATGTCCTACAATTTAAAACCTGGTTCCTAAATCTCTGTCTTACCATTATATAATCTATCTGATACCTTCTAGTATCTCCAGGATTCTTCCATGTATACATCCTTCTTTCATGATTCTTGAACCAAGTGTTAGCTAAGATTAAGTTATACTCTGTGCAAAATTCTAACAGACGGCTTCCTCTTTCGTTTCTTAGCCGCAATCCATATTCACCCACTATGTTTCCTTCTCTCCCTTTTCCTGCTGTCGAATTCCAGTCACCCACGACTATTAAATTTTCGTATCCCTTCACTACCTGAATAATTTCTTTTATCTCATCATACAATTCTTCAATTTTTTCGTCATCTGCATAGCCAGTTGGAATATAAACTTGTAATACTGTAGTAGGCGTGGGCTTCGTGTCTATCTTGGCCACTATAATATGTTCACTATGCTGTTTGTAGTAGCTTACCCGCACTCCTATTTTGTTATTCATTATTAAACCTACTCCTGCATTACCCCTATTTGATTTTTTATTTATAACCTTGTATTCACCTGACCAGAAGTCTTGTTCCTGCTGCCAGCGAACTTCACTAATTCCCACTATATCTAACTTTAACCTATCCAGTTCCCTTTTTAAATTTTCTAACCTACCTGCCCGATTAAGGGATCTGACATTCCACGTTCCGATCCGTAGATTGCCAGTTTTCTTTCTACTGATAACGACGTCCTGTTGAGTAGTCCCCGCCCGGAGATCCGAATGGGGGACTATTTTACCTCTGGAATATTTTACCTAAGAGGACGCTATCATCATTTAACCATACAGTAAAGCTGCATGCCTTCGGGAAAAATTACGGCTGTAGTTTCCCCTTGCTTTCAGCCGTTCGCAGTGCCAGCACAGCAAGGCCGTTTTGGTTAGGGTTACAAGGCCAGATCAGTCAATCATCCAGACTGTTGCCCCTGCAACTACTGAAAAGGCTGCTGCCCCTCTTCAGGAACCACGCGTTTGTCTGGCCTCTCAACAGATACCCCTCCGTTGTGGTTGCACCTACGGTGCGGCTATCTGCATCGTTGAGGCACGCAAGCCTCCCCACCAACGGCAAAGTCCATGGTTCACGTGGGGAGGTATGACACCAAATGTGGTGTTATGCGTTTACATAGCTATGTCGTCATTCCACCACCTGGTTCTTGGGATGTCAGCAGTTTGCATCGGCACTTTGAGGGACTTTGAGTGCGAACTGGTACAGTTTTTGACCCCCAGCTCGTCCTTATACTTTTCTGTTTCCAGCTACGGTAGCTATTAATTGTACTATTTCTAATAGGAAGTTTTATATTGGCATTGAATGAAGAAGTACTGCGTGCCATGCCGTATCAATGGCGTGTTCTACGTCCAGAAAGAAGCAGCAGTTGCATCTATTAAGTTGCAGGCTTGTGCTACTGTACTAGTTAATCTTAAAAACGGATCAGCGGTACTCTTATTATTTCTTAAACCAGCTTGTTCATGTGGTATAATACTGTTGTGTTCTGCAAACTGTTGCAGAATGTTGTTAACAATTGCTTCAAAGATTTTGCCAATTTTTTGAAGTAATGTGATAGGTCTGTATGCATTAGGGCTGTTTTTGGGATTTCCAGGTTCCGAAATCATTCTAACATGCGCATGTTTCCACTGCGATGGTACATCCTCTTGAGCTAGGGGTGCATTAAATAGATGTTGTAGTGTTTCAACAAGTCCCTGTGGTAGAAGTAGTCTGAGATGAAATCGTCCGAGGTGCCAATGTCCAGGAGCTATATTTCCGCCGCTTAGTATGGCAGAGGCTATCTCATATTCTGTTATTTCTTTCAGTAGTGGATGATCGGCTGATGTGGTATTTTTGTACGAAGTGAAAGACGTTCCCTAGTAATAATTTCCTCATGGTTGCCCTCAGATTTGGATGCTGTGGATTCTCGTGTATTTTTTTGAGTAATCGCAAAGTATTTCACCCTTCTCGCTTTCGACCGCCGTGATGTGATAGTCGATGCGTTAACCCTAGGATGCATGGTGCCGAAAACACCCATGAATGCATATTCAGTGCCTCCAAAACCCTGCCCTAATGTAAAATTTTCCTCTTTTCATATAATCATTCTTTGGACTTAAATTTATCTCTGTCAAATTTATTGTCATATTGAAAGATTTCTAAAATACAGTAACAGGATCTGGTGGGCCTGATTAACATTTTATTAATTTTTTATGAACTCTAAGAGTGAATTTTTATTAGTTACATGCATTTACATACAACATATACAAATAATTTTATTATTTCACTTATAAGTTGCAGTTTACATTTTATAACATTTATTTCAACCAACTTCTTCAATTAAAACATACTCATTATTCACAATATTATGTATATAGGTAATATTTTGACAAAAAGTTATTACTCATTGTTCACATAAAATTGCATTTCTCTTAGTTTTCAACATGTGACAAACGAGAAGCACAAAGAACGCCACTATGTTCCTTACAAATGTTGGTTTTACACTTAAAAATGCATGTCATAGCACTTTTCCTGTGTTTATTATATGGACAAGAATTGTATCTCCTTCTTTTTCCTCAAACAGATAGTTGGTTCGGCAGTATGACATCTTTTTGAACACCACATCTTTGCATGGCATCAACGATTTTCTTTGGAAGATTTGGGATCTGACTACGTAGTTCCATTAGTGGTCTTACCATTTCCTCTGCTAAATCTCTTAGGAACAAACGCCTTTTATCACTTCTTCCACTATGGTATGTCAGATGTTGGGCAGAAAAACAAAATTTCACTGTTCATTGCTGCGACGTCCATCGTATTCATCCATAATGCTAATGGCCATCTTATTGTTTGTCTCTTGCAAGTGTAATAACGAATTTTCTGGTCCATTTCATCTACTCCACCCTTCGTAGAGTTATAGAACTTTCTTATATCTGGTTTCTTTTTTTTTTTTTCGATGAGTTTCATCAATGTTTCTGTCGTGACGCATTGTGCTAATGAGAACTACAGACTTTTTATTTTTGGGAACATAACTCACCATTGTAATGTCACCTCTAAATGCAAACAAAGAGGAATGAATCTCTCTTGAGGCAGATGGTTTCATCTCATTAGGAATTTCTGGTTTATTTGGTTTGATTGTTCCCACCACTGTAATTTGCTTCTGAAGCATCTCTTCTGCCAGCTGCACACTAGTAAAGAAGTTGTCAATAGTAATATTTTTTGATGATCCTTCAAAGGTTTTAGCAAGATCTTTCACCACATTCAATCCAAGATTTTTCTGAATAGGTTCATTGGGCTTCCTTCCCGTGTAAACAATTCCGTCTAAAGCATATGCAGATGTAGCATCACATAATCAAAATATTTTAATGCCATAGTTGGCTGGTTTAGAGGGCATATGCTGGGTGAAGCTGCATCTTCCACGGAATGGGACTAGCTGTTCGTCAACTGTAAGCGAATCATTGGGAATCATTATATTTCTACACTTGTCAAGATACAGTTCCCATACATAGCGAACAGCTGCAAGTTTGTCATCTGCAGATCGAGCTTCACAGGTATGCCTGTCATCAAATCTAATCATTGTCCTTATATCCTCGAATCTATTTACTGACATGGTGGCCTTATATGTAGGATTTGCCTTGTCATCCAAGAATAATTCTCTAATAGGGACATCCCAACACTTCTCAACACCAGAAAGCAGTAAAAGACCAAGAAAACCCTCCATTTCAGAAAGCGAAACGTTTTTCCACGTTTTGCCACGTAAAGCAGCCACTCTCTTGGCTTCAATATTTCTGTAGTTGATGATTTCCTTTAGTATTTCCTTGGAGATGAAATAGTCCCAGGCATCCTTAGGTTTACAGGTTTTCAAACCATGGGCTGGCCAGGTGCCTTCTTTACGATATTATGGACAGGCGTACGAGGATCTAACTTCCAAATCGTTCCATTCCGACTAATGTATGTGTGGTCTTCTATACCTTTTTGTGGTGGTTCTTCATTTTCAGACTGCGATGAAGTAATATTATCGGAAGGACTGTCATCTGCCTCAATATTCACATCTGCAGTTTCATTGGCTGATTCTTCACTACTTGCGCCTTCAAAAATATTTCCTTCCTCGCAAGAATCATCTTCTTCAAACCACTGAGCCACAACACTTTCAAAATTAGCTGCATTTGCTCGTACTGACTCTCTTGCTTAGCGTGTCGAAGCCAGAGCAAAGGGCGTGTCTCTCGAACAGCAGCTTGTGCAGCACTGAACGGGTCATACTCGTAACAATATGGGGTTTGCAGCCACAAACAAACTACAGTAACAATGAAGCTAACAAGAGCAGCACAGGATAACAACACTATGCAATAATAAAACATTTGATAGCAAAAAGATCAACAATACACCGTCGTCACCGATATGTGAAAGTAGTGTGTATTATTTTTTAGTTATATTATTACTACTGCAGCTACTGCTGCTGTTGGCACTCCTGTTGCTGGAAATACCACTACAGTTATTGTTGAATTAATAACTGCTCCCAAACAAATGTTGAAGACAAGATAGGCTAAAGAACATTTATAAATGTGTGAGGGCTTCTGAAGCCCTGCTTATGCATTCACGGTGTATGGGTAAACGTATTGAATTATACAAAAACTTAAAAAGGTATCTCGTTCAGACTTGATAGGAGGAATGTCACAGTGTTAGTGAAAGAGTACTGGAAAGCAGTTTGAAATCAAACAAAAAATTACAGAATTTTTTTAAAAATGGAGACATACAAGGGCCTTGGAGGCCCTGTATATGCATCCTAAGGTTAAGCCAGTTCTCTGGTGACTGTATTGTCCATAATTCTCTTGAAGGTATTCTAAAAGAAAGTGGGTTTACGTGGGTCAAGTCCTTGTGACTGACGCTTTCATTTATTTGCTCTGAAACGGCGAATCTCTGATCTATCTCCATTGTTAGGACGATTAAATTCCCATTTTGCCTTTTCATTAGCTTGTCATTGCCTGGAATGAGATGCTGCATTCGCTTATAAAGCCCCTGGCGGCGTAGGAATATGCCCGCCGTGGATGAGTCTGCTGCGACGTGGCTCAGCAAGATTGGTGAGTTATCCGTTGAGAAGCTATTTGACATCGGTATTCCGGCCGGCCGTAGACTAGGGGTAGTGTCTCAAATATATAATCAAAACGTCTTCTGCCCCGGGTTCGAATCCCGCCGCTGCTCAAACTTTGATTAATAATCAGAATAGGCTGCCGAAGACTTCCGGCATAACAAGTCACCCTCGTTCTGCCAACGGCATTGTCAAAGATGGCGGAGGAGCGGACAGAGGTATCAGGGCACTCTCTTATCCTAGGGGTAGGAAGCTGCTCCTAAAGGAGGAAGAACCAGCAGTGATCAACGGCACGAGGTTGCAGAAGGCAATGGAAACCACTGCATTAAAGACACGTAACTTGTATCCACAGGACATGAGGCCTGTAATTGAAGAGGTGTCATAATCATCTCTCCATTGGCAAAAGATTTTGGAATAGTCCCCCATTCGGATCTCCGGGAGGGAACAGCCAAGGGCGAGGTTAACATGAGAAAAAAATGAATAATCAACAAAAGGATAACGTTCTACCAGTTGGGGCATGGAATTTCAGAAGCTTGAACGTGGTATGGAAACTAGAAAATCTTAAAACGGAAATGCAAAGGCTCAATCTAGATATCGTAGGGGTCAGTGAAGTGAAGTGGAAAGAAGACAAGGATTTATGGTCAGATGAGTATAGGGTAATATCAACAGCAGCGGAAAAATGGTATAACGGGAGTAGGAATCCTTATGAATAGGAAGGTAGGGCAGAGAGTGTGTTACTGGGAACATTTCAGTGACAGGTTTGTTCTCATCAGAATCGACAGCAAACCAACACCTACAATGATAGTTCAGGTATACATATCAACGTCGCAAGCTGAAGATGAAGAGATAGAGAGATAGAGAAAGTGTATGAGGATGTTGAAAGGGTAATACAGTATGTAAAGGGGGATGAAAATCTTATAAACATGGGGGACTGGAATGCAGTTGTAGGGGAAGGAGTAGAAGCGGAGGTTACAGAAGAACATGGGACTGGGACAAAGAATGACAGAGGAGACAGACTAATTGAATTCTGTAACAAGTTTCAGCTGTTAATAGCTACTACTCTGTTTAAGAATCACAAGTGGAGGAGGTACACTTCGTAAAGGCCGGGTGATTCGGGAAGATTTGGATTAAATTACATCATGGTCAGACAGAGATTCCGAAATCAGATCTGGATTCAAGGTGTACCCAGGAGCAGATATAGACTCATTTCACAACGTAGTAGTGATGAAGAGTAGGCTGAAGTTTAAGACATTAGTTAGGAAGAATCAACACGCAAAGAAGTAGGATCCGGAAGTACTAAGGAATGACGAGAAACGCTTGAAGTTATCTAAGGCTGTAGATACAGCAATAAGGAATAGTTCAGTAGCCAGTACAGTTGAAAAGGAATTGACATCTCTAAAAAGGGCCATCACAGAAGTTGGGAAGGGAAACATAGATACAACGAAGGTAACTTTGAAGAAACCGTGGGTGACAGTACATATATTTCTATTGATAGATGAAAGGAGAAAGTACAAAATTGTTCCGGGAAACTCAAGAATACAGAAATACAAGTCGCTGAGGAATGAAATAAATAGCAAATGCAGGGAAGCTAAGACGAAATGGCAGCACGAAAAATGTTAAGACATTGAAAAGGAAATGATTGTTGGAAGGACAGACTCAGCATACAGGAAAGTCAAAACAACCTTTGATGACATTAAAAGCAAGGGTGATAACATTAAGAGTGCACCCGAAATTCCATTGTTAAATGCAGAGGAGAGAGCGGATAGGTGGAAAGGATACATTGAAAGCCTCTATGAGGAGAAGGATTTGTCTGATGTGATAGAAGAAGAAACAGGAGTCGTTTTAGAAGAGTTAGGGGATCCAATATTAGAATCAGAATTTAACAGAGCTTTGGAGGACTTAAGACCAAATAAGGCAGAAGAGATAGATAACATTCCATCAAAATTTCTAAAATCGTTGGGGGAGGTGACAACAAAACGACTATTCGTTTGTGTGCAGAATGTATGAGTCTGGCAACATACCATCTGACGTTCGGAAAAGCATTATCCACTCAATTCCGAAGACGGCAAGAGCTGACAAGTGCGAGAATTACCGCACAGTCACCTTCACAGCTCACGCATCCAAGTTTCTTACAAGAATAATATACAGAAGAATGAAAAAGAAAATAGAGGATGCGCTAGATGTCGATCAGTTTGCCATTAGTAAAGGTAAAGGCACTAGAGAGGTAATTCTGACGTTACGGTTAATAATGGAAGCAAGACCAAAGAAAAATCAAGATACGTTTATAGGATTTGTCGACCTGGAAAAAGCGTTCGACAATGTAAAATGGTGCAAGATGTTCGAAATTCTGAACAAATTATGGGTAAGCTACAGGGAGAGACGGTTCATATATAAATACAATATGTACAACAGCCGGAGGGAATAATAAGAGTGATGACCATGAACGAAGTGCTGGTATTGTAAAGGGTGTACGACAAGGATGTAGCCTTTCGCCCCTACTGTACAAGGAGGAAGCAATGATGGAAATAAAAGAAAGGTGCAGAAGGGGAATTAAAATTCAGGGTGAAAGGATATCAGTGATACGATTCGCTGATGACATTGTTATCTTGAGTGAAAGTGAAGAAGAATTACAAGATCTGCTGAACGTAATGAATATTCTAATGAGTACAGAGTATGGATTTTGAGTAAATCTAAAAAGACGAAGGTAATGAGAAGTAGTAGAAATGAGAACAGCGAGAAACTTAACATCACCATTGATGGTCATGAAGTAGATGAAGGTAAGGAATTCTGCTACCTAGGCAGTAAAATAATCAATGGCGGACGGAGCGAGGAGAACTTCAAAAGCAGACTAGCAATGGGAAAAATGGCGTTCCTGCCCAAGAGAAGTCTACTAATATCAAACATCGGCCTTAATCTGAGGAAGAAATTTCTGGAAATGTACGTCTGGAATACAGCACGGTATTGTAGTGAAACGTGGACTGTGGGGAACAGAAGAGAATCGAAGCATCTGAGATGTGATCCTACAGACGAATTTTGAAAATTAGGTGGACTGACAACATAAGGAATGAGGAGGTTCAGCGCAGAATGGGAGGGGAAAGGAACATGTGGAAAACACTGATAAGGAGAAGGGACAGGATGATAGGACATCTGTTAAGATATGAGGGAATGACGTCCATGGTACTAGAGGGAGCCGTAGAGGGCAAAAATTGTAGAGGAAGACAGAGATTGGAATACATCCAGCAAATAATTGAGGACTGTGTTGCAAGTGCTACTCTGAAATGAAGAGGTTATCACAGAAGAGGAATCAGTGACGGGGCGCATCAAACCACTGAGAAGACTGATGACAAAACAAAAGAAATGCCGGCTGGGCGTTGCTATGTTACCGTGTAGGCGGCTATGTGCATGGGCCGCACTTGCGCTGTTCAGCTAGCCCGTGCTGCGCTTCTGCTACGAACGTCTAGCCGTAGGCTGCATGACACGTGGCTCGGGGTCGCATGGCAGCAGGCACTGTGGTGTAAGCATTCATGATCCCACATCATGTGTGGATGTTGTTATTTTAAGAAACATGTTAACGATGTGTGAAGCTATAATAGGACTAACACTAAACCAAGAATGTTTTGTCATCTGAAGATGATACACTACTCGCCGAAATAAGTAATCTAAAGTGGAGAAGATTTCAAATACGATCTTGACTTCATGGTTTTTCAAACTTTAACGTGAATGAAAAGGTAATGAGAAGTAAAGGAAATAAGAATAACGATAAGGTTAGCTTCAAAATCTGTGACCAGAGAGTAGTGAAGGTAATAGGCTGGCTTGGAAGCAAAATAATGTATGATGGACGAAGCAATAAAGAAAAGAGGAAAACTGAAGTGTTCAACAAGTGGTAGCATAGAAGTATGATGGCAATGGTGGACTGATAAGCAAAAGAATCAGGAGAATCGGCGAGGAAAGTAACACGTGAAAACACTGACTAGAAGACGTGACAGGATTATACGACATGCGTTAAGACATCAGGTAATCAGAGGGAGCTGTACATGATACAACTTCTAGTGGAGAACACTTGTTGTTGTTGTTGTTGTTGTGGTCTTCAGTCCTGAGACTGGTTTGATGCAGCTCTCCATGCTACTCTATCCTGCGCAAGCTTCTTCATCTCCCAGTACCTTCTGCAGCCTACATCCTTCTGAATCTGCTTACTGTATTCATCTCTTGGTTTCCCTCTACGATTTTTACGCTCCACGCTGCCCTCCAGTACTAAATTGGTGATACCTTGATCCCTCAGAACATGTCCCACGAACCGATCCCTTCTTCTAGTCAAGTTGAGCCACAATCTCCTCTTTTCCCCAATTCTATTCAATACCTCCTCATTAGTTATGTGATCTACCCATCTTATCTTCAGCACTCTTCTGTAGCACCACATTTCGAAAGCTTCTATTCTCTTCTTGTCTAAACTATTTATCGTCCACGTTTCACTTCCATACATGGCTACACTCCATACAAATACTTTCAGAAACGACTTCCTAACACTTAAATCAATACTCGATGTTAGCAAATTTCTCTTCTTCAGAAACGCTTTCCTTGCCATTGCCAGTCTACATTTTATATCCTCTCTAATTCGACCATCATCAGTTACTTTGCTCCCCAAATAGCAAAACTCCTTCACTACTTTAAGTGACTCATTTCCTAATCTAATTCCCTCAGCATCACCCGACTTGATTCGACTACATTCCATTATCCTTGTTTTGCTTTTGTTGATGTTCATCTTATACCCTCCTTTCAAGACATTGTCCATTCCACTCAACTGCTCTTCCAAGTCCTTTGCTGTTTCTGACAGAATTACAATGTCATCGGCGAACCTCACAGTTTTTTTTCCTTCTCCATGGATTTTAATACCTACTCCGAACTTTTCTTTTGTTTCCTTTACTGCTTGCTCAATATACAGATTGAATAGCATCGGGGAGATGCTACAAACCTGTCTCACTCCCTTCCCAACCACTGCTTCCCTTTCATGCCCCTCAATTCTTGTAACTGCCATCTGGTTTCTGTACAAATTGTAAATAGCCTTCCGCTCCCTGCATGTTACCCCTGCCACCTTTAGAATTTGAAAGAGAGTATTCCAGTCAACATTGTCAAAAGCTTATTCTAAGCCTACAAATCCTAGAAACGTAGGTTTGCCTTTCCTTAATCTTTCTTCTAAGGCAAGTCGTAAGGTCAGTATTGCCTCACGTGTTCCAACATTTCTACGGAATCGAAACTGATCTTCCCCGAGGTTGGCTTCTACCAGTTTGTCCATTCGTCTGTAAAGAATTCGCGTTAGTATTTTGCAGCTGTAACTTATTAAAATGATAGTTCGGTAATTTTCACATCTGTCAACACCTGCTTTCTTTGGCATTGGAATTATTATATTCTTCTTGAAGTCTGAGGGAATTTCGCCTGTCTCATACATCTTGGTCACCAGTTGGAATGGTTGGTCAGGACAGGCTCTCCCAAGGCTGTCAGTTGTTCCAATGGAATGTTGTCTACGCCCAGGGCCTTGTTTCGACTTAGGTCTTTCAGTGCTCTGTCAAACTCTTCAAACTATCATATCTCCCATTTCATCTTCATCTACATCCTCTTCCATTTCCATGATATTGTCCTCAAGAACCTCGCCCCTGTATAGACCCTCTATATACTCCTTCCACCTTTCTGCTTTCCCTTCTTTGCTTAGATCTGGGTTGCCATCTGAGCTCTTGATATTCATGCAATTGGTTCAATTTTCTCCAAAGGTCTGTTTAATTTTCCTGTTGGCAGTATCTACCTTACCCCTCGTGAGATAAACCTCTCCATCCCTACATTTGTCCTCTAGCCATGCCTGCTTAGCCATTTTGCACTTCCTGACGATCTCATTTTTGAGACGTTTGTATTCCTTTTTGCCTGCTTCACTTACTGCATTTTTGTACTTTCTCCTTTCATCAATTAAATTCAGTATCTCTTCTGCTACCCAAAGATTTCTACTAGCCCTCGTCTTTTTACCTACTTGATCCTCTGCTGCCTTCACTATTTCATTCCTCAAAGCTACCCATTCTTCTTCTACTGTATTTCTTTCCCCCATTCCTGTCAATTGTTCCCTTATGCTCTCCCTGAAACTCTGTACAACCACTGGTTCTTTCGGTTTATCCAGGTCCCATCTCCTTAAATTCCCACCTCTTTGCAGTTTCTTCAGTTTTAATCTGTAGTTCATAACCAATAGATTGTGGTCAGAGTCTACATCTGCCCCTGGAAATGTCTTACAATTTAAAACCTGGTTCCTACATATCTGTCTTACCATCATATAATCTATCTGGAACCTTTTAGTATCTCCTGGGTACTTACATGTATACAACCTTCTTTCATGTTTTTTAACCAAGTGTTAGCTATGATTAAGTTATGCTCTGTGCAAAATTCTACCAGGCGGTTTCTTCTTTCATTTTATAGCCCCAAACCATATTCACACTCTACGTTTCGTTCTCTTCCTTTTCCTACTGTCGAATTTCAGTCACCCATGACTACTAAATTTTCGTCTCCCTTCACTACTTGAATAATTTCTTTTATCTCATCATACATTTCATCAATTTCTTCATCGTCTGCAGAGCTAATTGAGATATAAACTTGTACTACTGTAGTAGGCGTGGGATTCGTGTCTATGTTGGCCACAATAATGCGTTCACTATGCTGTTTGTAGTAGCTTACCCGCACACCTATTTTGTTATTCATTATTAAACCTACTCCTGCATTACCCCTATTTGATTTTGTATTTATAACCCTGTATTCACCTGACCAGAAGTCTTGTTCCTCCTGCCAGCGAACTTCACTAATTCCGACTATATCTAACTTTAACCTATCCATTTCCCTTTTTAAATTTTCTAACCTACCTGCCCGATTAATGGATCTGACATTCCACGCTCCGATCCGTAGAACGCCAGTTTTCTTCCTCCTGATAACGACACTTAATGGAATATATCCAACAAATAATACAGGACGTTCTGTGGAAGAAGTACTCTGAAAGTAAGAGATAGACGCAGGAGAGGATTCCGTCGTGGACCGCAGCAAATCAGTAAAAACAGAGAGGATTCAAGAATGGAAAGTAATGTTTTTAAGGAGAGAACGTCATCTGCGGCCTCCTACATCCCTTTTAAAACCAAAGTGTTTGATTGTTGACTAAGGTGGGAATCGATTGTAGGAAAAGCGCAAAAAGACACGCACACACACACACACACACACACACACACACACACACACACACACACACACGCAATACACACAAAACACACTCACGCACACTCGGACAAGGTACAAAACTGGCCCAAGTCCGTTCAAGATTTTTAACAGGTCATCAGGTGAATACTAGAACGGGAAGTCCTGTTAACAAAATCCTATTTGGGATTCCCTCCGTCTCCCTCCTAGTCTGTTGAGATATTTGGTTGGAGAGGACGAAGTCCTGCATCAGCCGGCCTGACTCTTACAGCTGGGAATGATTGACGACAAAAAAGTGAAAAGCTGGATGTCTCTGATTCGGATATGAACTGAGGAGAAATGCTGAAGATGTCCAGTTTTTAACAAGTCGGGTTTCATTATTTAGAGATGAACGTCATTTGTCGTTGTTGTCATTCTATTGGAAATGGAGATGTGATTTGTTAACTTTGTCTTGATTGGAACAAGAGTTTGCACCAAGGTAAGGACTGCCATGGCGACCGGCGAAACAGGACACGAGAATCGCATCTGCCGTGGAAAAGCAATTTAGGATACGGCCGAGGGCCAGAATCGGTCGGCAGCAATGCCGCCGCCGCGCGGTATGCCAATATTAGCGGGCGATCCGTCACGGCAGCGGGGCTCACGTTGGTGAGGGACGGCCACCCGATTGCACCGTCGCACCGGCGCTCCATGTGGAGAAAGGGGTGGTGTAGGGGGGGGGGGGGGCGCTAAAGTTGGCGCTGCGCTTACGTCACGTTGCTCCGGGGAATGCAGCTCGCGTCCCGTCCCCCCCCCCCCCCCCATCCCTCGTCCGGCAATCTAAACCCAGGCTCCACGCTTGGCACTACTGCACTCGGTTCCGCCAGCTGCATCGTACTAGAGCGCAGTGTGCATTCCGTGAAAATGAGAAATCGAGGTTGACAAGAACTGCATTCGACTCTCTACAGCCATTTTCTACTATGTACGACGGTTACTTCGTAAGAACCCACGTACATTTCACCGACTAGATAACGCAGAAAGCTCGTGGAGACACGTTATGGCAGTGGCTAAATGTACGACTTCCACGTCGTCTGAGGAAGCTCATACATTGTCCCTGAGACATTTTAAACTAGAACCCGTTTCGATGTATTTTCCCGTTCTGTTGATAATTAATGCGATAAACTGTTCACACATGGAAAGCATACGTTGGCTAGCGTGTTGAGGAAGGGTAGCAGGGCAAAAAAGACTTCTGCTAAGTCTGTAATGGAAGAAGAATCCTACAACTTGAGAAAATCGTATGAGACCATCTTCATTGTAGGTACGCCCTTAAATAGACAAGTCTTTCGATATTATTCATCCTGGGAAACATTTGAGATCCGCATTTCTGAATTCAGTCACGTCCATCTTTCACTGTAAAGTGTGGTATTGTACACACTAGTCTTCTGGATCTGAATTACTGTGATACTGTGTGAGCGGAGCGGTGCTTAGAAATTTAAGATCAATATATATGAGAGAGGAGAAATACCCTCAGACCTCTAGAAGACTGTAACGATCCCAATTCCAAATGAGTCAGGTACTAATAGATGCGAATACTGCCGGATTATCAGTTTAATAAATTATTAGTGCCAAATATTAACACGAATTATTTACAGAAGAATGGAAAAAGTGGTCAATTAATTTGGTTTCTGCGGAAATGTAGGAACACAGGAGGCAATATTGACCCCACGTCTCATCTTAAAATAATGCTTAGAGAAATGTAAAAACACATTTATAGCATTTACAGATTTAGAGAACCTCTTGACAATATTGAACGACATGCTGAAGGCAGCAGGAATAAAATGCAGCTTATACAAAAACCGGACTGTAGTTATAAGAGTCGAAAGTGCATGAAAGGTAAGGAGTGGCTGAGAAGCAGCAATACAAGGTTGTTGTCTATCCCTTATGTTATTCAATGGTTACATACAGTGTGCAGTAAAGGAAACCAAAGAAAAATTCAGGCAAGCATTAAAATTTAGGTAAAGGAAATAAAAACTTTGAGGCTGGTCGACGACACTTTGACTCTGTTAGAGACAGCGAAGGATTTGGAAGAGCAGTTTACCGAAATGAATAGCGTCTTGAACAGACATTTTAAGGGCAGTACCAACAAAGTACAACAAATGTATCTGGATGTACTTCACTTAAGCCAGGCTATGCTGAGGGATTTGAAATGGGAAAAGAGACACTAAAGGAAGTAACTGAGTTTTGTTATTTGGAAAGTTAAACTAACTGATGATGGCAAAAGAAGAGAGGATATGAAATGGAGACTAGCTACTGTGAGGAAAGAATATGAGAAAGAGGACCTTATTAACATTGAATATAAATTTAAGTAAAGGGAAGTCTTTTCTGAATACTCGTATGTATGTAAGTAGAAGGGGGAGGAAGGAAAGGAAAGGAACTAATGACATTAGCTGCAGCGGCGACGAGTGAAAATGTGTGCTACATTCAGATCTGAACACAGGATAGAGTCCCTATTAGCCACTTGCGTTAACCACTGCGGCACATGGACACAGTGTTTATCGCCAATACGTAGTCTGTATCAGCACAATCCCAGGCAACTCACATTCACACCTGCGGCCATCTACAAGCAGTCCCCATCTGTATCCTCCGCCCTCGCTACATTTAGATTCCTGCTGGAGGTCGAACGTTAATGTGCATCCGTACTGAATGTCATGGATTCATTGTCCATTGAGGCGAATCAGTTATACACTGATGGAAAAAAATCGCAACAAGACAAACAAAATTTCTGGAATACAGTCGTCTCGGTAACTTACTTAAGTGATTAACATTGCAAGGTCACAGGTTAACGTAAACGCAAGATAAGGCTTTGCAAATGTGAAATGCCGGTACATCCTAACCACTGTAATTGCCAGAATGTTATATGCCAAAATTCAAATGTGCATGTATCGTGTTGGATGTCAGTTTGCAGGATAGAGTTCCGTTCCTGCTGTATTTGGCCGATCAGTACAGAGATGGTTAAGGTTGTTTGTGGATGATGGCTGAAGTTGTCATCTGTTGACGAACCAAAAGGAGCTCAATCGGAGACAGATATGGTGATCGAGTGGGTCAAGGCAACATGTCGACAGTCTGTGAGGGATGTTGGGTTACAATAGCGGTATATGGGAGAGCGTTATCCTGTTGGAAAACATCCCACGCAATGCTGTCTCGAATGGCAGCACAACAGATCGAATCATCAAACTGATGTACAAATTTACGCTCAGGACGCATGGAATAATAACGAGAGTGCTCCTGCTATCATACGAATTCGCCCCCATAACTCAAGTCTGGTTGTAGGTCCAATGTATGTAGCAAGCAGACAAGTTGGTTACAGGCCTTCAACTACTCTCCTTGTAACCAACACAAGGCCACCACTGGCATCGAGGCAGAACCAACTTTCACCATAAAATACAAGATATCTCCACCCTGCCCTCCAATGAGCTCTCGCTTCACACCACTGAAGTCGCAAACAGCGGTGATTTGCGGTCAGTGGAATGCTCGCTAGACGGTGTGTAATTCAGAGCTGTCCTTGAAGTAATCGATTTGTAACAGTTAGTTGTGCCACAGTGGTGCCTACTGTTGCTCAAATTGCTGCTGTAGATGCAGTACGATGCGCTACAGTCTGGAACCGCGCGACCGCTGCGGTCGCGGGTTCGAGTCCTGCCTCGGGCATGGATGTGTGTGATGTCCTTAGGTTAGTTAGGTTTAAGTAGTTCTAAGTTCTAGGGGATTGATGACCTCAGAAGTTAAGTCCCACAGTGCTCAGAGCCATTTGAACCATTTTTTTAAAAGTAAAGGTGATTTGCATGCTCATAGTGACGCTATTAGCGCCACTCCTATGCGACTCACATGAAATCTTAATAGACGTCATCTTTCAGACGTAGAAACACGCTTACCAACTTACGTTTCTGTCGCACAACTCCTTCTTGATGTTGTGATTTTTCCCCGCCAGTGTATGAATGTGTGGTGTCTGTTCTTCCAAACATGTCCGAAAGAACGTACGCCAAGCGTTCATATAACGGGAATGCATCCCTGTACAGGAGTGAAACGTCGACATAAGCAGTTCAGACAACAGTACAGCAAACGCTTTTAAAAAGAGGAATGCTGGGGATTAGACATGTAGATCGCTTAACTAATTAGGCGTTACAAGGTCGAACAGTTGGTTGATGAATCACATTGTAAGCATCAGAGAAATGTTAATTTGATATTGGGGGGAAATGTGTGTGTGTACATGGGGAAGGGGGGGAGAGTTGTGGGAAAATCGTAAGACATCAGAGCTGAATACGATATGCAAGATCAAATGGATATAAGATGCAAGGTGCAATATACAGGTTGTCCCACTCAAGCCTCCCTGATTTCAAACACGCAGAAGAAAAAAAGCACAGTAGATACGACAGTGAAAAATGCACCACATTCTAGAGCATCTCAAGGAATTTATTTATTCATCATCAATACACGTGTACATATGAACCATCTATATTCAGTTTCTTGCCAAGTTCTTTGTAACATTTCCTCCGTTATTATTGCAATCGCATAAGAGGTACGATGTCGCAACATAGGAAGATCGTCCACTTTCGTCGCATACACGCGCTCCTTCACGAATCCCCATATGAAGAAATCAAGCGGCGTAATGTTGGGTTGCCAGGCAATGGTTCCTCCGCGTCCGATCCAACGACTGGGAAATTTCCTCTCCAGGAACTTGCAAACAGACTTTGACCAATGCGGCAGAGCTCCATCTTGTTTAAAAACGATGTTGGGCTGCAAGCCTCTTGTATCTGAGGGTACACAAACTGCTCCAACATGTCCAGGTACTCTGACCCATTCACTGTTTGTTCCGCAAAGAAGAACGGCCCAACAACCCTGTCGTGCATTAGTCTGCACCAAACTTTTAGTTTAGGGGTATCACGAACATATCTGATGCCAATGTGCGGATTTTGCGAAACACAAATCCGAACAATATGCCTATTAACCGTTCCTGATAGATGAGAGGTTGCCTCATCTGAGAATAAACATCTTCCCAGGAAGCTGGCATCCATATAAATACGCTGGAGCATATCTGCAGGAAATTGTTGCCAGCGTGTTTTGTCGTTCGGCATCAGATGTTGCAGACTTTGCACTTTGTAAGCATGTATACGAAGAAGTTGATGAACTACACGATGCAATGACTTACGTGGGCTTCTGAAAAACGTTTGTCTGATGTCCTCCACTGTCTCTTCTGAAACTCCGTAACGTGCACTGCCAAAATGTTTCAGAACACTTCATGTTGCCAGGGACTTCCTACACCATTCCTTAATTGTTTTCACAATAGGTGGCGCACATTCATACACACGACGGTAATTTCTTTGCACAGTAATCGGCAATTTTGTTCCTGCAATCCACACTACTACTTGCGTGCGCTGCTGTGGAGTCGCCAATTTGACTTCATGCGACCACGCTGCACTCTGACGACGATACTTGGCACTTCTGACGCGGGAATATAAATTGTTTGACATGCTCTACAATGTGGAGCATTTTTCACTGTCGTATCTAATGTGGTTTTTCTCTCCTGGGTTCTTGAAATCAGGATGGTTTGAGTGGGACACCCTGTCGTGTGGAAACACTGGATGGTTTCAGATGCATTATACAATGTGTGACGTCCCTTCCCTCCTTCTTCACTTACCGGAAGGAGACGCGACTCGTAAAGATGTTTGTCCCCGTCGGAATGACGTGGAACATCACCTGTAACTCTCGTAAGAACACAACTCCTCGCGTGGCTTAGAAATATTCTGTTATCTGTCTGCAACAGTCTTCTCAGCTTGTGAGAAATGATAAACTGCAATCGTTTATTTTTATTTTTATCCCCGGTTAGTTCCGTGATGCCGGCCGGTGTGGCCGAGCGGTTCTAGGCGCTTCAGTCTGAGACGGCCCGACTGCTACGGTCGCAGGTTCGCATCCTGCCTTGGGCATGGATGTGTGTGATGTCCTTAGGTTAGTTAGGTTTAAGTAGTTCTAAGTTCTAAGGGACTGATGACCACAGCTGTTAAGTCCCATAGTGCTCAGAGCCATTTGAACCAAGTTCCGTGATTAAATAAAATCTTGCTTCTTGATTTCATCATTACGGTAGTTTTTCACATCATACATAGCGAGGATGAAATTTCGCTGTCAACTATTCCGTTGTTATGCCGTTGCTATGTCAAGTTATTAACAACAGTCCGATGTAACTCCAGAGATAACTTATGTTGTTGTAAATGTTTCTTTAATACGCCTTAATACTGGTTTAAACTAATCACTTTTCACTGTCCATTATTCATGTACTCAGTCACTTAAAACGTTAAAGAGTCAATCAACTTGTATTATTATGCATTGTATTGTCCGTTTAATGAGTTAAGCGACGCGTAAGATTTATCTTTTGACTCAGATTTTATTGTTCTTTCTGTACTTAATTGTTTGCCCCTACAACACACGCACACCGATATATCATTCAAGATTAAAATTTCTGTTGAGTTCAGTAATCGTGATACTGACGAAAACTTTTGACTAATCGGTGTACTTGTCTTTCTTCGTGTCTTCGTTTTATTGTGTCCTACTCAAGACTACGAATTGTTTTCTCTGTCGCTGATCCATTGCTCTCAAGGTTCGTAACTGTTCTACAGTATGAAGGCTAAGTCCCGTAAAACAATATCACTCAACTGAAGTCTAACACTCTTCTTACTATATCGTCGCGTTGAGAACGGTAAAGATTAACTTTTATCAGTCGAATGACTGAGCAATACTTCAGCCTCTACCTCACGAATTATCAAGATTCCAAAATGAAACAATCTAATAGCGTTTGCGTCCAGACGACTATCGCAAAAGTACTTTAGAGCGACTCAAGAGCAATTAACTAACTGAACGTTTTCGTATCCGAGTTGCATTGTAGTAGCATTGAATTTTCTTTTCGATGCGGCTACAACTCTCATCCATGGTAAATGTTATCTTTGACTGAATTGCTCTCTTGGATTTATCCTTCGTTCATATGATTTTGAATTTATTCCATAGATGTTTGGTAAAGAATCTATGATAATCCTTTCCTTTTATCTCCACTTTGTGTATGCTATTCTCAGTATTTGAATGGTGTAAGTGCTAATCAAAATATTGCCAGTGTAGATTTTATCGTCAATAGTTGCCGTCACTCTCAAGATGACTCACTTCCCTACTTTAAGTTTCCACAAAGTTCGTTCATTGGGGTTTTCTGTCCTCGGGCAGTTACAAATGGTAGGAAAGAAAGGCCAAAGACCCATTCCCTGAAAGAAAAAAAGAAGCAGAATAAGAATATGAAAAGGTTTTTAAAAAATATTTTTAAGAATAAAACACATCTCGGAGCAGATGCGAACTCTGACCATGAACCATGTGTTATGTACCGCCGACTAAAACAGAAGGTATTACAGAAAGATGTGAAACTGAGGCACAGATGTTTTTGAGAGTGTAAAAGAGATCATTGGTCAATGGTCGACTGAGACATTGGGTAGCTATATAATAGAAGACAGGAGAATAACGTTGAGAGATTGAAAAGTGAAGGCAATCGAGGGTCAAGAAGGCAAGAAGAAAGTCCCAGGAGATATTCATGGATAACACTCGAATTCTGAATTTAATAGATGTAAGTATAAAATGCGAAAATGCAGAAAACAAAGGCGAAAAAAAGAGACCAATCGAAACTACAAAAATAGCAAAGCAGGAATGGATATGAAATTCTATAGTCCTTAATGACTCTGGGAAAAATAGATGCTGGCTACAGCTTGAAACCATTGGAGAAAAGAGAAGCAACTCTGTTAATATTAAGAGCTTAGAGAGCAATTCAGTACCAGCCAAAGAAAGGAAGTAAAACCGAAAACAAATCACCTTCAGACAGAAACGTTAATTTTTCTCATTACACAATGCAGTTCGAGCATCAGGTGTTTGTTCAGTTTAGATCACTTTTCGATTTTAGATTGCTACTGGCCCTGACAAGATGACATAGATATGTTATGAGATGGTAAATTCTGAATGCAATTTCTACAAAACTAAGACAAAACAAAATTAGTGTTTCCAGTGGTAGCTATACAGTCTTTAAGCACAGTTAAAGCAGACATATTCATCAGATAGCACATCTGTAAACAAAATTCAAACAAGTGAAAGAAGAATTAAATGATGCTGCACTTCTACATATACACAAGTGTTGTTACTAATGTTTCTAAGACAGTACAAAGATTTTACCTTATCATTTATATATAAATGCCATTTGAAAATGATTAGTTGAGCACATACCAGATGTGACCATATGTTAGCAAATGTTTGCAGATATTAAATATGGTGCTCGTTCTCTTAGAAAGAAATTACATTTCTGAAATTTCTAAGAAAACGATGGATTTTAATACTGCTCTTTTTGTATGTCTTCGATAAATTTTTCTCTGTGCACAAATATTTCTGGTTGTTCAAGGAACTCAAGTTGTGTACCATCATTTTCGTTACAGTTATACCATTTAGTGTGTACCTGTGAAGGTACACTTGGTTAGCTACTGAGGAAAATTGAAGTGGCTGAGCATGAAAGCATCAGTGTGTTCTCTGTAACGTGTACAGTAAGTCCTCCTTGTTTTGCCAATATAGACTGCAGGGCAACTCTTTCACCTGATTTATATATTCCATTCCGTTCTGTTATTGAAGTGTTTATGTTTATTTTATACGGCAAGTAGTGTCCTAGTTTACTGCTTGTGGAAAAAGATATTTTTACATTGATACTTCTGTATATATGAGCAATTTTTGTGATGTGGCCCCTAAGCACGGAGTGCTTGTGAAATTTGTGTTGTGTCAATTGTTTTCCCTGATATTATTGATTTTCTATTATTGATATTGGCCTTTATTTTGTTAGAAAGTTAGTCCATTGATTTTCCTGGGCACATAATATTCAATGAAACTGTTTGAAGGTATCTATTTCTTGTGTTAGGTTTTTAGGTTTTAAAGGTAATAAGTGTTCCCTGTATAACATGTATCTAAATGAAGAATACTTGCGAGCGCTTGGCTGGTGTGATGATCTGTGCATTGTGATAACAGTGTATGCAGTCTTCCTCTGGATGTAAGAGTTATGTTACTGCTTTTAATTTACAATTTTGAGTCCTAATAAATTTGTAGACTGGTGTATTCTGTATCCACAGACAACATACCAGTACATCTCTTGTCCCACACAGTCAATATAACACACTTATTACAGAGCACTTGAAATACATAAGTTATGCCAGACTGTTTGCTCTGAGTTCTACACAAGCAAAACAGGAAGAAAATTCCACAAACTTCCATGATGCACTTTGGCTCAACCACTTTTGAGTATCTAACAATATGAAAGTTAATAAACACACACTAAAAAGAATCCAGGAAGCCTAACTGTACAACACACACAAAATAGTGGTAGAAAACTTAATTTTCTTGAACAGTTAGAAATACTGCAACGATTTTTTCGATACCTTCAAATGATATTGTCCCTAAATAAAAAACAGTTAATTAACAGTTGCAACATAAGGTCACATCTACTTTCTGTACAAATCGTTTTTTGCAGGTGATTTGTATGAATAAATAATAATGTAACAGCAATGTATGATCTTATAAATAAAAACACCTGTGTGTATGTAGAAGTGTAACATCGTTACCTTTGAATATGCTTTCATTTGTTTGAGTTTTGTTTACAGAGCTGCTGTCAGATGAAAAGTGTGTATGTGTGTACAAATATGTCTACTTGCATTGTGCTTTAAAACTATGTAACATCTACTCTAAATGATAAGTAATCTTTCGGTTTCATTTTAGTTTGGTATAAATTATGGTCACAATGTGCCATCTTTTAATGTACATATGTTCTCTTAATGGGTCTAGTACTATCCTGAATTCCAAAAGTGGTGTGAACTAACAAAGCACCAGTTTGAGTCTCAAGGGCTCGAAATGCATCATGTACTGAAATAAAAATCTCAAATTGTTGTTGAAGGTAATTTGTTTTCAACTTTATAAAAGTAATGCAGTCCCAGGAAGAATACTGATGGCAATGGATTAAATTTAATTACGTTTTCCTGGTCTACCACTAAGTACAATATAATCGTTTACAAATACAAAACTTATGAAACTGAACTCTAATATCAAATTTGACAAGGACTGTACACCTCATGACATAATCACAAACAATGTTCAGGTAATGCAAAATGCCATTCACAAGCAGCCAAAATAATTAGAAGAAATTTTGAGAATGATTGGTTACATACAGAAATCTAGATATTGCACATACAGAAAGAAAAACTTAATTGATAGCTTCACCAACTACATGTTGAGTGAAGTAAAGTTCTAAAATCAGCAGAAATTAAATACGTTGACATGTATGTTACAGTCATATCCACAAAATTTAGAATGACTGTAGATGAGAAACAACAAAGATACTTAAATTCTCCTCCTAAAGAAATCTCACAGTGCCTATAATAATGTACTTACTAAAATACAAAATTCCTTTGAAAGACCCATAACCAAAACCAACATTAGTTTCGCAAATACAGAACTAACCTTCCTGATCAAATATCTTGAGCACAACATTAAATGATAGGTTACTCACTATAATTTAACACACTTTACGGTAAGTGCTAAGAAAGCAGCAGGTATGGTCAGTCATCACCCTAATGAACAGTGTGCCTCAGTACATAATGTTAATGAAGAGAAAAAAGTAAAACAATGGTCTGCTACAACTTTTTAAGAAAACAATGTTAAAGTTATTGAAATGTAAACTTACTTAATATGATACTATTTTGTTATGGCTGATAATCGAGCTCCGCTGTTGTGCTTTACAAAAATAATTTCATTGCTGAAACCCTTCACTTTTCGAAGAAAATAACAGTACTGATCAGAGCCATAATACAAAAACTACATTCCAGAAAAAAATAAAGAGGATAAGTTAAACAATGTAACTTCTTCCTAAATGTTGTATAAATAAAAAGTTCCACATTAACGAATCACACTTCTCAGAAACTCAGAATGCAACCAGTAACCCCCAAACCTGAATCCCAAATTAGACACATTGTCATCTGCAAGAAAGCACCAGCATACAAACTTTCCCAGTTATTAAATAAGATCCTCAACCAATTTTACAATTTCAAATCAATGTATTCAATGAAAAATACGCATGAGCTAAGAACTTGTTTTACATAAAAATCTCCAGAGAAGCTATATTTGTGTCTTTTGGGACTGTCAATCTACCCATGAATTTTCCTGTCAAAAACACATCAGAAAATTTTAGAAAAAATCTCATTAAACATAAAAACAAATTTTACTAGGGATTTCAAATTTGCACAGTTTACTTGAACGAATACTGCACCATAACTATTTCCCATTTAATGATATGCTCTACCAAAAGAAAGAAACCTTAGGGATAGATAACAACATGGCAAGGTTTCTTTCTGACATATTCATCAACCACATAGAAAATATGTGTTTTGAAGGGAAAAATAAGCTAGCTGAGAAAATAGTATATCACAAGGGATATGATGATCAGGTTCTGCTCCTACTTGATGGCACAAAAGATGAATCTGATGAAGTTTCTGAATTATTCTACTCGTTCCATAAGGAAATGAAGTTTACAATAGAATAAAAATCAAACCAGTCCACAAATTTATTAGACCTCACAACTCTTAAGGAACAACAATAACGTAAATTTTACATCTACAGGAAAATAACGTACACTGATATCACAGTACACAAATCGTCACATCATCCAAACACAAAAAAGTATATTGCATTTGTGTCCATGATGAATCATACATTACCTCTATAGCGAAATGACTAAAACAAGAAATTGATACCACCAAAGCTATTGCACAGTGGAATATGTAAAGTACACTGTAACAATTGCCCTGCTTTCTGCATGAGCAAAACAAGAAGCTCCTCTGACACATTTTACGAAGAAAAGATTGATGCTTTCAAACTCCACCATTTTGATAAATTCTCAGTAGTTAAGAATTTGTGGCTCAATAGATAAACACTGAATGACATCAAAACCAGCCTAGCTGTGGTTCACACTGAAGAAATGGTAGAAAAGTTGACTTGCTTGAACAGCTACAAATGTCATTACACAGAGAAGAATTATTTTCTGGAAATGTGTTAAATGAACAAATGCAGATTAACTGTCACAGTTTTCCAGTAATTTCAAAAGTTGGTTTTTGCTAAGAAAACAAATATTTATTATTTTGCACTTCTAATACTTGTCCAAGTAATGATTTGGTCAGTGATATTTATTGTAAGTAATAGCATAATATTGAAATTTTACATTTAAATATTTTCTATATTTTGTTACTTTTGTGAAAAAGCCACCAAACTGTAAGAAACTCTTATATTTGAAGATGTACATGTAATATCAGTGGTATAAGAATAAATGTTAATTGTAATTCACAGTATGCATAAGGTGTAATTATAATTAGTTTTTTGAGAAACAAATGACACTTTAGGAAGTGAGCACTTCTCCTTCTGGCAACTAACTTATATTTCAGATCTCGATGTATTTGGAGGTAAGTGTTGTAAGTTCTGTATCATAACTGATTTATCAAATAATAATCATTTTGTCCCTAATTACTGGTGCCTATATTGTAGAAAACTTTGTCATTACCATATAAATTTTATTTTAATGATGTTTTAGGTAAATGTGTCAAGGAATTGTTTACAGATTGTTTGAAGTGAAAAAAATCAATTTCTTATCAGATCATGTTGTGCAAGTATATAATTCTCCACAAGTTGAGCCAGCAGATCTATTTTACGATGTCCATATAAATATATATTACCACTTTTTACATCGAAATCAGTACATCGTTTCTACTGTCAACAAGCATTCATATAATGAAGATATTCGACAGCCATCAAGACCTGATACACCACAAGATAGTGATGTGCGATGGTAAAGGTACTTGAATGATGGAGACTCAGTACAGTAGAAAATTTGGTTGTATATTGGTGTATGTCACATTTTTAACCACATCATGCCATCATGCCATCGCATTTGCAGTATGTCCTTCATGTGGCAAATATTTATTCACGCTTTGCATATTTTTGTCAAAATTTAAATCTTTCTCTCACTTTTTTTCTGCCAGCAAGAAAAGACACGTTACAATATCTTTGTATCATCTTCAAAATAACGTCATCTGTGTGTATATTTGGAAATGTAAGCTCTTTCATTTGAATTTATTTTCACTTGTTTGAATTTTGTTTATAAATGTGCTGTGAGACAAAGAGTGTGTTTAGGTATGTAAGCATGTCTATTAATACCGTGCTTAAGAACTTTGTAACTACTAGTGAGGAATGTAGGTATTTTCTCGGGTTTGTTTCAATTTTGTTGAGACAGAAAGTTTGTTTCATTATGT
Organism: Schistocerca piceifrons; assembly: GCF_021461385.2. NCBI lineage: Eukaryota > Metazoa > Arthropoda > Insecta > Orthoptera > Acrididae > Schistocerca > Schistocerca piceifrons. The sequence continues at coordinate 596,569,039 of NC_060138.1, read as the reverse complement.
AAGTATGACTGTTCATCCTGTGCTTAAGAAGTATGTAAGCACTACTGCTTGTAATATAGCTAAATACTCTTAACAGAACCAGTAATAACCTGAAATTGAAAATTGAATCCATCCGTCTGAGATATGGTATCACAGAGGGACACTGAGAATTAGGTGGACTGAAAGGAAACGTGAAGGCTGTCCAGAGTATCAGGGAGGAAAGGAGCATTTGTGAAACACCTAAAGCGTCAACAGCATGATACCGCATGTGGAAAAAATGTACCATAAGCCAAAGATCGGAGTGCATCCATTCTTGGGCATTAGGTGCAAGTGCTGCTTCTGAAATGAGGGAATTGACACAGCAGAATAAGTAGCGGCTGATCGTATGAAACCAGCCAGAAAACAGGTCATCCCAAATAATCAGTAGTGACCTACAAGAATTTCACCAACTGATCCACAGATCTCACTGCGCAACTGTAATGTGTACAAATTACCCAAGACCGGTTCACAATCAATGACAATGGAGAGCAGCCTCAGAAACAGTAGATTTTACATCGTACATTACTTCATAAATAAGAAGTTCCCAAGAAGGTCTCGCCCCTATCTTCACTTTAAGGAAATTGAAGTGTTCAACCTTAACGACTACCTTATAACCTTCTGGTGCCTGAAAACTGCGTAATGATTCTACTAGAACGTGTAGGCGATGGTGCAATGTCTCTTGCAGCGGTCTCTCCACGATATTTTCAGAAATTTTATAAATTATATAACTCAGTACATATCTCGAAATAGCTCTTCTTATCTTACCGATTCCTAAACTTTAATATACGATGACGCTCAATGCAAAGTAGTTTCAAGCCCTATTATTCCTTGGAGCGTGCATTTACTACATGGAATAGCTTCTCTGCTATCCATGTTTTCTCTTATGAAAAGAATGATTGAGATCTTACCGATTAGCCGTGAAAGAACGAAGATGTATATGTATGTATTGTTGAGCTAGTCGCCATCTTGATGAGATTCTGTATGAGAAGGAATTTAATACGTGAACTAAACTAAAGTAAGTGTGTTCGCGTACAATTTAACTGATTATTATTGACAGTGTCTGCTTACTACGCTGTGTTGCACGGGATCAGTGGGGAACGTCTGATTTACACTGGACGAACCTGCCGTTTTGTACGCTCAAGATATCCAGTTTATTACTTTCAATAAATGGGCTAACACGGTCTTACCAGCAGATCTCGGGTCTTCCGCATGTGATCACCGAAAGTTAATAATTATTACAAATGTTTTCAGGAGATCGACTGACAATTTTCGTCGTACCGAGACTTCGAAATTGCTTCACTGCCTTATGGAATTTAAGTTAAGCTCAATTTAATCAGGATAGTACAGTATTGAACTGTGTGAATGTGATAAGCCTGCTTTGTGAATGAAAATTCTCTTAATGTACGCATGTTTTTTACTATCCTGATCGGTGAAGCTAAATCAGGCCGGTGTGAGAGAGGTTTTTAAATTTCAGATCCCACAAAAAATATTAAAATGGGTCGTGTTGCAATTAGGTGACGTCTGCTTTTCGTAAGATACGAAATGCGTTAGCCACTCATCTAGTTGCAGTATTATTGAAATTACATTGCATTTCGCAAAGGTGCACCACGTTGCCCTTTCGTTTCCTGGCTGGCTTCTAGCTGGTGGTAGGGAGGCCCTGGAAGGTGGTGTGAGGATCGTGGCGGCTTCTGCTGTGCAGCCGTGTGCCCGTCTTGCTACAAGGGGCTGTGAGCCAGCCCGCGCTTCGTGTGCCCACGCAGAACAGCACAGAAGAGCAGAGCAGAGCGGAGCCGGACAGGACAGCGGTGAGAGGAGAGGGCTGGACGGGCCTCTCACTTGCAAATTATGCTCCGCTGACTGTGGAGCACGCCTGCTGCGGCACGCGGTGTAACCACGTTAGTCGCCGCACAAAGCACGAACCACTGCTGACCGCAGTCCCCTGAGCCCCTCCGCTGCAGAGCCCACTTCTCCCGATAAACAGTGAGCGATGTTCTTGGCATGAACTATACTTTCTGAGGACAAACGTACTTCGTATGCATTATTGATCTTGTACTAATCTCATACCTTGTTAATAATCAATCTCTCCAGGATACAGCCCAGAGAAAGTGGTGGATCTTACAGAAACTCACAACATACAGCGCCACTAGCTACTTACATCATATTGTCACGTTCCACTGTTGTTGGGTGTAGCGGGATATCACAAATTACTTCAGATTCATCAAGGATTTCTAGTTATAGTCACAAAGATCCTTAGCTGAATGCTGTGACGTCGTTCATATGACATCTATGCAATTTTGACCAAATATTGATATTTGTATATCATTTTACCAATTTATATGTAACGCGTTACGTTTTCCTACGTACGTTACATGGGGCAGTACCGCAATAAGGAAGTGCTCTACTGTTCTAATATTGGATGGAATTTACAATGCAGCATAAACCAATACTTTCCTTTCTTAAATTATCAGCGGCCACCTTTACTTTTTGTGCCTGAAAGCTACATCAGTCGTCCACATTAATGGGACAGTAAGAACGAATTTGCTCTTTCATTTGGAAACTCCTGTGACTAACTGAAACAACGACATTTTCCTCCTGGTTGTTTTACACTACTGGCCACTTCCGGTAATTACACTACCGGCCATTAAAATTGCTACACCAAGAAGAAATGCAGATGATAAACGGGTATTCATTGAACAAATATATTGTATTAGAACTGACATGTGATTACATTTTCACGCAATTTGGGTCCATAGATTCTGAGAAATCAGTACCCAGAGCAACCATCTCTGTCCGCAATAACGGCCTTGATACGACTGGGCATTGAGTCAAACAGAGCTTGGATGGCGTGTACAGGTACAGCTGCCCATGCAGCTTCAACACGGTACCACAGTTCATCAAGAGTAGTGACTGGCATGCTGTGACGAGCCAGTTACTCGGCCACCATTGACCAGACGTTTTCCGTTGGTGAGAGATATGGAGAACGTGCTGTCCAGCGCAGCAGTCGAACATTTTCCGTATCCAGAAAAGACCGTACAGGACCTGAAACATGCGGTCGTGTATTATCCTGCTGAAATGTAGGGTTTCGCAAGAATCAAACGTAGGGTAGAGCCACGGGCCGTTACACATCTCAAATGTAAAGTCCAATGTTCTCTGTGCCGTCAACGCGAACAAGAGGTGACCGAGACGTGTAAGCAATGTGACCCCATACCATCACGCCGGGTGATACGCCAGTATGTCGATGACGAATACACGCTTCCAATGTGCGTTCACCGAGATGTCGCCAAACACGGATGCGACCATCATGATGCTCTAAACAGAACTAGGATTCATCTGAAAAAATGACGTTTTGCCATTCGTGCACCCAGGTTCGTCGTTGAGTACACCACCGCAGGCGCTCCTGTATGTGATGCAGCGTCAAGGGTAACCGCAGCCATGGTCTCTGAGCTGATAGTCCATGCTGCTGCGAATGTCGTCGAACTGTTCGTGCAGATGGTTGTTGTCTTGTAAACGTCCCCATCTGTTGACTCAAGGATCGAGACGTCGCTGCATGATCCGTTACAGCCATGCGGATAAGTTGCCTGTCATCTCGACTGCTAGTGATACGAGGCTGTTGGGATCCAGCACGGCGTTCCGTATTACCCTCCTGAACCTACCGATTCCATATTCTGCTAACAGTCATTGGATCTCGATCAACGCGAGCAGCAGTGTCGCGATACGATGAGCCGCAATCGCGATAGGCTACAATCCGACCTTTATCAAAGTCGGAAACGTGATGGTACGAATTTATCCTGATTACACGAGGCATCACAACAACGTTTCACCAGGCAACGCCGGTCAACTGCTGGTTGTGTATGAGAAATCGGTTGGAAACTTTCCTCGTGTCAGTACGTTGTAGGTGTCGCCATCGGCGCCAACGTTGTGTGAATGCTGTGAAAAGCTAATCATTTGCATATCACAGTATCTTCTTCCTGACGGTTAAATTTCGCGTCTGTAGCACGTCATCTTCGTGATGTAGTAATTTTAATGGCCAGTAGTGCACATCATTATCAAGCGGTAGATGACCTGCAAGAGCACAAGCCATCGATCTGTTACGCGACCAGCTAGCGGGGGATAATGCATAAAACAGAAGATTACTCAATGTGCAGTTACTACAAAATTCGATAAAATCACCCATTGCGAGTCAGCTGAAATAAAATAAATTGTCATGGCAACGGCAATCGTCTAACATGGGAGGCTAAATGCTCGTTAAGTCGATGTTCCCGTTCGTGTCGAGTCATATACAAGGATATGACTCAGTTCTTAAATAAGGAGTAATTGTGCTCACGAACGGTGGAACACAAGCTCTGATTCGACAAGGATAGGCAAGAATATTCACCGTGCTGTTTTCAATGGAACAACTTCACTTAGCCGGCCGCGGTGGCCGTGCAGTTCTAGGCGCTGCAGTCCGGAACCGTGGGACTGCTACGGTTGCTGGTTCGAATCCTGCCTCGGGCATGGATGTGTGTGATGTCCTTAGGTTAGTTAGGTTTAAGTAGTTCTAAGTTCTAGGGGACTGATGACCTAAGATGTTAAGTCCCATAGTGCTCAGAGCCATTTGTACCATTTTGAACAACTTCACTTTCCCTTATCTAAAAATGTACACCACCATGAGATTGCTGGAAGTATTGAAGACTTCTGTGTCACTGCGTATCACTTCACGGCCCTAAACTGTTTCCTTACGTGGCGCAATGTTTCGGTGTAACCGATGAACTCCGTGTCAGTAAATGAGCAGTTTCTACAGCTGTCTTCTTGTGCTCCACCAAGAATTATGCTACACGTTGTTGGACATAGGGGCCTTGGGATTGATGCTACAGATCTGCGTACGTGTCAAAAACTTGCAATTGGTTATGGCCGTCCTCCCTGCATTCTTTATTTCCATTGCAGTTTTCTCCCTGCGTGAATTAACTTAACTTTGTCACAGTGTATTGATACACATTAAAGTCGTAAACAGTCTTGCGCTTGAATATCACAGAAAATAGTTCGGTGATAACTTACCACTCTCATTCCTTTTTTGTAGCAGCAGTGTAATTTTTCCAACGTTTGCAACAAGCAACCGCGACTGTTGTTCGAAAGTTTTGGTTCAAATGGCTCTGAGGACTATGGGACTTAACATATGAGGTCATCAGTCCCCTAGAACTTAGAACTGCTTAAACCTAATTAACCTAAGGACATCACACACATCCATGTCCGAGGCAGGATTCGAACCTGCGACGGTAGCGGTCGCGCGGTTCCAGACTGCAGCGCCTAGAACCGCTCGGCCACCCCGGCCGGCTTCGAAAGTGTACCAGTGTATTAAAATACGCCTTGATTCCTCTTAAATGTTTTATTCGTCGCTGCTGGTCAATTTCGATCGCTTGGTCATCATCAAGCGTCCTAGTAAACACGACGACGGACATGCTCGATTACATGAACAAGGAAAATAATGTACATACGACATAACAACCAACAGGGATGTACAGTCAAATACATACAGAACAACGAGCTGTACGGTAACAGTAATTAAAACTTGACGCTTACCTGTAAATTTCATTACAGTACAGTAACTGCAGATCCCACATCCACTCATAAATAAACAATAAAATGCTGATGCGTGTCAAGATGTGTTGTCTTTCTGACTTATGCATTGTGAAAGATGATAACAAGATAGCTGGCCGGAGTGGCCGAGCGGTTTTAGGGGCTACAGTCTGGAACCGCGCGACCGCTAAGGTCGCAGGTTCGAATCCTGCCTCGGGCATGGACGTGTGTGCTGTCCTTAGGTTGGTTGGGTTTAAGTAGTTCTAAGATCTAGGGGACTGATGACCTCAGCAGCTAAGTCCCATAGTGCTCAGCGCCATTTGAAGCATTTGATAACAAGATACATTGCTTACGCCTATTTTCAAATGGCATGTACGTGACAGATCCGTTTGTCGTTTACTCCTGTAGGCCTAAACGGAACATCGTCATGTAGTCCTTAGCTCGGCAGTCGATTAAAACATTGCATGTGTATGGGAGTTACAAGAAAATCACAGGAGATCGTAATACTGTTGATACAGCGAGGTACAAATGCATACAATACATATCAAGACAATAACTACGAGCTTAATTAAACTACTGTACCGTAAGGTGGAACCTCTTTACTTGCACCAGGGGACTGGCACATCTTCGCGGGCGCAGGCTGGCCGGACATGGGCGCCATGGGGATAGGGGAAGGGAGGAGGGGGGTGGGGGGGTGGACTGGTGGCAGGAAGAGGGAAGGACAATAAGGAGTCGGTTGGAGCGACCTGTGAGATTGATACGACGTTGTGTGCGGCTCTTGAAAGGATATCGTGAGGATGTGGCTGACGAGTGGTATGCGTTGGAAGCATGATATATAGACGAAATCCGATGATGGTTTGGCCCATGCACATAATAATGCTAATTCTGAAAGCTCCGATACTGCACAACTGAGACATGTAGCTGGACAAGTAGTGGAAACTGTACGTATGATGTTGTTGGTGAACCCTATTGCTGTTTATCGCATCTTGCATGGCCATGTCAGACGATCTGTGAAATCTAATTGATGCGGAGCCACCACACTTAATTTGTGTTGAACACCGAGTTATCATTAATGAAGTGCATCAATGTTCATTGCAAGTGCTTTCAGACAGCGCCCTTCATCTTTGTACGTTCTTGCATTACGAAGTCCGTTGGGGCTTGTGCGTGCCATTGCTGTGGCGCTTTGGGCCGCATTGCCGGCCCGCTACGGGTGCGCAAGCTAGCACTTCGGTGTAGACATGCTCCCACCAAGCCTGTATTATTACTTGTAGTAAAGCTGAGCGAATACTCCCGAGTTTACTCGATTGAGAAATGCGCCCAGAGGTCCTATCATTTCTCAATTAGATTGTGTTATTTGATGAATGTTTTAACTGTCAGTATAGCTTAGGTTTCAGATTACTGGTTCATTCATCGGTGTCTGGCTTAGCAGCTGGAATTCACCTTTACACCGTTGTATAGAAATTATTAACTAGGAAATGTTTATATTCATGGCCTTAAGGTACAGCTGCAACAGGATAGAGTATCAGCACTATGAGGAAAGGAAGTAAGTTGTTATTGAATGCTTCTGTGGCCAGGCTTTAATATAGTTCCTTTTCATATGAGCCCAATGTGACATCTTTTGTATTACTTGTGTCAGCGTAATTTCAGTGGCGTCCATGGACCGTTACATTGTAACAACTAAGGGGGCCATTTTCGTTGACTATACTGTGCCGGTAGACCCAGCTGACTTGAAAAAACCATAACATTAATTCAAGTTTTTCTTGTAGACATAGACACTAATTATGGCGGTAAGGATTGATTTATGCTTCAAAGGAATACTGAAATTTTACCGTGTTTCGAATTTTTATTTAATTGCTGGAATAGTTAACAAGTAATTTAAAAGGCCGCTCTGCACTAACTGGACCCCGTTGCGCTCAATTCCTGTGTACGTAACGTTATAAAAGATACGTTCAATGCTGGAAAATTTAGAAGGTAACAAATTTCACGGAATCCTCAGACATCACTTTGCTGAGATGCATAGTCCCATCAACTTGGCTGAAAATAACCCGTAAGAACCCATACACGTATGTTTAGGTTCGTAAACTATATACATTACTACAACATACAGCTTCATTGGCTATAACAGAAAAAGTTACAGTACCATATTTCATGAAAACCTGGAGTTGTCGTGTAGCGGGTCGTACCTGTAAGTGGTGTGCTTACCCTCTGTTGTTGTTAGCAAAACTTTAAACGAACTGATTGGGCAATGCAACTCCCAGTACCAATAAAGAAATACTGTCACCGCAAAATGCATTCAGACATTTGGTTAGTGCACTCTCTGGCCCTGTTCAAAACTGGTAACTTTGGTCCCTGTGCACATAAGAAATAAATAAAATTATGTTACCTCTAAAACAGCAATGATGGACCGCATTGTGTTCTGCTCTCTCATGAACAAGAATAAAAAATACTAGCTACGGACTCAGCGGTGTGCAGTGCTGGCCGTACTACTTTGAAATTTACCTGATATTCTTTCGGCAGATAAATGAAAATATGTAACACTGGCTTTCTCAACAGTGAAGTTGTATTCGAACTTAAGTTTGGCTATTCAAAACATCTGGCAATTGAAATTACATTACTCATGAAAATTAAATCCTTTTTTACTGAATGGAAAGCTGTCTTTGCTGACGTAGTCACAAACAATGAGATTTGTACAGCAAGTATTATCTAACATCACTGAAAAGCATAAAGATAAATCTGCAAATTAATATAACTGTGTTAACAAATCTTAGAAACATTACAAAAGGGAAATATCCAGTTAGCATATATAGCAAACCTGTTTACGTACAATTAGGAGTTACTCAACATAGAACTCACTGTTATCAATTATCAACAAACTCATTTACACTAATGCGCTGGCAAAAGTAAAGTAATAAAAAGTTCACTTCTTTATCTTAGCTGCGAGAACACTGATGTTTCCACATTTATGTTTCGAATAATGTATGTACTCATAAAGCTTCTGTGTAATACCAATCCACTAATGCTTTCTTGTCACAAATTTACATTTCATCATTTCACTTTACATTCCATTATAAAAATCACTCATCCTTTTTGACTACCTGTTTTAGGTGCACTGTAACACAAAATATTGGTATGAGAAAATGCCTACACTATAATCTAAGAGTTGGTGGCTTTACAGAGCACGCCACAAAAACTGCCTACTGCACCCTCTTTTGCTCACAGACTGAAACGCACTCACTGCTTTGCGCCAAGCGCTCTCTTACATCAACACTACAATCTCAGACCAGAAGCAATATCTTTGCCTCTGCGGTCGTGCAAAGTCAGCGATCCGCTTTATAGAGCTCATCAGAGACATTCGTCATTTAAATACGATAGTTTCACTTTAGTTTACATTAGTATCATACAATATTAGGATTCCACATATAAGAGTACCCCACTACACTCCCTTCGATCTGAAAGATAATTCCATCCTTGCGCTTTGCATACCTGTGTATGTGCGCTCTATGACGGGGCATTTGGTCTTGATAGTACTCGAATGTAGAATGAAAGGGCCCCAAAAAAGAGGCACATAATAGAGACACACGCTTTAAATGCACTGTTTTCACGACCTATTGCCGAGTGCTGCTTACGAACTATAACGCAAGTTTTTTGTCTGAAATTCTCCTCAGATCAAGATGCAGACTGAATTCTTTGAGACCATCAGCTCGATTATTTATCCCCTTACAACTACACGTCTGACGTAGTCCTATTAATTTTCGTGTCAGTTTTTCCTAGCTCGTTCAGCCCCGAGCACAGGTTGTTGGAACCGGTTAAATTTGCAGTGTGTGAGTTTCTCGGTAGCATGCAAGTGCCCAAGCGCTCGACAACTGACCAATGTCGCAAATCCCGGTGCGCCCAGAGTGTTTTGTCTTAATGTCAGCAATGGTGTCCAGTGTCTTACCTGGCTATCACGTTGGGCGAGCTGGCTTCTGCTGCCTGGACACGGTATGAATACAACTTTAAAAAATCACTATTCGCCGAACTTTTCTGGATCGCAGCATTTTGAGCACTTCCGAAATACTATAAAGTCTAAAGTATGTGATTAGAATTTTCGAGGATGGTATTACTTTCAGGTCGATTCGCTCGTTTAAAAGATCAACTGAATGCTTGTATTTCTCTAATTTTTACTCTACATAATTCAGTACTCTGCTCTTATTGATATTATGTAAGATGCAGAGAAATTTTTCAGTGTCGAGCACTACATGCTTATTAAGCTGAATGAGTGCGGTGAAGATCGAAGTGTTAGATTCATATGGCTCCGTACTGAATTTCATGCTAAAGTACGTATTAGCCTATTCTACATAAAATTATGCTGTTGGGCCTCAGTTCTTCAATGTAAGTTTTCTCTCAGAAAGGCAATCTGCGCATATGTATTTCAGAATTATCACCCTACTACTTTATAGGAACACAGGATTCCCTGGTATCACGTTGCCCTCTTCTTTCTCACGTGTTATCTCATTTAGGCCCAGATGTCTCTGCATACATACGCAATGCATGGTTTACCAATCATATTAGACTCATAACAGCCCCTAACCATGATGACTTTCGCTATTATTAATTCCTTATCAATTACATCTTGGCCTATTGACTTATTTAGCACAGTTGTAATCACCGATAGGAAAAATGCTTTCTTATGCATTTGGGGTGACATGATATACAAGCCGTAGATAGTACACGGGTGTTGCCCACGAAAGAGCAAGGCTTTGCCTTACTTACGTCGTAGGCCCATATCACTGAATACTCTGTCAACACTAATACGAGGGCTGGACCTTGAATAGTGGCACTGTTTATTTACAGTTAGTGCAAAATAGATACGTAACAAAATAGATACGTAAATAAATAGTTTCCAGTATTAAAGTTCCAACCCTCGTAGCTGTCAAGTGTAATTAACAAGTACAATCACCTAGTTACATCCATACTAATACCATTTAAAATATAGAGTGAGAGTTGTTGTTTTGGCGTATCTCTCGAAGATAGTTCATCCTGTGCATCTTTAAATACCTGCTACCACCTATACGCTATTGATATTGAACCTGCTTCCTATATTCCAGCTTGTACTCTCTCTAAAAATACCTTCCCACCTCAGGTCACATCTTTACCAAATTAACCATTCCTGTCTCGGTAGGTGTCCTACCGACCTATCTCTCCTTTTTGTCTTGTTACGGCGTAGAGTTTTTTATTCTCCTTTCGACCCTGAACTTTTGCATTAGCTACCCAATCGGTCTGCAAACTGAAAATTTAACAACACTCTACCAGCAAGAAACTTCTCAGAGAGATCCAGTATATTCAGAATAAACGCAAAGATTATTCTTTATGTAAACTGAAATCATTAAAAAACCATGGAAGCTGTTGACAGCAAACCTACACATGAACAATATATGCATTTAAATTAACTATGCCGGGGAGCTTCGCAACTGTTTTAGAATGTGCCCATATAGTGGCGAAGAAGTCTTCCGAGTGATTACGGAAAATAGGACTTACTGGCGTCTTTGTCTGTTGTTGTAATATGAAAGTAGTGCCAAAACGTTCTTGAAACCATCAACACTTAGGAAAATTACATGTCCAAAACAGTACTAGGTTGGAGAACCTGTACCACATTTTCTCAGTACGATTGTATGTAGAATACTTGGAAAATTTGTGGAAATGAAAACTGTCTTCGCTGCCCAATTCAGGTCACCGTGCACAACCCTGCCTATAATGAAGATTTTGAAACGTCCACTTTGAACTATTCTACAATGACTGTACTTAAACTGACACACAATATTTTTAGCGCAACGCAATCTGACTTTCAAAATTCCCTACTAAAGAATGGCCCTGACAAACATTAAACTATATCTTTCACAAATCACTTACCTCACAAAAATCTTCGCTGCTCAAGCTACTGCAATACAGCGAGCGCCACTACTGCCAGCTAAATAAAAGATTCAAACTATGGAAGGCGCTAACTACTCACAGGGATAGTTAGCAAATGAAAGATATTAATAGAGAACAAACAATGTATTTACCTTGATATCATCATATATAAATAAAGCAGTTCATGAAAAATTACAAAACTCCGCCATCTCTCTCCCCACATCCACCACTGCTGGCGGCTCACCTCCAACTGCGCAACGCTACCCGCTGTTCACAGCCAGCTGCCTAACACTACAATGGCGAGTATTACAACAATGCAAACTAGCCACAGACTGCACACAGCACAGCCAGTGATTTCATTTTGAGCGCTACGTAACGTTGCCAATAAGAAAACATAAACAGCCTACTTACATAGAGAAAACATAAACAGCCTACTTACATAGAGAAAACATAAACAGCCTACTTACATAGCCCCCATGCTCCCCACAAAAAATTTTACAAATTTTGTTGGGCAGTGCCCAATAATGATTTGATAAAATTTTTCATAATTACAATAACAAACATGTCAAATGCACACACTTATTGATATAATGTTGGTCAAAAGCTAAAATTTTCTCACAGTCCATAAAGACAGTCCGAATCGTACATAACAGTAGAATAGCAGTGTTTTTTCTCAAAGTCTGAGCAGTAGAAGAAAATGCACACGGAAGTAGTGGATTTCCATGCAGTCTTGAAGAAGTAGTGTTGTCCTTCCAACGGAAAGACAGTGCTGACTCTTTACATGCTGACAGGTAATGGGCCACAATGGAGCAAACCCACAGCAGAGTCATTCGAAGTTTTGAAGAATATTGGTAGGTAGGTCATCACAGAGCAGACCCACTGTAGTCCTGGTAGAGATTACGGTATTGGTGGGCCACCAGAGGTGCAGACCCACTGCAGTCCTTGTAGAAATAATGGTATTGGTGGGTCATCAAAGATGCAGACCCACTGTAGTCCTTGTAGAAATAATGGCGTTGGTGGGTCATCATAGATGCAGACCCACTGCAGTCCTTGTAGAGATAATGGTATTGATGGATCATCAAAGAGGTAGACCCACTGTAGTCCTTGTAGAGATGGCCAGCAGCCATCTGCTGCGACTGTGCAGGTGCACAATCACCATCGAAGAGTCTTGCGGATAATGTAGCAAGTCCATAACCACCACTTGTGCACTCACAAAGTTTTTGGAATTGTCCTTAGAACCAGCAATGCTGTTATCCAGTCCCTTGCTGAATCATTAACACACGTGCAAACACTAACTTTTTGGTAGAATAACTTCTTGTGGTGCACCACTTTAATTACATAGACATTAAGATGTGATTATACATTTCCCTTATCTGCATTGTTATCTTTAGTGTACTATTTTTTCTGCTTGAGCTATGTCATGTTTAGATATAAGCTGCTGTTTGCCAGGCATAGTGCTACTGAACTTTAATTTGTGTTACTCTGCTAAGCCAGATTTTTCTTGTTTTGTTTTGTTTGCTGCTCATTGCCTTATATTAGTTGTAATAACAATGCATTGGTGTCTGAAACATGTTCCTCAGTGCTTTTCGGCAGTGAATTTGCACCGGAAACATTCACATTTTGACAAGCAGAAAATGTGTCTTGACTCGTTTGAGAAAACGGTGAGGACGCAAAACCTGAATCTACAGTGTTTGCAAAATTGTGTCCTATCATTTCGGATTCCTGAGGCGAGCTGTTGCCGACCGATCGATCGATAATGCTTCCCTCTTCACTAATTGTTTCACTGTCCACGCCATTGTTTGCCGCCCGCTCCATTTCCCTATGCACAGTTACCAAATTACTACTTTGAACATCAGTTAATTCATTACTCGGTGGCGCTAACACACTGCTCTCATTTTCACTGTCATTTCTCAGTTTACTTTGGAGCCTAGTATTACGTTTTTCACACGCCATTATTGTCACAGTATTTCACACGACAACACAGAAAAACACAATTTGAAGAGCAAAAATAAGAGAACACATTAACATAACACTGAAAATAATATCTAGTTAATTACAGCTGCGAAATACTTGGTGCAAATCTATATGCATGCCACAACTGTTTTACTGTACAACAATGAAAGGCTACAACTACAAAGGAGATTCTCTCTACAATTACGCGCTAGCAATAAACAAAAGCTACACTAAATACACAAACTACAAGAAAAATCAGAAGATTCCAGTGAGGTATCCTGGCAGGGTCGCCATATGAAACGTCCACTTTGAACTATTCTACAATGACTGTACTTAAACTGACACACAATATTTTTAGCGCAACGCAATCTGACTTTCAAAATTCCCTACTAAAGAATGGCCCTGACAAACATTAAACTATATCTTTCACAAATCACTTACCTCACAAAAATCTTCGCTGCTCAAGCTACTGCAATACAGCGAGCGCCACTACTGCCAGCTAAATAAAAGATTCAAACTATGGAAGGCGCTAACTACTCATAGGGATAGTTAGCAAATGAAAGATATTAATAGAGAACAAACAATGTATTTACCTTGATATCATCATATATAAATAAAGCAGTTCATGAAAAATTACAAAACTCCGCCATCTCTCTCCCCACATCCACCACTGCTGGCGGCTCACCTCCAACTGCGCAACGCTACCCGCTGTTCACAGCCAGCTGCCTAACACTACAATGGCGAGTATTACAACAATGCAAACTAGCCACAGACTGCACACAGCACAGCCAGTGATTTCATTTTGAGCGCTACGTAACGTTGCCAATAAGAAAACATAAACAGCCTACTTACATAGAGAAAACATAAACAGCCTACTTACATAGAGAAAACATAAACAGCCTACTTACAATTTCTAATTATATGGAATGAAAATGTCACTATTTTAATTAAATATCAAGTTTAAGGGAAACTTTCCTCTGGCATCCAACTGTACCGAAGACATGACTGAGGAGATATGAAACAGGCTTTTACTAACGCTGAAGAATAGACTATGAAAGCAAGAGAATTAATATTGTTCAGTAGCTCGTAGATACCGAATGCAAAGGAAAACATTTTTTCAAGAAACCAAATATGTACATTTATAATACATACTTCCGTATAAAGTTTGTAGTCAGGTGCCCATACAAAAGACGACCAAATTCTGCAATTCATTTCGAACATGTCTAAATTAATATTAATAAAAGACCACCACAGCAATATTGTCCCGTATTTATTATGTCATCATCAGTTTACAATGTGAACAGTCACCGTAACAAATCCCTACTGAGTTGCGTAAATATCACGACTTAAGAAGTATAGATGCGTAACACAAAAGGAAATTTTTCTTTACACAGAAACAAAAAGATAAACGTCTAACCAGAAGTATGCTAAGAAACAGTAGTGCTGCTTTGCAGTAATGTTTTTCATTAAAAAAAAATTGGAGCGCTGTAAAGGAATGTGTGATTAGATATAAAACAGAAATCCCATGCGAGGGAATATCTCAAAAGTATGCAAACAGACAAGACTTCTTGATCTGAATGAAAATCAGACTCAAAGAACAGAAAGTAAAATCAACTTTTTTTTTGACGAACTGCTTTTAGATGTAGAACATAAGCTACACTGCATATATTTTTAATTACAAATCACTGATGCTTTTTTATATGAATATAATGAAACGTGTTTGCTGACAAAAATAAGCATTTCCCTGTAGTTGCACAGGCGGATACAAAATACATTCAATAACCTTAAATAATATATGAGAAATACATACACTTCCACATTATAATTTTAAATACATTCAGTAACGTTAAATAATATATGTGGAATAACAGCAGGAGAAGAGAGCTTGAAAATTATTAAATATGCAGATGATCAGGCAGTCCAAATATGAAATGATGATGACAATAAGTAATACATGAGAATTATGTGGAAGGCTTATTAACAAAAGTAATGAAAACATCAAAAACAGTCTACTAGTAGAGAAACATGAACAAGTAAACTCCTTCGCGGAAGCATGTTTACTACAGATGAAAGCTGCATCGATGACATATGAAAAAGTATATGATATGAATAGGCTAAATTAGCAAAATTAAGTGTTATTGACAATAACTGGTTCAGATATTTAACTAACGTAGATTTTTCCATTATGCTTAATTTCAGGTACAATTACATATGGTTCAGGAACATTGATATTAAGGAATAAAGAAATTGTGCTTCGGACAAGAATGAAAAAAAAGGGAAAGAAACAGTCGGACAGAGTACGGTACGTTACAGTGTTCGAATGAATAGAGCAGATAATATCAAACATACAAAACTGAACAACGCAATACACGTTCTGTTTTAAGACTCTTCAAAGTTGTCATTACAGGGAAAGTGAAAAGGAAAAAAGAAGAGATAGAGATAAGAGCATAGTATGTTTGAAGGACGTGATAGCCTCCTTTTGAATCATTAGTCTTCTTATTTGTTCGATGTATCCCGCCCCATTCCTCACAACCCCCCTGCCCCCTACCGATGAATTCCTCCCCTGTGAAATCTTTATGTTAACTCTGCATGTCCCTCTTTTCACACACGGTTGCGGGGCCACGGATTTTCAGTACAGAATGTCAAATCAAACACCTTTCAGCCGTCGAAATTGTTATTTTACTGAACTACCTGTTTCGGCGATTTGTTACACCATCTTCAGGCTCCCTCACTGGTGTGTAGGAGGATTCCCACATAGCAGTCAAAATTGGAGGCAGCATTCAATGCCTGGTATCAGTACATTTTTGAGACAGCAATCACTGAAGTAATTGTTGGGCAAAATTCCACTTTTACCCAGCGTCATAAATTTTTTGTTTGATTTATTCCATCATCTGTCTGCCCTATGGAATTTACCCTCTACAATTCCCTCTATAACCGTGAAATTTATCACCTTTTGTCTTAATACGTATCCCATCATTCCAGTCCTTCTTTTAGTAAACGTTTCCCATGTGTTCCCTTCTGTACGATTCTGTTGAGAACCAACTCACTCTTATCCGTCCAAGCAAATTTTCAACACACTTCTATAGCATTACATCCCAGGCGCTTCAGCTAACTTCTTCTCCAGTTTTCTCACAATCCATTTTTCATCAGCATATAAAGCTGCGCTCCGGATGTACCTGATCATAGTTATTTTCCTCAAAAAATGGCTCTGAGCACTATGGGACTCAACATCTGAGGTCATCAGTCCCCTTCTTTCCTCAAATTAAGACTTGATACTAGTACACATCTGTTGGGAAGAAATGCCCTCTTTGCCCACGCTAGTGTGCTTTTTATGTCCTCCGTGCTTCATCCATTTTCATAACGACACTTCGTTCTCGGTCTTCCGTTTTTATCATTCCCTATCGGTTCCTATACATATTGTACGTTACCAGGCTTTCTCTATAGTTTACTGTTATCTTTCGCAGAATATCGAATATCGTATATTATTTTACACTATCCTACGCTTCTTATAGGCCGGAAAATTTTACAAATGTTTCTTGATTTCTCGTAATATTGCTTGCGTTATCTATCACAGCGTTATTACTGTCTCTCTGGTGCCTTTACCTTTTCGAGAACAGCTTGATGCCCATCCATGCTCTCTTCAGTTTTCCACTTTTCCATTTGTTCTTCTTCTCCGCTACTTGGCTGCAAGGACTGGTCATCCACCATTGCTATCTTCGCGATTGTGTGGATGTATTTTTCCGAAAGTATAATTAAATGTCTTCAGTTCATAGAGTCTACACATCAACTACAGTAGGAGCTCTTTTAAACTTTAATACTGGCCCTCTATCTCTTCCATATCAACTCCAATTTCTTCTTCCAACACGTCATCTGACATGTCATCCCCTTCGCAGAAATATACAGTTTATTTATTCCATCTATCCGTGCTCTCCAATGCCTTTGATAATGGAAATTCCATTGCACTCTACATATTGATGCCCTTCCTTTTTATTTCATCGAAGCCTTTTTTGACCTTTATATACGCTGATCAGTCCTTCCGATGACTTTTTCGTTTTAGATATCTTCACATTTTGCCTGCAGCCCTTTCGCTTTGTATTTAACTTCCAAGTGGCGTTTATTGAAATTTCCTATCTTCCCTTGAACATTATTGTACTTCCGTCTCTCTTCGATCAATTGAAGAATTTCTTCTCTTATTCAATGTTTTTCCGCCGTTAGCGTCCATGTACATACATTTATCGATCCAACTTCTGTGATTGCCCTTCTTAGGTATATCCGTTCCTCTTCCACAGAACTATGGTAATGAATAACTCTGTACATACAGCCATAGGGATCTTCGAACGCATCTCATAATTTCTCATGACCTCAGGATCACATTTCTTTCCACATTTATTCGTCCGCACAATACTCGTAAACTTCAATCTAGTATTTATCATTGCCAAATTTTGATCCGAATCTGAATTTGTTCCTGGGTACGCCTGAAAGTCCAATATCAAATTTCGAAATTTCTGTCTCACGAGGTTTTCTCGTGTCCGGACGTTTTCTACATGTACCATTAAGTCTTGTGATTTTTTGAACACTGTATCTGCTGTTACTAACCGAAATGTACTGCAGAACTCAATTAGTATTTTTCCTCTCACATTTCTACTAGGAGGCTTGTATTCTACCGTAACTTTATTTTCTATTCGTCCCCCTACCACCATATTTCAAATCCCTATATTTATAAGATTATCATCTCCTTTTACGTATTTAATTACCAATTGTGTATTGGCATACGCTACTACTATACTCTCATCTTCTGATTTCGACATGTATAGCTGTACCTATTGTTTTTGGCATTCGTTTGTTGTCAGTTCTGATGGCAACAAACCTATCACTCTAATTTTAGGAATAATATACTATAAAGAGCTTAAGGAAACGCCCAGGATTAGGACATGTTGGAAAACAAATTTCGTTTGATATTTACCTGTCAGATACCCTACGCGCCGCAACTGTCGGCTAGGTTATTGATTAATATACTACAGAATCCATGAATACTGAACTTTTTGTTAGAGGTTAAAGTAATGTAGAAAAAGAGGAAAAATAAATCAAAAGAATAGATCCTAGAGGACAGAGTGCAGTAGTCGCCGAGGTTAAATTAGAGGTAAGAGAAGATGGATTAAGGCTTTCACAGCAGCGAAAATAATGATGACCATAAACAAAATGTTAACGATATGACTTACAGTTACTAATTGTTTAGAAGTCCACTCAACATTGACATGGCGTTCTTCCTATTGTTATGCGTGAGAGAAGTGTTGCACAAACAAAGCTTCATGGGAAATCCGGAGCTTCTTGACAATGTAGTCGTATGTTGTCATCAGATATATGCCTGTTCCACTGATCTCACGTACCTGGTGTCTAGAATGAAGTCACTGAACATAAAACTTTATTTTGATGAATGTTAATGACTAAAACAATGAGAAAAGTTTTTAAATACTTTGTTGCAAGAAATCCAATGAAAAGCTTATCACATAGTAGCATTTCATCCGAAAGCAAAATATTGTCTCTAAAGAGGAAACTGATGAGGATCCGTAGCTCAAATTTTGTTTAAACCAGGCATGAAGGAAGATGATAAGATGGAGTAACTTAAGAAAACGTTTAGTAAAATATTATAGAAGAAGACAGTCGTACAGCAACACTCAAACTCAGAGCAAAGATTTGTGGTTGCTTACCTGTTGCAGTTAACCTGCACAAATTTAATTGGGAGACTAGCTTTTCAGAAGCAAAGACATTGGATGACAGATTATTCGTGTATCCTAGAAAGTTCTTGTGTCAATATAATTTTAGTTAAAGTTTAATATATTAAGTGTCCAGTCCACAATAATGCTTGCAACAGGATGCCTCTGGCTTTCTTTTACGAGACTGTACGGACACTGCTCTAAACCACAACGCATCATAGGTAGTAATCAAACACCAGAGTCAATTTTAGTAGTTATGGTTAGTAATTTTGCTCTTTACATGGCAGCGTTAATCACTGCCAGAAATCGCAGAAGGGAATATATATGTCTGGTCAGTGGTAGAGCAACGCAATATAGATTTCTATTCTATAAGAAAAAATATTTCTATGGGAAGAAGTAAGCAGTTAAAAAGATTCCAGTCTAAAAATACACTATAATGTGATTTTCCTGTAGTTGAAAGAGACATAATAATTACAAACACGTCACTGGACTAAACAAATTTCCAGCCCTCAAAGAAGGGCGAATACTTTATTTTTATGTGTTGAACATTTCACCTGCAAATAACCCACCAGAGAACATCACATTGTGACTGGTCCTTCAGCAGTTGTCGGTATCTAACGGAATGCATCCTCTACGGAGATATAGAGCACATGAATAGTACGTGTTCAAGGGAGCGTTAAGCAATAACGCGAAATAGTTTGCTCCACGTTTCACAATCAATTTAGTATTGTGGGAAATCTCTCAGCTCCGCCTTTGTCCCACTTGCTCCAATCAGGTGTCTGTTTCCGGTCGCTAACGCTCATAGCGGAAATTGTTCAATATTCTCGTAATTCCACAGAGCTATAATTGTCTCTGACCATTCAGACGTATCTGCTGCAGAGCAGTTCGGGCTCTCGTCTGCTACCTGCGAGTCCACGTGGCTAAAGGTTACCGTGTCACCCCCGAAACCGACTCCAAACCACTCGGCGTTTCGGTTCCACTGCTTGCGAAACTCTTGTTTCAGCCTCTAGTAAATGCAATTAAAGTCACCACTGCTTCATAGTTTTATAAAATGACTAGTTACAAGTTCGTATTACATGAATGTCAAGGAAAGGGTCGATTATAATTATGACTTTGTTATTTACAACGTGCTTTGAGGAAAATTACAGTGGTTGGAAACTCTTCATTTTAATAGTGTCCAATAAAATAAATTTGACTACTGAACTAAAGCTACGTTCATTTTTAGTCTACAGTCACAATATTCACATTAACAGGGACCTACCTATTACTAAGCAAGAAACTGTACAACTCGTAGCAGAAAGTACTTCCACACCAACTTAGCCACTCCCTATCTTACGCAGTTCGTTTATGAATGGAGTATAAATGGATACTAGTATGCACCTATAAAAATCATAATCACTCTGTCCACTCTTCCAGAATATTTAATTTATGTTTTATTAGCGCGTGTGTTGCGCACTCTCATTCATATGGGCTATAAAGGACCTATATTACATTAACAGTACATATCCGAGTTTTATAAACATCTTCCATCCATTAGACAGCCTTGATGAGGGTGCAAGTGTAGAGACAAAAGCCTGGAGTATGTCTCACCAGAATTTTTAGTGATTCATGTGTTAGACACCCATGTTCGAAAGATATCTAACGATAATAACATTCATTAACATTAATTGTAAAATATGAGCACCTGCAGTATTTAAATTAACAATGAAAAAGGGGTTATACCACTAGATGCAAAAGTATAAATGAAGTATATTGGAAGCACTGTAATTTAACAAAATTTGCTGTTTTTGATTACGACTATTTGGTTTTAGCTACTCTTAAGAACGTCTAATGCTAATACATGTTGTATCTTTCCATCATTATAATTAAAATGAGATAATAATTTGTCCACAGAAATAATAAAAAGTCACGGCGTTGTTCCTCTTTGTTTCTAGTCAATTCTCTGAGGGAAACGGTAGACGGGAAGCAGGTCTATTACTGGATTACTACAGTATACGTCAGCAGGTGGTGCACACAGCATGCTAGAGAGGGCGGCTCGATACAGCATGCTCGGGATGAGATTATTTATTGTTGGGCAATGTGAGTGAAGACAGCACCTGATGACTGTTGTGTGTCTATAGGTGTGACCCAAGCCGAGACTAGAATGCTACTGTTTGCAGTAAGGCCTCCTCCTGTCCGTCTCAGTGAGCAGCAAGGGGTCTGTTATCAAGTTTAAATGTGAATTGTCCCTCATTAGAACGAATTATCTGCCAACAGTCTAAAAGATTTGCTACAGGTATGTCTTTACATCTGATTTGCCTGGTTAGATTCCTTGGCTCACTAAAACAATTTTTGGTACCGACATTTGCTGCTGTGTCGAAAGCTTTTTTTTTTTCAGAAAGCTAAAAAGTATACAATTTCACCAAGAAAATTCCTCTACGAAAGCTTTTTTGCATTATCTTGAGTTACTTTCAGTTTCTCCAATATCTGGAAACTCTGTGTTCTGCTGATCCGCCCACTTCGCAGCTCCCTTCGTCTAGCTTTTTTGTGCACTATCTCCGTGCCTACAGGTGGACAAATAAGCTGATTGACACTCTGTCAGACTCCCATTAACTAGCATTGCCCCTGGCTTCAGCTACCTAGAGGTCTCACCCCTACCTCCCCCTTGTCCAACTCAATAGAAGTTCTGAATGTTGGCTGCTTAACAACTGCAATCCAGGTTTTCGAAATTCTTCCAAAAAGTCTAATCTTCCATCTGTCTGCCTCACAACTAATTTTACACGTTAATCCCTTTTTCTATTGGCCCGTATCGCTACTTTGTATGTTTAGCCAACTACCACCACCTTTAGAGCGCTATTGTTTTCTTGTCCCATGTTTGTGTGATGTATCCTGAATTTAGGTTAAGGAAATCGCCCATTTCGTGCAAGGCAGATCTGAGTCGTACATCACTCCTACACAATCATACAAGTAGCATCTTTCATGTAGTTAGCAGCATCGTCGGTGAACCATCTAAGGGTGCTGTTGACAAAACCGTTTACGCATAATGAGAAAATTAATGGTTGCTGCATTTAGTTGGGCCTCATCCGATTTTAGTTTCTATTCTGACAAACAAGATAATGTACAATTTTCCATTAGTTAACAGCCTCTGGAACCCTATGAAAGCACTGTATTTTCATGCCTTTCATGAACAGTACATGTAAAAAACTTTCGCCATGTGTCATCTGTCTCAGCCATTTCACTGCAGAACGTACAACTGATTATACTTGCATGAGACTGCAGAGTTAAAAATTTTTTCTTCGTGCTACCACCGTCGAATGGAAATACAATGTGTAAAACTCTATACGAAATCGAATAACGATAAGCCACTATGTGGCGAAGACTTAATATTATGCAACAAACGATTTGTGCAAGAAACGATTACGTTAAAAACATGAACCCCTTTACATAACTGACTTGCCATTCGTACAGCATAACATAGGTGTTTACATAGAGGTGTTAAATCTTTTAAAATATAAAACTGAATGACGAAGTTCAGTAGACCGCATGGACCATGGTGCTACCCAATTCTTTAGAAAGTCAAAATTACAATCGTACCACAGTTATTTAAAGGAAATAGGAAGCCCGGGATCACTGGTGATGGATAATCATGTCATAGCTTTACAATGTTAATTTGAATCAAAACAGACTTTATTATAAACTTCAATCCGGACATATGACCTCTTACTGATGCAATATACAAATCATCACTTTGATTGAATAACCTAAACACGAATAAGAATCATTATTTTGCGTCCGCAACCAAAATCATTGATAGTAGGCGCGGTGAATAATCAATCACAAACAATCGTTCTTATTTGACCATGTCTCAAGAGACTAATAACACTATACACTTCCAACCAAGTTACACAGCCACATAATACCACAACTTCATAACACTGAACTGCCCACGCAAAGATCCACAGTGAAACATGCTCTTACTAAAAATACAAAGTGGGCCAACCAAGGTCGCAAAACTTGCCCACAGGAATAATAACAAGTCTTACGTTCATTAAAGATACACAAATGATTAACATAAGTGTTAAATAAGAAGGGCTAGTAATAACTCAACCAATAAAATGATTTACAGAAACGCCAATATTAACAAGGTGGCCTCACTTAAATAATGGACATAATGACTCATAATTATTCTCGAATTGCACTTAACTTCACAGAACAGCGTTAAGGCCCATAGCAGTGTTCGGAAGCACCAACGCTACGGCAGGCAGGCAATACGAGAGTTCACTCCCCACGGCTTGCGCACAGAGTCACATAGTAGGGGGTATATATGTGTGTATAATCCGACCGGCCCAATAATGACCGTTCCTGACAAGAATCCATAACGCACCGACGCCGGGGAACGAGCAGTCTTAACAAATAGCCTGCAGCACAAATAGACTGCAAAGAATACAAGGTCAAATCACAGCCAAACTGGAATATATAATAAGCACGCCCCCAAATTCTTAAGGAGCAATCCTCTCCCAGTAAATTAGCAGGAAACTTAGAGATCACCTCCAGTTGCCTTAAGGCACTTTCAACATTAAATAAACATGCCAAATGCTGCCGTGACAAATGATTAAACCATTAACTCTACGGCTGCCAGGCACGTACACAACCGCACCTAAGACAAGTTAAAATTTTCATGAAAACCACTTAAAACACACGCTCCACGGATGATCAAAAACGGAATGAGGAACATCAGCCTCCTTAAAATAGCTACTGTGGAACCAAGTTCAGAACCATCTCCGGCAGCTACCCATGCCACAATAAGTTTCAAAAATCTTCTTAGTTAAGCACAGAATAAAAGTCAAACGTAACTGGGAGCTTGCAAATTACGAGCTGTCAAGGCAAAGTTCTCAGCCTTTTTCAGTTGGGAAAAACCTTCATCAATGATGAATGTCCAAGCTGTGTTAAATCATGATGAATTGTCATCTCTTACAATATATTCTAATGGCCTATGTCAAGCAATGGACAATGCCCCTCGTAAATGTTATCCAGGATAATATTGCTCAGGAAGCCGACACACTTATGTGCGTTTGTCACCAACATATTCGCCGCGGCTGACAACAATGGGAACCTCGTAGCATGTGTTGTCTGACGCTATTATGTTAGTGACAAACACACATAAACCCGTCATCTTCCAGACACAATGTTTTCAGGGATAACATTTACGAGGGATATTGCTCGCTGCTTGCCACAGGTCCACTGGAACATACTTTAATCAGTCAAGGTTGATAACTGGTTACTGCGATTTTAGCACACATTGGACATTTATCACTGGTGAAGGTTTTTACCAACTGAAGCAGGCTGAGAACTTTGCGCAGCCACAACAACAGTGACTCTGCGGCGTTCTGTAATAGCTCCCTATACCACATGACATTTCATAATGCATAGCAGAAGATGCTGTTCAAAAGTTGCCAAACGATTGTGAGAGTCTCCCATCGATTTCAGTAAATGCAGCTACTGCAGACTACAGGACTTTACGTTTAGTTTTGTATTTTAACATCTGTTTGTCAACTCCTGTGTTGTACTGCATGGACGATCAATCAATTATGCATAATTACTTTAGCTATGGCTGCCTGAGTTTTAAGGTTATCATTGATCTCTTTGTGTTACAAGTGTCCGTCGCTTTTTTGCTTATATATATATATATATATATATATATATATATATATATATATATATATATATATATATATATATATATATATACGAGGGCCGTTCAGAAAGTAACCTCCGGTTGATTTAAAAAAATACACCAAGTTAAATAAAAATATATTAATATGTACATCTTTGCACTATTTTTCTACATAGTCTCCATAGCGATTGAGGCACTTATCGTATCTCTTCACAAGCTTTGAAATTCCTTCTGCATAAAAATCGCCCGCTTGTGCCTGGAGCCAGCCTGTGACCGCATCTTTGAGCTCTTCGTCGTCATCAAACCGCTGTGACCCGAGCCATTTCTTCAAATGCATGAAAAGGTGATAATCACTTGGCGCCAGGTCTGGGCTGTAAGGTGGATGGTTGATAACGTCCCACTTGAAGGACTCAAGAAGGGCCGTTGTTCTGCGAGCAGAGTGAGGACGGGCGTTATCGTGCAAAAAAACGATACCGGAAGTCAGCATAGCACGGCGTTTGTTCTGTATAGCCCGTCGTAACTTTTTTATTGTTTCACAGTACACGTCTTGATTAATGGTCGTACCACGTTCCATGAATTCAACCAACAACACCCCTTTGGCATCCCAAAACACCGTTGCCATCAGTTTTCTGGCAGAAAAATCTTGCGAGGCTTTTCTTGGTTTGGTAGGCGAATTTGAATGTGCCCACATCATTGATTGTTCTTTTGTCTCAGGGTTCACGTACTTAATCCAGGTTTCGTCACCGGTCACGATTCTGTTTAACAATGGTTCTCCTTCGTCCTCATAACGTGACAGAAAGTCTAATGCAGAGGCCATTCTTTGAGTTTTGTGGTGGTCGGTAAGAATTTTGGGCACCCATCGTGCACAGAACTTACGGTAACCCAATCTTGCTGTCACTATCTCGTACAAGAGAGTCTTAGAAATCTGTGGAAAACCAGTAGACAACTCCGACATTGAGAAACGTCGATTTTCACGAACTTTTGCATCAACTGTCTGAACGAGTTCGTCAGTCACCAATGATGGTCTACCACTCCTCTCTTCATCATGAATGTTTTCTCGTCCACTTTTAAATAAACGTAACCATTCACGGACAACTCTTTCACTCATAACTCTTGGTCCGTACACGGCACAAGGCTCACGATGAATAGCTGCTGCAGAATATCCTTTGGCTGTAAAAAACCTTATGACAGCACGCACTTCACATTTGGCGGGGTTTTCTATTGCAGCACACATTTCAAACTGCCACAAAAACTAAACTAGCGCAGGTACGACGTTCACTCGACCACGGCTTGATGCCGACTGACCTGTTGAGTGCGTGAACGCACAGATGGCGTCGCTACTCCCCCCACAACCCGCACTGTGACCAATCGGAGGTTACTTTCTGAACCGCCCTCGTATATATATATATATATATATATATATATATATATATATATATAGTAACTTTTCTTTTGCGTTGTCTCTGCTCTCTAGCTCTCGACTGTTCAGATGTACGTATCATTGAGAAGAAACTTTCACTCGATAATAATTATAATTTTTCATAAACTACATTTTGCGAAGTTGATTTATAAAAAAGTCATGTCATCCATTCCCGCAAAGGTATCGATTCTATATATCTGAAATTACAGACGGCATGAAAGTTGGAATCGTATTGTTTAGTGGCTGAAACGATCGCGCTCTAGACGCGCATTACCGTCAAACATTTTCTGTTATTTAACGAAGAACCAGCCTTCATTTCAGACAAAGAACGGTTACATTGAAATTAATATCTCAATATCTGAGAATTAAAATAACTTACGCGGTCAAATGTCAATAAGCAATGACGGGAGTCAATATTGCACATTGATCAGACTGAAATCCATAGAAGCGATGGAAAAACGTTTATAAAGGTCATCTTAAAGTAACCATCTCAGTTTGAAATTAATTTTAAGCTCCATAGCTTCTGAAGTGTGCCTATTTGATGCGAAAATTTTTAGAAATTTGTGCTGTACGTAAATTTTGATTCTTGTTCGTTGCAAACTTTAAACATCAGTTTTAGGATTACCGTTACTTGTAGGCAAGAGGTACGTTCCGTGAAAAAAACTACTAAGACTCGCTCTTCAAGCCAGCCGCAGTATAAGACATTCGTAAAGTACTCTATCAAGAAAGAACAAATTTTCATTACTAAAAATCACAACATTTCTATGTAAATCGTTTGTTATATTTACTCGTTCCCGTACGTCATTGCACTTGGAGTTATGGATGCTAAACTGGAGTAAGTGAAGCTATGAGAAATTATAATCTGGAGCTGCACATGCTACTACCAGAACCCAATTACAAAAGCAAAAAAGGTCAGGGAAAAATAAAATAAATATCTATAACACATCTCATCTGTAAAGTTGGTAATTAGCTGAAATCGAATAATTGAAAGCACTAAGTAATTCAGCAAGCAGTTTGCCACCACCCACTACCTAGGAACCTTAAAAGCAAGTCAGCAGTGCTCTCTAAATAACTCTCACCGATAACCAGTCTGGGCAATGACGTCAAGGCACCAGATCTTTGCACTGCCCGCCCCCAAGGTGGTTTTGTAAACATCTTTATGTCCAGCAGTTGATATACTATTACGTGTCATCAGTCTCGAAGAGCTGAAATAGGGATTAACATGATTACAATTTAGAAATAAGATACCCCCCAGTCCATAGCCGTAATTGTTCATTTTTCCAACTTGCTACAGGTTTCGGTGCACAGTACCATCCTCGGGCCATCCTCTTACGCCTCAGCCCTTGGGAAGTTAGCGTATAGCCGGCCGCTGTGACCGAGCGGTTCTAGGCGCTTCGGTCCGGAACCGCGCTGCTGCTACGGTCGCGGGTTCGAATCCTATCTCTGGCATGGACGTGTATGATGTCCTTAGGTTGGTTAGGTATAAGTAGTTCTGAGTCTAGGGTCTGATGACCTCAGATGTTAAGTCCCATAGTGCTTAGAGCCATTTGAACCATTTGAAGCGAGCGTGTCGGCTACGTGTCAGCAGGTGGCCTGAGGGTTTGTACTGCCAGCAAGCAAAATAAAATATTTTAATTATAGATTGAGACATACATAATTTATAAAGTGTACTGGTCGCTGTTCTAATCGACAGTAACTCGAGAATATGTAATTACAATTCTTTCTTCATGGACAAGTAATCATATAATGATTAAACATCTATACACACGCAGCCAAGCTGTTTCAAAAATATAACTAACATTGTAGTATACAGAACATCCACATAATAGCACCTTGCACCGCTTGCTCTTGAAAAGTCTGTGATGTTTCACTGGAACAGTACAAGTAGTTGAATGCTATTTGTAGACAATTGCAGTTAAAATGAGCTTTTTATAACGCGTAGTTAGTGAAGTTCTTGTCCCGCTGTGTGTAATAGAGGCATTACCCAGCAAAACTTACGATATTCTCACTATAATCGACATAATCGCCTTGAGAGATTCAGAAACTATCTTGATATTTAAGATAATTCTCGTCATCTGTTCCGTCTCGATTGCACATTTTTTGATTAGATTGGGTGTTTAGATTACACTGGATCATCTTCAGACCTAAGTAGTAGCGTCAGCAACCCGTCTTCTCTACTCAGAACTAAACATCAGACTACTCCGATATGCGGTTCTGAGAAGGCAACTCAGGTTGCTGACACAGTGGCTTCGATCTTAAGGTGATACAGAGTAATCAATAAATGGGAATTACCTTAAACAAAGTTCTTAACGTCTGTGAGGGAAAGTACGTATAATTACGTTTCAGAATGATACGCGGTATGATCGTTTCCATAAAAAATTGATGCCGCTTCTGGAACGTTAATCAGCGTCCCGAATGCCAAAACAAACTAAACTGAGCACAGGCACTAGCACCGAATAACACTGTTTTATACTGAATATGATGTAATTTACATAGCACCAGCACTTTTTTCAATATTCTTTGAGCACATCTTATTATAATAAACTCTTTTCTGTCCAAATAAACTCCCTTTTCAGGAAGAACATTTGATTTTATATGTCTGATGGTTGTACGATTGTTATTAACCTTCAAGCTCGCAACAGGCCTGAACCATTGCCCTTGCGCGGGTCACCCAATCACCTTCACCTAGCTAACGTCACTCTTACTACTCTGTCAACGATAACAGTTCGTGTATCTCCGAATCAGCATAATTATTTCACCTCTGTGATAATTGCACACTGATGGAAGCGTCCTTTCCCAGGTTTCTGTTAGTTGCCTTTCAGGCTTGGGCAAAGGTCAACACGTTGCTAGTCCAATCACCAACTCAAGGCATTTCCACCGTTCGGCGGCAAGAGGAAAAGCGATTTTGCAACCTCCACGTAGCCTACACTTAGATATAGTTAAAAAAGAGGAAAAAATAATTTTTATCTGTGCCTCCTGAGGTATAGTAAGACAGTTTTATATATACTATTGTTCCTGGGTGCCTTCATTTTGGGAAGCTTTATTCAAGAATTGTACTTTTAAGTGATAAGCTTCTTTGGGATCTGTTATATAGCGTTATTAGTATATAAAGTTTTTACGATACATATCTGACTTGTTTATTACAGTGTATCGGGTACTTACTTCCATATCTCATTGTTGAAGTTCTCGTTATAAAATAATTCTGCGTATCGCATTTTTAGAGCAGATCGAGTTGTTTTTGTTTATATACACATTTTTCAACAGCAGTTGTTGTTGAGTAATTTTTGTTGAAAGTTTCGTTTTCTATAAATCTGACAGCTTTACTTGACAGAAGTCAGTGATGTTGTATGGTTACAAATTTATTTTACTCATATATTGAATTATATGATGGTTATAGATTCTTTGTATAGGTGCGATTAGTATTTGCTTGTCATGTCATGTATTACCGTGATATAGAATTTTGAACAATTCTTCAGTAAAATTTTTGTACTTAAATTCAGTCTGTTCGTTTAGGTTTATGTCTGAGTAGCTTTTCGCGTGTGTGTATGTTTCTGTTTTTTTTTTCTAAAATAGTCATTATTAGGCCTCTAGGTATTACACGCAGGTTTTCCATTGAGTTGTCGAACTGGTTTACGTTATGTTTTTCTGTTTTCAAGTGGTATTAAAAATGTGGAAGGACTTGCGCCACCCTTTCTGGCCTGTTCTCGATATCTGATCAGAAAATTTCGTACTGTTTGACCCTTGTAGAGTTTTTCACAGTTATTACAGAATATAGTAAGAGGTGTTTCATTTGATACTCACACTCACTATTCAAGCTCTTTCTGTGTTATAAAAAAGTCAATGTTTTGTAGATGTGTTGGCAATTCGATAGGTACACAAGGGAATTACATGACTTGATACTGTTCTTCAACTTAGTGTAACATCTTCGATTTGCATGTAGAACAATTTTATTTAAACCAACATTAAGATTAATTAAATACTGAACAAATGTAATTGTTCTTCTACTTAGGCAGGTACACTATAGAGTTCACCACTTGCTAATTGTTACTTGTTATGTGCACCCTGTAGGACAAACGACTGTATATGAAGAGTAGAATTCGGTGTGAGTGTGATTAGTCGTAGACGACTTTTCGTTGAATTCATTCATAAAGTAGATTCTTCAAATCAAATGGCTCTGAGCACTATGGGACTTAACATCTGTGGTCATCAGTCCCCTAGAACTTAGAACTACTTGAACCTAACTAACCTAAGGACATCACACACATCCCTAACCGACGCAGGATTCGAACCTGCGACCGTAGCGGTCACGCGGTTCCGGACTGAAGCGCCTAGAACCGCACGGCCACTCCGGCCGGCTAAAGTAGATTCTATGTTGAGTTCAGATTGAAATTCAAAATGAATAACAAAATGTGATTGACGTACCCCTTAGGGGGATTGTAACACTAACACTATAACTAAACTTCTTCTCTATCAGAAAACTCGTTTTCAAAGATACAGGAAGTGTAAATGATTTGAGTGTAATCATTGTAGGAATTTAGTTCCTTATTCATTTTACTCGGTGTTCATTTCTCTCCGTCTTCTCGTCCTTCTTGGGTTGGCATCTGAGCGAACTGGATGGATTCCATCACTTTTCAATCAGTCTCTATGAATGTGCAAGAATCGGGTTAAGTTAGGAGCTCAGGCCATAATGTAAAGAAATTTACTGTATAAAGCACCACATCCGGAGAAGCGAGACTAAAGAGCAAAGTAATATCTCTTTCTATGTAACTGGTTTTTAGATAGACAATGCCTTAAATGGACTCACTACTTTTTATCTGATTTCATTGTTCGAAATTCCATTATATGTATAGTTCATGGCAATCCACGTCTTACCAAAGAGGTGGAGTGTAGAAATCAAGAAAGGTGTATGTCAACAAACACGCACAACCACGAAGTCACATTTGTTATTGTTATAATCCGTGAAAGCCTAATATGTTATAAGGATTATATTCTTTATTTAATATTTAAGTATTTTCAGTTTAAGTTTACTCTGTGAAATAGAAGTAACATCATTTATATGATGCATCATTATTATTGAACTACGCTGACCAAACGTAACTTTAATATAAAAATTTTTTTCCTGTTCATTTACGCGGGTGCCTCGAAGTGCACCATTTTGACCATGGTAATCAATTACTCCTTGGTGTCGTTTTTTTAGTATCACTCCATTGTGCTTATTTACACTTACCGCCTCTAGCGCCAACGTAGGATTAACGTATTAGGAGATCTTATAATTTTCCTATCATTAATATTTGCTTTCTTTATTCCCAGTATCTAGGTACTGGCGACTATAAGTCGACTGAATTGGTTTTGAGTGCTGTACTTGGTAATGGTTAACGCAAATGTTGTCTTAGTGGTTAAATACTATCTACTGGAAAAATTTTAAGTTACAAACCGTAACAAAATAAGGGTTAAGGATGAGAAGGACTTAACATCAGGGTTCGGTAAATCTGACTCCTACATTATTTTCGAATTTTTCACAGACTCAGTTAACTTCTTTGTAATGGTATTACTTAGAAATGTAGAATAAAAGGATGACACGGTCACGCGACAGGAATTTAGTTAGCAACAGTGAGCTGACAACCTTAATTCAAGTGATTTACAGACGCTCTGGACGATGGGGCAACGATGTTGAATTGTATCGGATACCACGGCTCTCAGTTTCGTTTAATTTATCTTGTAACTACCTCGTACTACTAATGCTCTTACGATGTAATAGCATCCTGACTATTTGTTGAAGCTTCATCCCTCGTTCACCTAATATTTGAAGAGGCACTCAGCGACAATTACGGGGACTCAAGTTCTGAAAAGTGCCATGAGTTCGGGAAAGAAATTTCCTGTTACTCTTTTAGCTGCAGACTTCGATGGAACAAGTAACGAAATACATGACGTTCATTTTTTTCCAACGGGGAATACACCAAAAATGAGCAACACGAAAAGTTCTCCACGAAATAATTACACTTTCCGCAGCTATAGTCTTCATAAGTGCCAAAGTGTCCGCTACATGTGGTTTTACGAGAACCTGAGACAGTACATTTTATAAACAAACGCACCCCTGATTATTAGGTGTCATGTTCCCGCGTAGCGAAGATGAACAGATCATTTAAAGTACTTCACCTATGCTATTACTTTTTCCTCCGTCTAAAAAAATAAAAGAAGTTTCTGTGATCTCTACTAGAAATAATGATGATATTTGGTTTGTGGGGGCTCAACTGCGCGGTTATCAAAGCCCGTATAAATTCCCAATACTTACATAGCCCAGTCTCGTCACTTTCCCGAATGGTCACCAAATAATGAGGACAACACAAACACGCAGTCCGCTCGCGGAGAAAATCCCCGATCCCGCCGGTAATCGAACGTGGGATCCCGTAGTCCAAAGACAACAACGCTAGCCATTAGACCACGAGCTACTGACTATACTAGAAAATAGTTGTGTGATGTTAAAGTACTATTAGATAATGGGAAAGTGAAAGGATGGTAAAAGATCAATATGAATTCTTGTGGAGAAAATGAAACTATTGTTATAACTATTTGAATTACAACAGTTCGTGACCAATGCGCATACTCAGGCAGATATCGTCATACATATGCGACGTCAAGCGGCACTACGTAGTATTCCACGTAATTCTGCCTCTTTTATTCACATATACACTGTCACCTTCCAGTGGTCCTGTAACACGTACTACACTTAAGCGGGGGAACTTGGAGGCCTTCTGTGTGTTCTAAACCAGTAGTCGTTAAACTGCGGCCGGCGGGCAGTCTGTGGCCCGAATCATGTACTCGTGAGGCTCGCAGTTCTCAACTATATTTTATAATAATACTAGATGACAAACGTGGCTTTTCCAGGAATTCATGATGCCAATTTTCTACTATAAACGAAACCTTACATGTACCTCTGCAGTAGACTCGAGGTGTGACTATCTCGGACAGTTTCTGTACTCTGTGCGCAGCCGCTTTATGTGTCTACTTCGCGATTTCGTAAACGGATCTATGGCAACGCTTCGTCACAGCTACTGATTTCGCCTACCGCCGTTTGCACTTTGCAATTGAAAGCTGTCAAAAGCGTTGCCGCATGCCAGCCATTTTCTTAAGCTGACTCGACTGTAGGAGTGTTTCAGTAATAAAGAGTATATATGTTAGAACTTCATGCAACGAGCGGTATTTTTTCACGTATCTCATTGTTTATGACCTCATTTCTGTAACTATGTGTCGTACAATGATACGAGTATCTTTGTGTAGGTACATACAGCGGTATATGCGGTTATTTTCAGCGAAATATATTGCGAATAGAGTAAGTATCAAAGAAGCAATAAATTTAAACGTCATGCATGATCCGACAATTTTTCGCCCATGTCTTTATTTGTGACGTCATTTCTCCAGCTACTTGGTTCTTACCCCCACAGCGATTGTTGCCTGACAGTAAGGGATATGTGTACTAAGTTTGACTGAAATCGGTCTTGTGGTCTAGAAGCACATACGTTCATATATACACCCATTTTTATAATATGCGTGGATGCATCTAACAACTAATCGCCGAAACCGAAAACGTCAGCTAACTTTAAGAGCTTCTTAAGAGTGTAGTTTTCGCGCTCAGTGAATTACAGAGACATTAATGTTTGAAAATGTACTTAGTTTTAACTGTCGCCGGTAAATTCAGATAAGAGCTAAGTGAAGTTGACAACTTACTTCAGGGGACACTGCACCGTTAGGCGATGTGAGAGAGGGAATGTTTTATTGTTTGTCTTATAGTATTCAGAACTCAATGCTGTGCATGACTCATACCAATCAGCTGCTATGGCATAAATTTTGACACGGAATTAACATGGATTCGTGAATGGGCATTATAGGCATTCTTCAAATTCTGTATGTACTTGCAGTAAGAATAGAAAATTAAACGAAGCTGTTGTAATACAATGCAGTGAGTAGAAGGAAAATGACATTCAAAACATCAAGTAAACATTTGTGATCGCACCATATATTATATAATCCATTTGCATATGATTACAGTTACTGGCATTATTCAATTAATCATCCGCACGCACAGACAACACAACAAAACTTCGTCTGGCAGTTACAATTTCACAACTCTGTAGTCGTTACAGGAGGCAACAATCTGAAACAGTCTTAATTTTGAGTACTTGGTAAACGGCGTCCAACTTAATGTGTCCTTACACTAGCTGGTCTATTGAGAGCTCATAACACACTCCTTTGTTGTAGGTTACTGATAAATAATAAGATCGGTACATATGCGACCCGAAGTGTCGTCCTCCAATGACGGTATTGGTTCTTGAGCAAAAAGATTTGTCGACAACTGTTTTAAATATTAATGCCAATATTTTATCTTTGTTCAACTTTCGCCAGATCTGGACCACACTTCAAGAAATGTCTTTCCTTTGAGCTATAAACTTAACCCGGTCTTTAAATTGATTTCCCGTCCTTTCTAGACTTTATCTGAAAATCTTACATTCATCACCATTGATGATGTATTATATTTTAAAGCCTACGAAACCTGTCAACTTCTTATTCCAGTCAAATGAAGATTTGTTACAATGACTTACCTGAATATTGTAGTAAGGTGATCATAAAACCTTATCCATATTTAACTTCTCGTATTTCCTAATTACATGCATATAGCTTTCCTTGTGACTGCGTCTTCTTCTGCTCTGGTCACTGTACGACCAAATTCTGGTCATTCTCAGAATCTTTCTTTGACTTCTAATAATTCTGCAAAACATGTGTTATAATAATAATAATAATTATTATTATTATTATTATTATTATTATTATTATTATTATGGTCTATAGGTCGCTAGGGGATCACGGGAAGCGTCTGCAAAATGTTATATTTTCTCCGGCGTAGACTTCTTTCATCTTTTTACTACGCATTTTCTGTCTTTTCTCTGACCAAGTTGTTCCTGCCTTGAAAGACCTCTTGGCACACTTTGATTTGAGTATTTTTTTTCTGTCTTGTATATCTGAGATTACCAAATAAGCAGCAACCAGTCGCAAAATCATGTTTTATTTATTCACTATTTCAAATCGATTTCAACTGATTAACAGCCATCATCGGTGCTTTCAACGAATATTTTCCCTGGGTAGTAATACTGTCTTATTTGGTAATTTTATGGCGTACGGTCGCTGCAGAACTTGGGAACCACATGGAGCCCACCATTCATATCTGAGATTGTTGTGCCAGGATTCCTCAGATATTTTCTGACTTCGTTGAACCACTTCATGTTCTTAATGCCTTCTGTGATCTCGAAGATACGTTTAGTTTTCGGTGTCCGGCATTCTCTTGATATTGCTGTGCAACGAATACGTATAGGCGTGGATTTGGAGAATTCCTGTAAATTTCGCGCAGCTACAACTGTAAGGCAGTAGTTACGGAGCCGACAGCCACATCGGACGGCAGGGGAGAGCCACATTGATGTTTCGTAAATGATTCAGCCAGAAAGGTTTTTGACACCGCTCGGAGGCTAGAGGGCATGGCCTGGCAGGCACTGAATACAAATGTGAAGTAATCAGGGCAGCACAGGGCACCAACGTGCTGTGAAGAAACCATGCGTTTCCGTTGCAACAGCGGTTAGTACCTGTAGTATGGCCGAAACCAGCTGAGCAAAGCTGACGTAATTATTAAAGGGCACCGCGCTTGTCAACTCCAAAGGCACTACTTCAGAGATGTAGGGAAAAGGCACGTAATTAAACGAGCCCGGAGGCGTAAGGTGGGCAGTCATGTCGCCATTTTGTCCGCGTCCAGAACCTGAGAGAATGACGACTGTTTAAGTTGCAGGTACGACGACCGTTTGACGATGGATATTGGCGACCAACCGGTCCTCTGAAGGTAACTCCAACCTTCGGTGCACGGATGATTTTGGTGGGGCGGGTCGCACCTTGGAGCTGCAACGGCGCGAGGAGCGAAAGAGCTGCTGCCCTCCCCCTCCGGGTGACATCGTCCAGTGGACTGCAAGCTGCCGTCCGCAGGGGTAGGGCCGGGGTGCGAACTCGCGGCCTCCCAGGAGCAGAGCTGTGTGCGGGCGCTGATCGAGCTGCTCTGGGCGGACAGCCAGAGCTGCTGAGGCTCACTAAAACGACGGCGGTCGACCGTTTCCCTTCAGGCGCCCTACATGGGTTCCACTAATCGCGCTGGGAGCAGTCAGCCGTGTTCCTGGCCACGGGCACAATTAACGGGCTCGGCGGCCACCCACCCGTGGCGCGAGTAGGATCGCTTTGTCCGCAAGGTTGGGCAGCCGGACGCCGACGCTGCAGATCTTTCACGTTCGCGCTCACCCACACAAGCTGCGCGCCGCCATCACCGAGTTCAGCGCAGGGCCGGCGGTGTACCACGATGTAATAAAGTCAGTGACACACTTGCCTGTGTTTCTCTGCACGCTTCAGCGTGAGTCATATCTCTCTCTCCTAAACCATACCCCTCAGTCGTTCTGACATATTGGAACACTTGAGCTAGGAGAGTTGTAATAGTCTGGTGTCAGGAAGTGGTCGTTTCGCTTTCCAACGTCGGAAAGTATCCATCAATGTCCAACACTACGTTTTTGTGAGAGAGTTGGTTTTGGTGAGTGATGAGTCTTGACATAGGTAACAGCTCAACACAATGTGCTGAGATGAGTCTAAATTTCATTTATATTATTTTTTATGTTAGCTCTTACTGTCAGAATTAGTTGTGTGAGCTAGAGTATTGAGCCGTGCGCGGCTCGCGTTCGTGCCGTTTATTGCTTAACAACTTATCTTGGCGGTGCCACCGCCTCGATCCTTATTCGATTTGCTGGCTTCACTAAGTTGCTGGTGTGGCAGCAGCAGCGCTTATCGATAAGTACACTGTCGTACTACCTCTGGAGGGACCTCTAGTATTTCCGGTTCGTCGTATGTCGGCAGTTCAGTTGGGACGGAGCGCCAGTGACGTCCGTTCAGCCAGGACTCCCCCGACTGTTGCTGACACACATGACTTGAGCGGGAACGACCTTGGTGTTCGTTCGGTCGATCGTCTCATCGGACGACGTACATTTGGTCGCCGACCGCTTCGGGTTCTCTGTTTCGACTTGTATTTCGTCCTTGTTGTTCCACGGTGATTACTTTTACGATTGTTCGAATTCTTATGGAAGTGTTTTCGTGGAACTTGCCTCTAGCTTGTGTTATTTCGATTGAGCAGTTATATTAATACTGTCTGCGTACTGGAGTAGGCAGTCGGTCGGTTGGGACAGAGCAGCGAGGAAGTCCCCGCGGCGAGGTCATTAGCGTAGTGTTCGGCAGTGTGGTTCAAATGGTTCGGAGCACTATGTGACTTAACTTCTAAGGTCATCAGTCCCTAGAACTTAGAACAACTTAAACCTAACTAACCTTAGGACATCACACACATCCATGCCCGAGGCAGGATTCGAACCTGCGACTGTAGCGGTCGCGCGGTTCCAGACTGTAGCGCCTAGAACCGTTCGGTCATCCCGGCCGGCGTTCGGCAGTGTGTTTTTCCTCTCCGTGCTGATGCTGTCCGTACCGCGTGTAGTTCGACAGCCTTTGGTGTAGTTCATATTTTTTAGTGATTATTGTGCCTTGGCTATTTTTAGACGCCAATTTGAAGACGTAGTGCTGCTGGTATCTTCGTCCTCGCTGACATTTTTCATTGTCGTGCCGTTGGTCGGCGGAAGGGAATTGATTAGGTTGTTGGTCAGTCCTTCCCTGGGTCTGGTTACCATCTGATTACTTTATCTTATTCTTGGCTGCCTATCTCACCTAACCTTAGGTTAGAGTTACCTCCTCAGGCCGACCCTTGGAACACTTCTGAGCACCATTGTTCTGTTGTTTTTACATTGTGATTTTTGTCTCAAGCACTGTGCGAGGTCTTCAGCCGCCTATTAATTTAGGTTATTTTAATTTTAAAATAAGGCCTTCAGCCGTATTAAGTTAAAACCTTGTCTGAACATATTTTTTTTAAAAAAAAGAAAAAACATGGGAATTTTGCTCTATTGCAAATCCTTGTTATCCCGGCCTTAAGCCTTGAGTTGTTCTATGTTCAGTATGTGTCCTTCAGCCGAGCTTTTATGTCGAATATTTTTAAGATAAGGCCTCCAACCGTCTTAAATTAAAATTTGAAAATTCACTTGTTCGAAACTTTTTAAAATTCTCTTACCTATTGAAAATTCTTGTTATCCAGCCCTTAAGCCTCAGTTCGTCTATGTCTAGTGTGTGGCCTTCAGCCGAGTATGTAGCTAATTTTTTTTAAAGTAAGGCCTTCAGCCGCATGTATTCCTTAAAGCAATTTTAATAACTTGTGTTAGAGCTTTCAGTAGGATTGTTTTTGAATCCTTTTAAGGCCATGTGTGATTAAGGGTTTTTAGGAAAAGAAAGTTTGTGTGTTTCGTGCAACTAACAGTAACTGATCTTGGCCCCTTTCCACAGCCATAACTTGATCCACTCTGTCCTGCGAAAACAGATTTCAAGTGTACGATGTTAAGAGTTACTTTTGTGAAGCCACAGGAACCTGTAGATTTAACTTCGTTTAGAGGTAATAGTGGACGGTATAATTTGGTGCCAGTGAGGTGCCCATTTTGCATTTTGTCTGAGCTCGAGTTGCCGTACAGCAGATCTACGGCAGCCGTTTGTTCTGTATGTAGGCGTACTGGTCATTTTTCTAATAGTAAACTGGTGACGATTCACTGGAGGAGTTAATTTGTCTTTACATCTTTTTTGTGTAGAGTTCAATGAGAGTTTGTGTTTTATCTTGTTTAAATAAAGCCGGTTGCGTTAAAGTGGAAGCAGAAGCGTTAACAGAGCAGTTTCAGAGCATGAAGGAGAGAAATTTCGTACATAATGGTGAGTTAGAGGCTCATAAAGAGAGTCATGATCAGTCGCAATCAGCATCTAGAAAGAATAAGTCTGGATTGAGAGTGCCTTCTGTTTCATATGACCCGGCAATGAGCGCACAGATTAATCTCTTCTCGGTCAAGGCAACGAAGTATGCAACAACGTTCGTTAAGGATGTTAGGGACGCTGCGGAAGCACATGGATGGCCAGATGAAGTAACACTGTATGTTGCTAATATGTGTTTGGCGGGGAACGCCAAAGCGTATGTTGTCTAGCTCGAGAAATTGAGTAAAGCATATACGTTCTAGGAGTTGGCCGCGGGATTGTGATAGCTGTACCAAAAGCACCACACAGAGCGATTTTTTCAGGAGAAATTAAGTACGTTGCCGATGCAGCACAACGGTCTGTGGGAGTGCCCTCTGATAGAATCTATAAGCTACACGCACAGACTATGTGCAGACCCAGAATACAGAAGCTAATATGGTACTGTTACTGGAAGCAGAAAATAGAGCGCTGCAATTTTTTTGTCACGGAGGGTACGGATGGAGAAGCCAGAGGACTTAGAGTCAGCTCTTAGGATCGCAACACTTTTAGAACAGGTGGATATGGCCACAAACCTGAGAGTGGACCATTGCATGTTCGCTTCTGAAGTCAAGTGTTATGGTCGGGAGGAGCATGTAAGGAAGCAGTGTAAGCAACGAGAGGGCTATGCGTGTGGCTTAGTGGATCACCGGGCATTTGAGTGTAGAGGTAGGAAGGGTGGCAGGCACCAGCAAGGGAAGCTGCCGTTAAACCCAAACGGGATTGCTTCAACCGCCGGAAGGCAGTCCCGATAGGATGTAACACGGCAAAAGTTAGTGTACAGATGGAACGTAGCTTGGTGGGGAGCAAGAAACGGAGATTTTCGGTGGACACGGGTGTGAATGTGGCCGTTATCAGTCTGGACCTCGTGGGATAGAGGAGACTGGGCCCACCAAGGTATAGATTACGTGGGGCTGACGAGCGTAGGGTGGAATCATTGCGTATGACAGTACTGGATTTTTCAGTCTGGAAAACTAATTTCAGCTAACGCATGGAGATGTTGTCATGCATAGGCGAAGGTTATTCAGTGATTCTCGGGCTTGACTTTCTCGACAAACATCGCACTAAGATTGATATTTTGCAACGCACAGTGTAACTTCGTTTCAGCCGGGGGAAACAATTGCAACTGAGACAATGGCGGAAGGTTTACCTATCATGGAGGTGAGACCGACTGAACTGCACACGTTTTCAGTAAAGATCGATGAACAGTACAAAACACCAGCAGGTACGGGACAATACCTATTTACCGAGGGAAACAGCATATGTGGTTGAACCGCTCTTAAGCAAGGAAGAGTTGTATGGTTCGAATTGTTTTATCCGCAGGAGTTTAGCGCATGTGAGTGACATTAATGGGAACAGATGGCTCCGATTAGTAAGAATAACTTTGGCGGAGAAGGGTGAATCTGTCAAAAGGTACAACAATAGCCACTCTGGAAGTCTTGGAAGATGAGGGCTTAAATGGTCGAGCCTAGAGGAAAGCCACAACCAAACCGTCAATAGGGAAGTGTTACGATGGAAAGTAGATAATTTGAAGGGCGGTGATCGAATGACTATGGAGAACTTGTTATTGAGTTTTAGTTATTTTGTGCGAACAGAAGGTTAGCAGCAACCCCACTGATGCAACATCACACTGATGCAACATCACATACTGACAGCAGATACTGCAACTATTTATAGGAAGCCGTTCCGTTTAGCAAAGAAGAATTTATTGAACAGCAACAACGGGATGGGATCACAGAACCGAGTGATAGTCCATGGAGTGAAAATATTGCCATCGCGACAAAAAGTCGGTGGACCGACACGGAAATATAGATTTAGCTGTGACTAAAGATATCTAAACTCTCGAATAATTTCGGGAGATTGTCCAGTTCCAAAAATCATGAGAACCTGGATAATCTGGATCGGCGTCGGTTCTTTACAACTATGGACCTTTGGCGTGGATACCATCAATTGTAGACGGCGCCTGAAGACAGCCCGAAAACATTGTTTAGCGTTCCAGCAGGACATTTTCATTACAAACGCATGCCATTTGGGCAAAAGAACCCACCGGTAACTTTCGTGTGGTTGTTAGATGGTGTACTGAGAAAATTAAAGCCAAGACTTGTCGAATCTAAACCGGATTTACCGGAACATGAGAGAAGTTTGGAGGATGTCTTTAGTAGACTACGATCAGTGAGTTTGACGTTAAGTATAGGCAAGCGCCATTTTGGGCAATCAAGTAAACTATCTGGGGCACGTGATCAATGAGCGTGGCGTACAGACCGATCCTCGCGTTACAGACGCAGTTCAGAATTATCTGATAGCACGAAAACTAAGCAGGTACAGTCGAGCACTGGCCTCTGTAATTATTATACACGGTTCGTGAAAGACTCTGCGAAACTAGCCGAACCCTTGAACAAGCTACTGAAGAAGGCATCGAAATTTCATTCATTGCAGGAATGTCAGGAAGCATTTCAAAACTTGAAAGAAATATTAGTTTTAAATCCAGGGTTGGTTTTTACGGATTTCGAGAAAGATTTCTCTTTCCGTGTGATACTTAAAATGAGGCAGTCGGTTGTGTCTTGCAACAGATGGTAGATGGTCAGGAACATCCGGTAGCCTACTCTTCATGGGAGTTAAACAAGGCGGAGCGTAGCTACTCAACAACGGAGGAAGAGATGTTGGCGGTCATATATGGTGTTACTTATTTTCGGTGTTATCTGAATGGTAGGAAATTTAAGGTCGTGACATATCATCCTTCATTGAAATGGTTGCTTGGTATGGAAGATCCATCTAGTACATTAACTCGATAGGCCCTTAAGCTAAGTGAATTCGAGTACGAGATAATCCACAAGCCAGGGATATCACACACAAATGCAGATTCGTTAAGACGCGAGGTAGCAATGTCAAGTACGATACGTAAGGTCGTTGAAGAGTGGCAGCAGGCACAGGCAAGGGATAAGGAGAGCCAGGCATTTAAGTAGTAGCCACATTTCGTTACGCACGAGGGTTTGTTCTGTAGAATGATGAGGTGTGGAGGATTTTAGGAAGGAATTTTTGCAGCAAGCTCACGACTATACGTTGTTAGGTCATGGTGGGCGACGTGCAACGGGCAGACGTGTAGCAGAGTGGTTTTGGTGAAGGGACAGGAAGCGTGACGTGGACCAGTATGTTACTGGACTCTTTGCCATGCGCGCAGTGGGCCGAAATTGCCCACAGAGAGTGCCATACCAAAAGTTACCACAGATGTCTAGTTCATTTTCTGTACTGGGATTTGATATCGTCGGCCGATTTCATAAAACACCTGCTCGAAATAGGTATGTTCTCACGATGATCGAGCTTTTTCTCGAGTGTTGGCAAATGGTACCTATGGCAGACCACCGGGCTAGTAATGTAGCGCAGGCGTTAGTAAACAAGTGGATATTAAAGTTTGGGGTGCCTGTGACCGTAATTACGCGCCAAAGTACGACTTTGGATCCGATTTAATGAAGCCGCGGTACCACGTGGTGTAATGGGCGATTGTCACTAGTGAATGTACGTCAAAGAGGAAAACTAAGAAATTCTTTACAGAATACCAGGGACCATACCAGGTCGTGGAAATGACCTTATTGATCAACGTGGAGATACAGTTATCCACAAAAATGTTTGTTATACATGTCAGTCGCATAAAATAACTTAAAGCAATGGTGGAGGGGACATCGTGGTTATCTGCAGCCAGTCGGGAGGTAAAAGTTGCAAATGGTAGAAAGAAGTAAGCTGGAATTGGTGAGCAATATTAGGTGCATGATGTGCCGTGTAGGTTAAGGTTGCGTAAGTAAGTCATATACTTGCAATTTGTTGCTTCCTTTTTGTTTCGACTTAGTGTATTTGGCTTCGTGCATTTTCTTTGTGGCCAAGTACGGAATGATATGCGGACATGTGAAGCGAGTTTGTTTCTGGAGGAAGTAAATGGGACGCGTTGTGGGAAGGAGCTTCAGGCAACCCGAACGTACTTCCGGAGGGTGGGAACTCATTGGTTATACTCCATATTCATGCCGCAAAATGTACGGTTGAATTGCTACGAAGGAGGCACACCGGCAAGGTTGAAAGAAATCGAGTTTCGAGAAAGTGTAAAGATCATTAATGGCGTGACTTGTGAGGTAGTCGGGACGGATTCACGTCTTCCAGCTTCGCTCACAGATTAAACTGTTATGATATTGTCGTAGAATACGTTATATTGGCTAGAAGGATCTCTACGAGTATTACCAACTCAAAATTTGACGTATTTAAGTTATTCACTGAATAGAGGTTTTGCAGTCCTTAGACATATTAATAGAGACCCAGAAAGAGGGAATTTCGATGGAGCAAATGTGGCAGCATGTGCACCATTTCCGGGAAGAACAGGAACACAATGTATTCAAAAAAATGGTTCAAATAGCTCTAAGCACTATGGGACTTAACATCTGAGGTCATCAGTACCCTAGACTTAGGACTACAAACCTAACTAAGGACATGACGCACATCCACACCGGAGACAGGATTCGAACCTGCGAAAATAACAGCAGCGCGGTTCCGGACTGAAGCGCCTAGAGCCGCTCGGTCACAGCGGCCGGCCACAAAGTATTGTTGGTGAGCTTATCGGCCACCAGTTGTGGCATGTTTCTAGCAGGGTTTAGGATACTGTGTTTGTGGGTAAGACGCAAGAGGGCACAGGCTGTGGACATGCCAACAAACCAATTACCAGTAGAGTGGTTGGCCGGCTTTTGTCGGAGAAGGAATTAGTTTTAAGAGTACGATAAGGCGTACATACAAGTAGTAAAGTGTGAGCGTAAGGCCTGTATATTGAATCCAGGAGATTGTCATCAATGTGTAAATTGTTAGAGTTAAGGTAGTTGATGGGAGCATGATGTTAAAGATTTGGGACAAATCATCTGGAAGGGAGAAGATATGCTGCACCTCAAACAAGTAGATGCATGGATTTGGTGAATTCTCACAAATTTCGCACAGCTATGACTGGAAGGCAGTAGTTAAGGGACTGATTGCCACATCGGATGGAAGCCGCAGGCAATGTTGATATTTATGCAGATGATTATGCGAGGCAGGCTAGAGGGCATGACCTGCGGGAACTGTATATAAATGTGAAGTAATTAGGGCAGAACAGGGCATTGATGCGCTGTGAAGAACTCATACGTTTCAGGTACAACAGCGCCTAGGAGCTGTTGTACGTACAGAAACGGGCTGAGGAAAGCTGACGCTGTAATTATCAAAGAACACTCCGCTTGCCCCCTCCAGTGGAACTACAGCGGAGACGTAGGAAAAGACGTACAAATAAGCGATCCCGGGGACTCAAGGCGAGCAGTCGTGTCGCCGTTGTATCCGCATCCGGAACCGGAGGGAATGACGACAGTTTAAGTTGCAGGCCGATCATGACGACCGTTTGGCTATGGATGTCGACGGCCAACCGGCCCACTGTAGCTACCTCCAGCCTCTGCTGCACAGACGCGTCATTATTTTGGCGGGGCCGGTCGCACCTTGGAGCTGCACCGGCGCAAGGAACTAGAGGGCTGCAGGCCTCCGCGATCTAGGGGACGTCGTCCAGTGGAATGCAAGCTGCCGTCTGCAGGGGTGGGACCGGGGCGAAAACTCGCGGCTTTCCAAGTGAAGAACAGTCCGTGGGTGCTGATCGAGCTGCTGGGGCTTGCTGCAATGACAGCTGTCGGCTGCTTCCCTTTCACGGTCTACATGGGGTCTACGAGTCACGCTTGCGGGAGCAGTCAACCATATTCCAGGCCGAGGGCATAGTTAACACGAGCGGCAATCACTTACCAGTGGCGCGAGTAGCATCGCAACATAGGCAAGGCTGGGCAACCCGACGCCGATGCTGCAGATTCCGGCGTT
The DNA here is from genome assembly GCF_021461385.2 of Schistocerca piceifrons. Classification (NCBI taxonomy): domain Eukaryota; kingdom Metazoa; phylum Arthropoda; class Insecta; order Orthoptera; family Acrididae; genus Schistocerca; species Schistocerca piceifrons. The sequence goes on along the minus strand of NC_060138.1, from coordinate 596,524,050 downwards.
TGTGTTGGAGCTGACCCATGCAACTGTGCGGTGCTACCGCCGAACTCAGCGCAGGGCCGGTGGTGTACCTTCGATGTAATGACACACTTGCTTGTGTTTCTCTGCACGATTCGGCGTGAATCATTCCTCTCTCCTAAACCATACCGCTCGGTCATTCTGACAGATTACAACCTCTAAGCTCGGGGACCAATTTTCATCACCATCTACTGCTAGGTAGATATCCGTTCGTTCTCTTGTCTGCTCCGCAATCTCCGCAATCAGCAACTTTCCTAAAACACCACCAACGTTTCTGATGCGTAAATGGTTTCTAGCATGAGAAAAGTGTTGTAAGGTCTTGCTTTTACTTTGCGTGATAGTCATCTAGGACTGTACATGTTTCCAATATTCCAGATGTTTAGTTTACTTTTGATTTATCATTCAGTGACCAAGTTTTTCTGTGCTATTTGCCTGCTTCATGTCCCCCAAGATATTTGAATTTGTGAATTGTCTTGTTCTCACCATTGTTGGTCATAATCTGTTTTGATGCGTGTGGTTTTTCGGACATGTACTCTGACGTTTTCAGCCTTCTTTTTCAGGACCTCGATTTGCTTTACTGTGGTTCCAGCGAATGCTAGAAGCCTGTGTATAATTCTTTGGCTTTCCTTCCTTGCCTCATTAGTCTATAAAGTCCCTGTATCCATAAACATTTTTTCACAACTTGACAACAGGGGTAGTGAAATGAAGTTGCCCTGTTTTACTCTTGTTCTACTCTCGAAGGACTCTGATAACGTTTATGCATTGAAATTTGGTTTTTGTTTTTGTTAGTGTCTGTTTGATTATGTTCACTGTCTTCTCATCAAGGCACCTCTCTTCTTTTTTTTGGATCTGTGATGGTCTGTCTATAGAGTCCTCCCTCGGGCATGGGTATGTGTGTTTGTCCTTAGGATAATTTAGGTTAAGTAGTGTGTAAGCTTAGGGACTGATGACCATAGCAGTTAAGTCCCATAAGATTTCACAAACATTCGAACATTTTTTTGCTGTCATTATCTTCCTCCTGCCGGAAAAACAGAAGATTGCAGATATACATTGGTGCTTGCATGGTGTCTATGGAGACCAGGAAAAGAACAAAATTACGGTGAGTCATTGGGCGAGGCGTCTGTCATCATTGGAACAAGTTCGCGCAAACCTGTCCGATCAATTGCGTGCCGACCTGTCCTACACTTCTGCTACTCCAGCAATTTTGGAACGTGTGGACACTCTCATTTGAAGCGATCGACGGATCACAATCAAACACGACGCTGCTCAACTGGACATCTCTGTTGGTAGTTCTGACACGTTCATCCACCAGTTGGGGTACTCAAAGCTGTGTCCTCCCTCATCCGCCCTACAGTCCGGATATCCCCCCTTCCGAGTTTCATCTGTTTGGCCCAATGAAGAATGTACTCCGTGGGTAGCAGTGCGTGGATAATGGGGAGATTATAGATGCAGTAGAGTGGTACCATGAGCGTATACAGGCCCTCACAATGTGGTGCCGTAAGGCCGTCGCATTGAACGGAGATTATGTTAAAAACAGGATTTTGTACCCAACAGAATGGGGAATAATATGGTGCATTGTAATTCTGAATAAAACCAACCTGCTTACAAAACAAACATGTATTTAATTACTTACTGAACGCCCTGCCTATTTCTTGTAACTGATCCTTTTCATTTTCTCTTTCGTGTCTCGTACTGTTTCTTGTCGTTTGCTTTCTCGCCTTTACGTACGTTTCCGGAATAACTTATGTTTTGCCGCCGTTTCAGTTGTTTTATGCTGTTTTCCTATCCTGTGTTGTCACATACGTTATTTGACCATGGATGTTTCAGATTTTTCTTAGAGGAATTTCTCTTTGCTTTATTGATGATCTTCTCTTTGAATTCTTCTAGGTAGCTGCTGTCTTTTGCTCTCACTCCTCTTTGATTTGATGATTTTAATTTTTCCATTTCGAACTTTGGTATCACCGTGGTCTTTTTATTCATTCGATTTGATCTCAGGCTGATTTTGATTTTGGTGAAATAATCAACGACTTGGTTCATGGTGTGGGTTCCTGTTGTCATGTCCTAGTTCATGAACCACGATGAACGTATGAGTGGCCAAGTAAGTGGTCCTGACAGTCGGGATACCAGTTACTTTGGAATAAGGCTGGGCATCTCGGACATATTCTGAGTCGTGGTCACCTTTGTACTCAGACGGTAAAGACTACCAAATCCACCGGTTAGTCCCTGAACCGTTAGGGGTAAAACTCAATGGGACCCGAGTCAAGTATGGCTAGCAACCTGCTTCCATGGTACCTTAAATATGATGATGGTAACAATCAGAGAAAAATGCCTCTTGCCTTTGGAGATGACGGAGTCCCACCTCTAACTGACAAACCAGGGGCTCCTAAGATGCGACTCGGCAAACGAATGGTAACGAGATGGGGAGCTATTAATATCAGTAGGGGCTACTCTGGGAAGAAGGTAGAGCTGGCAGAGACTGCAAGTAAGATGGGGTTGGACGTTTTAGCTGTTAGTGACATTCGAGAAAGGGGTGAGAAAGAAGAGGAAGTGGGAGAATACAAGGTCTACCTGTCAGGAGTCAAAGCAGGAAAAGCACAATGGGGTGCAGGGCTTTACACCAGGAAAGAAATGGAACCCTGCGTAGTTGCAATAAGGTATGTATACGAACGACTGATGTTGATAGATTTGACAGTGTCTAGCAAGAAAATTAGGATTGTGTCAGTATATTCGTATTGTGAAGGGACAGATTAAGATAAGATGAATAGTTTTTATGACGCACTCAGTGATGTAGTTGTTAGAGTAAAGGACAAGGACAGTGTTCTGCTCAAGGGTGATTTTAATGCCAGGATTGGAAATCGAACAGAAGGGTATGAAAAGGTTATGGGTAAATTTGGAGAGGATATGGAGGCCAAAAGGAACGGGAAACAACTCTTGGATTTCTGTGCGGGCTTAGTAATCACAAACTCCTTTTTTAAACAGAAGAACATTCACCGGTGTACTTGGGAAGGCAGGAGATGGTTGGTTGGTTGGTTGGTTTGGGGAAGGAGACCAGACCGCGAGATCATCGGTTTCATCGGTTGAGGGAAGGACGGGGAAGGAAGTCGGCCGTGCCCTTTTTGAAAGGAACCATCCCGGCATTTGCTGGAGCGATTTAGGGAAATCACGGAAAACCTAAATCAGGATGGCCGGACGCGGGATTGAACCGTCGTCCTCCCGAATGCGAAAGGCAGGAGAACCAGATCTGTCATTGGTTATATAATAACAGATCAGGAATTCAGGAAGGCTGTGAGAGACACACGTGTATTCAGCGGATTCTTTGATGACACTGAGCACTATTTAATCTGCAGTGAAATTGGTATTGTGAGGTCGAAAGTGCAGTAGGTTTGGTCCATATGTAAGAGGATAAGAGTGGAGAAACTTCAGGATAAGGAAATCAGGGACAAGTACATAACAGTGATCTCAGAAACGTACCAGTTAGTTGATGTAGTCAATTACAGTCATTGGAAAAGGAATGGACAAGGTACAGGGAACAGTACTAGAAGTGGCTAAAGAATGTCTTGGAATAGTAGTGTGTAAAGGTAGGATGAAGCAAACAGCTTGGTGGAATGACACAGTCAAGGCAGCCTGTAAAAGGAAAAAGAAGGCGTATCAAAAATGACTACATACTAGAACTCAGGTAGACAAAGAAAGTTATGTTGAAGAAAGAAACAAAGCCAAACAAATAATTGCAGTATCCAAGAAAAATCTTGGGAAGACTTTGGAAACAGGTTGGAGACTTTGGGTCAAGCTTCTGGAAAACCATTCTGGAGTGTAATTAGCAGTCTTAAAAGTATTTTGGACAGGTCAGGAAAACTGCTGGTGAATCTTGTTGATGCCTTGGGCAGATAGCGGGAATATTTTGAAGAGTTGCTCAATCTAGGTGAAAATATGATCAGTAATGTTTCAGATTTCGATGTTCAATGGGATAGGAATGATGATGGAAATAGGATCATGTTATATCCTAGCCAGTAATGCCACCCGAGCCCGCTGCCAAAAGGTTGGCAGCATCAAAGTCCGGACGCCGTCCGCATAAGCAGCGCCAGCGAGACAGCAAATCGCCGCAAGTCTGCGCGCGCCACCGCTGGCTTCTGGGTTCTTAAGCGCTGGAGTCGCGAGCGCTAGGACAGTTCTGTATTGGCCGCTCAGTTGTATACTCGCCACCGAATTGTGTACTTGCTAGTCAGTTGTGTGTTCATCGCAGCAGAGTTGTTGTTTGTCGTCAGCCGACGCTGTCCTAGCCGCTCCGACTCGAACTAGACAGATTTCTGTAGACACGGAGTTCACTACTGTGTTTCTGTATCTTCGTTATTAAAGATAAGTACCGACTTTTATTTAATCAGAGTGTTTGGGTTTTCATCTTTCTGTTCACTGTTCCAGCGGACTGGTCGGCCCGCTATTAAAAGTGTGGCGGTGACTTCGTAAGCCGTTTCTAGCGCGAATTGTTTGTCGCTACGAACACCGCCACAAAAGATCACATTTGAGGAAGTGGAGAAAATGGTCAATAGATTGCAGTGCCATAAAGCGGCTGGGGTGGATGAAATTAAGTCGGAACTCATCAAATACAGTGGTATGTCAGGTCTTAAATGGCTACACAGGATAATTGAAATAGCGTGGGAGTCGGGACAGGTTCCATCAGACTGGACGATAGCAGTAATCACACCAATCTTTAAACATGGAAACAGGAAGTATTGTAACAACTATAGAGGTATCTCTTTAATCAGCGTTGTGGGTAAAATTTTCTCAGGTATTATTGAAAGGGAAGTGCGAGTATTAGTTGAGGACAAATTGGATGAAAATCAGTGTGGGTTTAAGCCTCTTAGAGGTTGTCAGGACCAGATCTTTAGCTTACGGCAAGTAATTGAGAAGTGTTACGAGTGGAATAGGGAACTGTATCTATGCTTTATAGATCTAGAAAAGGCATATGACCGGGTTCCTAGAAGGAAGTTATTGTCTGTTCTACGAGATTATGGAATAGGAGGCAAACTTTTGCAAGCAATTAAAGGTCTTTACATAGATAGTCAGGCAACAGTTAGAGTTGATGGTAAATTGAGTTCATGGTTCAGAGTAGTTTCAGGGGTAAGACAAGGCTGCAACCTGTCTCCACTGTTGTTCATATTATTTATGGACCATATGTTGAAAACAATAGACTGGCTGGGTGAGATTAAGATATGTGAACACAAAATAAGCAGTCTCACATATGCGGAAGACTTAGTTGTGATGGCAGATTCGACTGAAAGTTTGCAAAGTAATATTTCAGAGCTAGATCAGAAATGTAAGGACCATGGTATGAAGATTAGCATCTCCAAAACGAAAGTAATGTCAGTGGGAAAGAGATATAAACGGATCGAGTGCCAAATAGGAGGAACAAAGTTAGAACGGGTGGACGGTTTCAAGTACTTAGGATGCATATTATCATAGGATGGCAACATAGTGAAAGATCTGGAAGCGAGGTGTAGCAAAACTAATGCAGTGAGCGCTCAGCTACGATCTACTCTCTTCTGCAAGAAGGAAGTCAGTACCAAGACTTAGTTATCTGTGCACAGTTCAATCTTTCCACCAACTTTGTTGTATGGGAGCGAATGCTGGGTGGATTTAGGTTACCTTATCAATAAGGTTGAGGTTACGGATATAAAAGTAGTTAGGATGATTGCAGGTACTAATAGATGGGAACGATGGAAGGAGGGTGTCCACAATGAGGAAATCAAAGAAAAACTGGGAATGAACTTTACATATGTAGTAGTGAGGGCGAACAAGCTTAGATGGTGGGGTCATGTTACACGCATGAGAGAAGCAAGGTTACCCAAGAGACCCATGGGTTCAGCAGTAGAGAGTGGGAGGAGTCGGGGTAGGCCAAGGAGCACGTACCTGGATTCGGTTAAGAATGATTTTGAAGTAATAGGCTTAACATCAGAAGAGGCACCAATGTTAGGACTGAATAGGGGATCATGGAGGAATTTTATAAGGGGGACTACGCTCCAGACTGATCGCTGAAAGGCAAATTGAGTTTCAAACGATGATGATGATGATGATGATGATGATGATGATAAATGATCGACTTCTATATTTTCTGCCTTTATGACATTCAAATTCATGATTTGTCTGGGGTTCTTGTGTTTAATTTCTGCTGGGCCGATTTGGTATTCTCCAAAGCATTTAACAGGCGATCTCCACTTGTTAGTTTTCAAAAATGGTTCAAATGGCTCTGAGCACTATGGGACTTAACATCTGAGGTCATCAGTCCCCTAGAACTTAGAACTACTTAAACCTAATTGTTGTTGTTGTTGTTGTGGTCTTCAGTCCTGAGACTTGTTTGATGCAGCTCTCCATGCCACTCTATCCTGTGCAAGCTTCTTCATCTCCCAGTACCTACTGCAACCTACATCCTTCTGAATCTGCTTAGTGTATTCATCTCTTGGTTTCCCTCTACGATTTTTACCCTCCATGCTGCCCTCCAATACTAAATTGGTCATCCCTTGATTCCTCATAACATGTCCTACCAACCGATCCCTTCTTCTAGTCAAGTTGTGCCACAAACTTCTTCTCTCCCCAATCCTATTCAACACCTCCTCATTAGTAATATGATCTACCCACCTAATCTTCAGCATTCTTCTGTAGCACCACATTTCGAAAGCTTCTATTCTCTTCTTGTCCAAACTATTTATCGTCCATGTTTCACTTCCATACATGGCTACACTCCATACAAATACTTTCAGAAACGACCTCCTAACACTCAAATCAATACTCGATGTTAACAAATTTCTCTTCTTCAGAAACTCTTTCCTTCCCATTGCCAGTCTACATTTTATATCCTCTCTACTTCGACTATCATCAGTTATTTTGCTCCCCAAATAGCAAAACTCCTTTACTACTTTAAGTGTCTCATTTCCTAATCTAATACCCTCAACATCACCTGACTTAATTAGACTACATTCCATTATCTTCGTTTTGCTTTTGTTGATGTTCATCTTATATCCTCCCTTCAAGACACTATCCAAACCGTTCAACTGCTCTTCCAAGTCCTTTGCTGTCTCTGACAGAATTACAATGTCATCGGCGAACCTCAAAGTTTGTATTTCTTCTCCCTGGATTTTAATAACTAATCCGAATTTTTCTTTTGTTTCTTTCACTGCTTGATCAATATACAGATTGAATAACATCGGGGAGAGGCTACAACACTGTCGCACTCCCTTCCCAACCACTGCTTCCCTTTCATGCCCCTCAACTCTTATAACTGCCATTTGGTTTCTATACAAATTGCAAATAGCCTTTCGCTCCCTATAATTTACCCCTGCCACCTTCAGAATTTGAAAGAAAGTATTCCAGTCAACATTGTCAAAAGCTTTCTCTAAGTCTACAAATGCTAGAAACGTAGGTTTGCCTTTCCTTAATCTTTCTTCTAAGATAAGCCGTAGGGTCAGTGTTGCCTCACGTGTTTCAATATTAATACGGAATCCAAACTGATCTTCCCCAAGGTCGGCTTCTACTAGTTTTTCCATTCGTCTGTAAAGAATTCGCGTTAGTATTTTGCAGCCGTGACTTAAACCCTAATTAATCTAAGGACATCACACACATCCATGCCCGAGGCAGGAGTCGAACCTGCGACCGTGTTAATTTTCGTAAACTATTTCTTGAAGTGAGTTGACATTATCCTCATATTGTGTTGTTAACACAGCTCGACCAATCTCTGGCCATTCTTGTCAGTGAATCTGTGTCCTGGGTTTTGCCATATGGTTTCTCTGAATCTATTTTCCATTGCCTAACTGTGACTTCAAATCACCAATAAGACTTTAACGTCGCCTTTAGGGATTGTTCTCATGGTTTTCTCTAATTCATTCCAGTACTTATCGGATCCTTTCTTGCTCTCTTCTTATATCGGTTTACTGGTGCACGTGCGTTGATTGTCGTGTAGGACTTACGTGTATATTTGCGCCCCATCGTTGTCAGTTGTTTGTTGGTTTCCCTTCTGTTATTGATCGCCGGATGCTCTTGTCGACTGCACATGTGATTCCCAGAGGCAGAGCTCCTTAGGCTATTTGCCTCTCTGTTTCGCTCTTCAGTGTTGCCTGTTATGCTTGTTTCTTGGCTGCCAATATCAGGATCTTTCGTTCGTCCAGTACCTTTTATAGTTCACGTAGTTTACCTACTCTATTGTATTTATATTCACTGTTACATGTACGACTTTACTCTGATTGAAAGTCTGCCAGAGGTCTCCGACTCCCTCTGCTTTCGTGGTGGCCGAACTCCCCACAATCCGATAGGCCGGTTGCAGTACTGCAGTGGGCAACTGTGGGATGTAGATAGTATTCCTTCCACGATTCATGACTGTGCATCATTTGTGATTACACCTTTCTCTGGGTGGATACTACTAGAGTGGTTAGTCCCAGCGCTCTCTTTACAGTGGCGCCAATCATTTTAACAGTAGGCGGCTGACCTTTAGCCCCTCCCTGCGAGCAGATGCTCACAAGGTTTCTATGAGTTGTTCTTCCGTTCTCTCTGACGTCGGAAATCTGAACTCGTTTACCGTCTTTGAGAGCGTTGACCAGGTTTTCCCTGTAACCACACACGGGGGGCCTCACTGTGCACTACCTTCCTGAGCCTGGTGGACTCAGGTTCTTTAATGAGGTTCTCCTCCTCCTTTCTCATCACTTGCGAGATGAGGCCCCCCAGCCTGGAACCGGTAGTGGCTGAGTTATTATTATTATTAAATGTATATTCGGGATTCAATATAAAACTAAATGGTATGTAAACACATTTAAATATAGAATTAAAACTTAGTATTGATCATGTAGACACAGCACTTACAGATATTACAATTATCCCTGGTTTTGCTATTTACTGTACATCTTCAGCGACGTGAAAGTATATGTAAGACTTTCTACGTCTGATCATACCTGACTAATCTGAAAAGCATACGTGGTAAATAAAATAGTGCAGCTGCAGAGTAACAAGTTGATTTAATGTGCTGTTCACAGAGTCGATACGTACTTGGAAGGTAATGGAACAGAGAATTCTATGTCATTTAAAGCAAGAACTATAGGATACCAATCACAAAACCTATGCTAAATTAGAATAAGCGATAACTTGACAGTTCACACCTAGAAGGCAGCCCAATGAAGCCTGCGTCTAGAACGTCCACCTTTACACTAGTATTCCGCCAGAGGGCGCCGCTTTTTGTGTCTCAGGAATAAGTACAGTACAATATGCAGTCTTAACACCGATTCTACGGCTGCTCCCGTCGGTGGGTGTAGGCATCGTAGTGGCGTAGCTGATTTCAGCGTAAATAATGCTCGTATCTCGTAGTCTCAACTTAATGGAATCTGGCGTACGAGACATCTTGTTAATTTTTTGTGACGTGTTCCGTGTACACGCGAGCATTAACATTTCATATTTTTAATATTATTTTGTTTCTCGGGACTTATCGCTTTTTGCTATTAATTCTTGTATACATTTTGCTTGTATCACTCATTTTAAATTCATTCCCTGTTGCAGATTGCTTGAAGACGATTACCGCTGATTTTCGAATTTGTTCAAGTAAAGTTTCAGAAGCCTGTCAGTCAAGCTCGTAATGTAAGCTAATGCTGTATCGAGCGGCAGATTCTCTCGCTTTTTATATGAACATGCCTGTTTTCCGTAAATTTGGAAAGTAAGATATCAATTCCTTAGAGGTGGTTAGGTTCATTTACAATTAATTCGTTTTGTTCCTCAAACCATCTTCGCATGTCTGAAACGGATAGTTTTCTACGAATTGACGTACAGTCTGATCCACATTACTACATATGTAATCATTATCTTGACGACGCCGATTTCTCCGTTAGTCCATTAGGGGAAAATCGTATAGTTGCAAATTTTTATACTGTGGTAGGACAGAGTGTCATTTACAACATACTAAAAATTCCATCAAGTGGGTGCGATAATGGGGCAGTGGTGGAAGGGGGTGCGTTCAAAGGTCTCTTTCTCATGTTTTACTTGAATAACTCGAAAGCCGCAGCTACTAGCGAAAACATTTCTCAGTGCAAAATTAAACTACATTAAATTTCCTACCAAAAGGATCCTGCTCGTTTTTTCTCTAGGACCATTAGTTTACGCGTTACAGCGGCTGAAAAATAGCAGATTATTGAAAATAATATTTCAATTATTTAAAATTACTGTTTACTCTTAAATTAAGTGAATTAAGAACAATGATCAGTATTTGTAAACGTCTAAGTTCAATAGAATAGCAGTGTGGGTGTAACAGGGTGGAGGCGGCGCGGATGGAGGCTAGATGTGAGAGGGAAAGTAGGTCGTATGACTGTGGTCATTCAGTTTTCTCCTTCGTTGGTCTGCAGAGTGAAGAGCGAGCTGGTGGTTCCCCACAGAGCTAAACAAAGCTCCTACTTCTGTCGCAAAGACAGACAATATAAGCCTCTGGTTACCTACTGATGTTAGGAGAGCTAAGGCTGTGGTGATCCATTTGATACCCTTTATGCTGTGAAATGTATTCCGGCCAGTAATTGTAGAAACAATGAAACTGACATTGTCGAACACGTATTGATAGCATATTGCACTTGGGACAGGTTCTTCACTGTGGTAGACAGTGAAGAGTTCCAACTGTTGAACTTTTTCACGTAATATCTCACTTCACAATTGCAAATACATACTCATTTAACGAACTGACAACAACTGCAATAAACTGGGTCGCTATAATTAAGCTTTCGCTATTTGAGAGGGTCCCCAGGAAAAACAAGTGATCGTAAGAGCTCGAAATTTTGCAGAAATATTTTTAAGAGCATGTGGAGGAGAAACAACGAATAAGCCACTGAAAGAAACGCATTTTAATTTCCACATGAGACGGTAACATTTGTTATTTGTGTACCATGTTTACGCTCCGGGTTACGAGCGTTGCGTAATGTGACGACCATCTGCATCCAGGACAGGCTGGAAGTTTGTACCGATGCCATTTCACAATCGCTCATAGCACTTCTCGAACGGTGGAACATGAACTGCTCAGCTGTCGTTACACAGCTCGTACACTACTTGAAGCTCGAGCACTGAGCCCAGCATTCACACCCATGGCAACAGAAACGCCTTCAATAATTTGTGGCGCAGTTGGCCGTCGGGCTCCCCCAGAAGCAGTCCACAAACCGAACTTCCGAATCATGTTCTTCAACCCCGGTGCAGAAAGAAGACCTCTCTGCATTGCATCAATGTGTCGATACTCGCGAAGAGCAACAGTACTACTGCTCAAAATATTTTCAAATGTGTGTCAGTTCCAAAGGGACCAAACTGCTGAGGTCATCAGTTCCTAAATTTACACACTACTTAAATTAGCTTATGCTAAGAATAACACACACGCCGCTGTAACCGAGCGGTTCTAGGCGCTTCAGTCCGGAACCGCGTGACTGCTACGGTCGCATGTTCGAACCCTGCCTCGGGCATGGATGTGTGTGATGTCCTTAGGTTAGTTAGGTTTAAGTAGTTCTAAGTTCTAGGGGACTGATGACCTCCGGTGTTAAGTCTCATAGTGCTCAGAGCCATTTGAATCATTTGAAGGACTCTAACCTCCGGCGGGAGGGGCGCGCAATCCGTGACATGGCAACTGTAACCGCGCGGCCACTGAGCGCGGCCACTATTGCTGTTATTGTGATAGGAGAGATAAAACTGCTTTACGAGCAAAGCTGTACTCACCCTGTCCTGACCCGTGTTGACTGTCTCACTGATACTTGTGTCAGAACCCTACGTCACCGTACGAGCATCTACCCCTGATGGAAAGTCATGACATTAACGCTAATAACAACACAAATGCTGCAGCGCACATTCTGCACATCATTCCTCTAAAGTTCGGTAGCCACAGGGAAAACATTTTTTCTTGTCAGTATTTAATAATCTTCAAATCATTGTTTTTTACTAGAAAATTTTTTTATAAATTGAAGGGATTCACAGTGAATGAAGTAGGTTTAGCTGCCATGTAGTCCTTTATTGGAAACAGTAATGGCTCCGCACCGATACAGGTACATCCTCTACGGATGTAATGATTAGCCGTAAAACAATCGGAAAGCTACTATGTCCGATAATGCAGTCCCAAACAGAACATATTGATCCATTATAGGCTGTTATAAATAATAATACTGGCACTAAGCACCAGCAGGTGAACTTCAGACAGGACACATGAGGGTGATAAAAGAAGCTAAACTCCGCCCGAACAGGCCATTAAAGCCCAACGGTACCGACCGGCCGCTGTGTCAACCTCAGCCCACAGGCGTCACTGGATGCGCATATGGAGGTGCATGTGGTCAGCACACCGCTCTCCCGGCCGTACGTTAATTTACGAGACCGAGGGGGGTGATACAACCATTAAGCAAATTTGAAAACGGCGATCATTTGTTATGTCAATGCTACGGACTGACAACTTGTAAGTAGGCTGTTTAGGTTTTTTTTATTGGTAACGCCACCTCTGTATGAAAATCACTGGCTGTGCTGTGTGCAGTCTGTGGCTGCTTTGCATTGTTGTAATACTCGCCATTGTAGTGTTGGGCAGCGGCAGCTGGATGTGAACAGCGCGTAGCGTTGCGCAGTTGGAGGTGAGCCGCCAGCAGTGGTGGATGTGGGGAGAGAGATGGCGGAGGTTTGTAATTTGTCATGAACTGATATATATATTATGACCTGTGATGATATTAAGGTAAATACATTGTTTGTTCTCTATTAATATCTTTCATTTGCTAACTATCCCTATCAGTAGTTAGTGCCTTCCATAGTTTGAATCTATTATTTAGCTGGCAGTAGTGGCGCTCGCTGTATTGCAGTAGCTTGAGCAGCGAAGATTTTTGTGAGGTAAGTGATTTGAGAAAGGTATAGTTTAATGTTAGTCAGGGCCATTCTTTTGCAGGGACGTTTGATAGTCAGATTGCGTTGCCCAAAAAATATTTTATGTCAGTTTAAGCACAGTCATGTATAATTGTTCAAAGGGGACGTTTCATATGTCGACCCTTAGCCGAGGATACCTCACTGGAATCTTCTGATTTTTTGTTGTAGTTTGTGTAATTAGTGTAGATTTTGTTTATTGCTAGCTCGTAATTGTAGAGAAAATCTCCTTTGTAGTTGCAGTCTTTCACTGTTGTACAGTAAAACAGTTGTGGCATGCACGTAGATTTGCACCAAGTATTTTGCAGCTGCAATTAACTAGATATTATTTTCAGTGTTATGTTAATGTGTTCTCTTATTTTTGCTCTTCAAATTGTGCTTTTCTGTGTTGTCGTGTGAAATATTGTGACAATAATGGCGTGTGAAAAACGTAATACTAGGCTCCAAAGTAAACAGAGAAATGACAGTGAAAATGAAAGCAGTGTGTTAGCGCCACCGAGTAATGAATTAACTGATGTTCAAAGTAGTAATTTGGTAATTGTGCATAGGGAAATGGAGCGGGCTGCAAACAATGGTGTAGACAGTGAAACAGGTAGTGAACAGGGAAGCATTATCGATCGATCGGTCGGCAACAGCTCGCCTCAGGAATCCGAAATGACAGGACACAATTTCGCAAATACTGTAGATTCAGGTTTTGGGTTATCACCGTTTTCTCAAATAAGTCAAGGCGCAATTTCTGCTTGTCAAAATGTGAATGTTGCCGGTGCAAATGCACTGCCGAAAAGCGTAGAGAAACAGATTCCAGACACTAATACATTATTATTGCAATTAATGCAACAAATGGAACAAAATCAGAGACAAATGGGACAAAATCTTAAAAAGTTAGACACAGTGGAACAAAATCTCAAAAAGTTAGACACAATGGAACAAAATCTTCAAAAGTTAGACACTACACTTGAACAAACACGTGAAGATTTAACCACTGAGTTACATAACATCGAATCGAAATGTCAAAAGGTCTGTAATGACGTAAAAACACAAATTTGTGAGCATTTCCAACCTATTTTTTCGCGTCATGAAAATGTATTACAGAATCACGAAGCAGCCATACAAGAACTGCAAACTATTGTTCATGAAAATCATGAGACCTTGCAAGCTAAAATTGACTCAGTTGCATCTACCGATTCGGTTACGCAACTTGCAAGAACTCAGGAAAACTTAAAGGACACAGTAGATACTCTGAAACTTGGTTCAGAAAAACACACTGAGGAAATGTGTTCACTATCGGAGAAAGTAGCCGAACTTTTGGATCAGGTCACTAACTTATCTACAAAGGTAGATGATGATCTGAATGACACAAGACCTGTAGCCTTCACTGACACAGAAGAGTATGAACAAATTATAAAATTCAAACAGAATCAAAATCAAATCAATACACAGTACAAAAGAGAAATCCGGGAAGTACAAGATCAGCTGACACAGGTAATACAAGAATTACGTATTTCAGAGGATACTCGCGCCCCAATACGGGAAGAGGGACACAGAAATACGGAACAGCCACAAAATAGTAACACAGGGCATTTCGGAAATTATGAAAGAAATTGGCAAGGCGCATTGGATTTTGAGATGGAACCGCCGAAACGAAGTAACAATGACCGACATGCGACTCGCCGACATGACGATTTTGACTATAAGCTGTTCATTACTACACGTAAATTCAAAACATTTAAGAATTCTGGCAACGACATTCATCCACAAGCATGGCTCCATCAATTCTCTCATTGTTTTCCTCCCAACTGGTCGTTAGAACACAGATTAGAATTTATGTGTGGCTACTTGTAGAATGAACCAGCTGTAAGAATGCGATCGGTAATTCACGATTGCCACAGTGAAGGAGAGTTTTACCATGCCTTCCTCTCAGCATATTGGTCTCAAGCCACACAAGACTGAGTAAAACATGGCATCATAATGATGAAACATTTCGAACAATCTGAATTTTCCAGTCTTGTCAAATATTTTGAAGACATGTTGCATAAGAATCAGTATCTTTCAAACCCACACAGCCCCTCAGAACTCATCCGCATTTGCTTACTCAAATTGCCTGAACATTTACGACATATTATTTTAGCAGGACGTTGTAAAGAAGACATTGAGGCTTTTCAGGGACTGTTACAAGAACTGGAAATTGACACAGACAGTCGCGGGATGCGAAAACAGGAAAACAATCACTACAGGTCACTTCCGTCACAATTCCGTGATGACAGAAACAATAACTGGACATGACAGGTCTATTCTTACAACGCAAATCGTGACCAAAACAGACACCACCCGTATGACAACCACTGGCAGAGTAATAGTTACAGAGAAAGATTGCATTTCCGTAGTAAAGAATATGACAGAGATTACCTTAGAAACAGACAATATGGGAACCAAAACAATTATTATCAAGGGAGACAGAATAACTTTAGACGCAACGGTCCAGCGCGCAGTTATGACTCAGGGAGAAATTCTCCACCACATGACCGACAAACAAGAAACTCTGTAAACTACCGACAAAACGACAGACGTGAATTTCATCAGAACTGGCGGGATTCTAACAGAGCTGGGCCCTCTCGGCAAGGCGAATTTGTAGAAGTTAGGTCTCCTAATCCCAATAACAACGCGCGCCAACAAAGAGACAGACAATGACTCGCGCTGCAGGCACCCACATGCGCCGGCTGGCTCAGAGAAAAATAACATAGACGCTAACCTTGTGAAAAATTCCAGTATTCTTTACCGACATATACTGCATGATAATTGTGTTCAAGCTGAAATTCTGAGTACTTTGAAGAGTAAAAGATTGTACCACATTTCACATGTAAAACCGATTATTGAAAGATAATCTGCTTTTTAACTTTGTCTTTGCCATAAAACTTTTCCCTTTACATTACTAGTATGCTGTGTTAGACTTAAGAAACTGTTAACATACAACAATGTTTGAAGTTAAATATCCAGTCTAGAACCTAGGGAACATTTTTAAACAGAAATTACGAATGCATTGTTATAGTGAACAGATGACACAGTGTTGTATTTGTACATGCTTGCTTGTTAGTTGCACGATTACGTAACGACTATAAGGCTCACATACTTAGAACATTTACCAGTACTGCTAATGAGATTTTAATGCAACATTTTGGTTTACTTGAAAATACATTCTGGGTTTAAAGTACTTTCTGTGAGATACCAGACGACACAGTGGTTAGTTTATGTGACAGCTACACGATTTTATCACGACGCTACTAATGAGTGACAATATACAATGTTGCTTTTGCTGTGTATCTGTTTTATATCTGCACAGTTTTTCTGAATTCTTCTGGAAAGTAAAACAGGTTTTATTAGTAACTTTTGTAGTATAGCTACAATGAGGCTGCCTTTTCCGTAGCACAACAATACGTTACAGTACAGTACTTTCTTCATCACGGCAATAAGTGTAATAACTAAGACATTTATACGCAAAGCATTTCACTTTTGTGTATTATGAGGTAAGTACATTGACTTCTGCGGAACTTAGCTTTCGGAGGACGATAACTACGACACTTTCACATGGATTATGTTGCAACAAGACGCACATTTAGCGCTACAGTACACGTATTTGAGTGATTAATTTTGTACTTAAAACATTTATTTTTAAAGATTTTTTGAATTACAAAGAAAGTTTTCCATGATACATTTCATTCCATTGCTGTAATCTGTAACACCTGAGGGTATAATTACATTAATCCTCAGGGGGGTACACACTTACTTTGTGTACCATGCGTGTGGCAACCACAAGGAACCCTAACTAATATGGTATTTGCTTATACAACTTTACACATCGGTACCATATTTCTCTAACACACAAATTACACAGCTATCTGATCATTTAACTGAGAGATAAACATTTTTTTACTACATCAGTGACACCTGTTTACGCAATACACAGTTGGGTAACTTCACACTTATGAAACTGTATTTTGTCTGTACTTTGTAAACTGTTCATATTTTTTCGGAATCATTGTGATACTATGAGAGCTTTGAATGATGTATTTGGTAAGGGAGCATGATTTTAAAATACGTTTGAGGTAGATGACACTATTGAAATGAGCAGAGAATTTTTTTTAGGTTTTGAAATTATTGGAGGAAGCTACGACGATTTTGAGAATTGACTGAGATGTTATGATATTATTACGACGACGATGTGTACTATGCTGTTGAGATATGTTTATGATCAATAAGATGATGCTACCGTATATGAGGAATAAGAAGTATGTTGGAAACCAAGAATTGTACTTTAAGAGTTATGAAATGTGCGTAAATGCGTGACTGTATCACAATGCTGACGAATATTTTATTTGGACACTTATATTTATAGGATTTTCTTTCTACAGATTTGCAACGCTAATTCTTGACCTGTGAAACATTTTTATGTGAGACTGTCACTGTAGCGGAAACTGCTGTCGTAAATATTTCCGTAAGAAAGTTAAGTGACCACCTGCACGTAATGCGTCGCGGGCACCCACCTGGGCGACAGCCGCCCGAAAAAAAGCCATTAGCCTTTCAGCGGCACAGGTAGAAAAAAAAAGGGAGGCCATTATCCTGGCTATTGACGTTCCTTTGTAGAAAGCATCGCAAATATTACACGCTCATTACCTGAAAACATATGGTTACTCGTACTTTGTGCTAATTACTGAAATGCTTATGAATTGATGGGAAATATTCATACATCTGCACACCTGATTATGACAAGTGTCTTTCTACGAGAGTTGAGAGCTACTGACTTACGAAATGCCACATGACTATTGAATGATATTTTTATGCTTTGGTTTGCGTAATTGCTTATTTCGTTTGACATCTGTTTTCCAGCTGTGTTGCAGCATTGGTTTCATAAAATAAAATTAAATGCATTTGCTAATGTGAACACTTTCTGTCAACAGATCTGTTAAATAATAATTTTGTGATCCACATTCTCCAAAAAAGGAGCACTTGGAAAGGAAAGAACAATAAGAGGGACTAGTAACAGTAACTGCATACATAATATTCTTTTCAAGTACATGGTAATATTTCTTTTACAATAAGTTGTTGTGGTGCACCACTTTAATTACTTAGACATTAAGATGTGATTATACATTTCCCTTATCTGCATTGTTATCTTTAGTGTACTATTTTTTTTGCTTGAGCTATGTCATGTTTAGATATAAGCTGCTGTTTGCCAGGCATAGTGCTACTGAACTTTAATTTGTGTTACTCTGCTAAGCCAGATTTATTTTTTTGTTTGCTGCGCATTGGCTCATATTAGTTGTAATGTTGAATTGCTTGGTAATTTAGATTTACTGTAGCTTGCTTTGCGATTTTCCATTTTTTTTATTGCTGTTTATATTAATTGTTTTATGTGCTGCTGCATTGCCTCGTCCCTTAGTTTAGCATCTGAGCTTAGTAGATTTAAGTTAGCTTAAGAGGGGGTAGCCTATAAGAGAATGAGTTGCGATGAATTTGAAGAAATGCACTGAGAGGCTATACGAGAAAAGTACAGAAAGCGGGTACAGATAGAACTTTTGGAAATAATGAAGAACGATGCAGTAAAACAAACCCTGTCCTTTCCTTGTATTATTCCGCTATATGTTTGTGTACCATTGGGTATTTATGTTTTTCCTGTATTTATATGTTTATCTGATAAGACTTATATTGTAGAATTTTTCTAATACTAAGCTACATTCACTATGATGAGGAATACTGTTATCCTCGAATATAATTGGCATTAATAATATGTTATTTACTTTGTAAAGATGTGAGACATTATTTATTCTGTTTTGTGTTAATGCTCATGTGTGAAGTTGATGTTTCGAAAGTTATTCCGATCTTTTATGTATGTACTCATGTCATAATTCCTGTAACATTGATGTATATGTTTATTTCTATTCTTTTGTAAAGCCCCTATTATCTACAAATGTTATCTGTATTATTATGTTTCAATGATGTTTTCTGTATCTTTGTAATTGTATTCTCATGTTATAAAATTGTACTTGACACCAGTTCATCAAATTAAGTAACTTGTGAGTTACATTTCACTGCACACGTTTCTGTTGGTCATAGTATATGGACAATATGTGAGAAGTTGGGACTTTTAGTGTTTGCACGTGTGTTACTAATTCAGCAAGGGACTGGATAACAGCATTGCTGGTTCTAAGGACAATTCCAAAAACTTTGTGAGTGCACAAGTGGTGGTTTATGGACTTGCTATGTTCTCCGCAAGACTCTTCGATGGTGAATGTGCACCTGCACAATCGCAACAGATGGCTGCTGGACATTTCTACAAGGACTACAGTGGGTCTGCACCTCTGGTGGCCCACCAATACCATTATCTCTACAAGGACTACAGTGGGTCTGCATCTTTGATGGCCCACCAATACCATTATTTCTACTAGGACTACAGTGGGTCTACACCTTTGCTGACTCACCAGTACCATTATTTCTGCAAGGACTGCAGTGGGTCTGCGACTCTGATGGCCCACTAATACCGTAATCTCTACCAGGACTGCAGTGGGTCTACTCTGTGATGACCTACCTACCAATGTTCTTCAAAACGTCGAATGACTCTGCTGTGGGTTTGCTATGTTGTGGCCCATTACCTGTCAGCATGTCAAGAGTCAGCACTGTCTTTCTGATGGAAGGACATTACTTCTTCAAGACTGCATGGAAATCCACTACTTCTGTGTGCATTCTCTTTTACTGTTCAGACTTTGAAAAAAAGGAAAAACACTGTAATTTTACTGTGATGAATCAGGACTGTCTTTATAGACTGTGAGAAAATTTTAGCTTTTGACCAACATTGTATCAATAAGTGTGTGCATTTGATTTCTTTGTTATTGTAATTATGAAAAATTTTTTTCAAATCTGTATTGGCCACTGCCCAATACAATTTGTAAAATTTTTTGTGGGGAGCATGGGGGCTATGTAAGTAGGCTGTTTAGGTTTTTTTTATTGGTAACGCCACCTCTGTATGAAAATCACTGGCTGTGCTGTGTGCAGTCTGTGGCTGCTTT
This sequence comes from Schistocerca piceifrons, assembly GCF_021461385.2. Taxonomy (NCBI): domain Eukaryota; kingdom Metazoa; phylum Arthropoda; class Insecta; order Orthoptera; family Acrididae; genus Schistocerca; species Schistocerca piceifrons. The sequence continues at coordinate 596,504,101 of NC_060138.1, read as the reverse complement.
GCATTGTTGTAATACTCGCCATTGTAGTGTTGGGCAGCGGCAGCTGGATGTGAACAGCGCGTAGCATTGCGCAGTTGGAGGTGAGCCGCCAGCAGTGGTGGATGTGGGGAGAGAGATGGCGGAGGTTTGTAATTTGTCATGAACTGATATATATATTATGACTTGTGATGATATTAAGGTAAATACATTGTTTGTTCTCTATTAATATCTTTCATTTGCTAACTATCCCTATCAGTAGTTAGTGCCTTCAGTAGTTTGAATCTTTTATTTAGCTGGCAGTAGTGGCGCTCACTGTATTGCAGTAGCTTGAGCAGCGAAGATCTTTGTGAGGTAAGTGATTTGTGAAAGGTATAGTTTAATGTTAGTCAGGGCCATTCTTTTGCAGGGATCTTTGATAGTCAGATTGCGTTGCCCAAAAAATATTGTGTGTCAGGTTAAGCACAGTTTTGTATAAATTGTTCTAAGGGGACGTTTCAAACTGAGTTGTTATACCAGAAGCTCATACTGGCAAACATTCATCCTGGATATAAATCATATTAAACAGCACATATTTAAAATTAATAGCTTTTCGTAAAATAGAAGTTGACATAAATATTCTGTTGCTAATACAAGGCACAAATAATCTGCACATTTTGATTGTAAGTAAAAAATAATGTGATCTAATTTTGCGTGCTGTGGTGTATATGTCAAATATTTTTACGATTTGATGGAATTTGTGCCTCAGCTGAGAGGATCTGATCTTTACACTAGTGAAGACATGTCGATGCATGCTGGCCATACCACGTCGGCCAGCCCAGCTTACTTGCCTGTGTACCTGGTCCAGGCATTAAATACCTTGTAACTTAACCACTTTAAATGACATACCAGAACCTGTTCAGTTCAATAGCACCCCTTTAAGAATTTTGACCTGGAAATACTGCGCTCCAAAAATGTTCAAATGTGTGTGAAATCTGATGGGACTTAACTGCTAAGGTCATCAGTCCCTAAGCTTACACACTACTTAACCTAAATTATCCTAAGAGCAAACACACACACCCATGCCCAGGGGAGGACTCGAACCTCCTCCGGGACCAGCCGTACAGTCCATGACTGCAGCGCCTTTAGACCGCTCGGCTAATCCCGTGCGGCTACTGCGGTCCCATTTACACACAGAGACATCCTGTCCTGCAATATATCTAAAGGAACTATCATCTAAATTTTCTGAGCCTGGCATAAATTTCTTTCTCTTGAGTGTTATATATTGAGTGTTCCTCACCAGAATTCTGCAACACTTTGGAACCCACATTCAGCAGTTCCACGGTGACCATTGGTGTCCCTTGGAACGTCTGTCCAAGCTACTTACAACGTCGTTTTCGACAATGTAGTTACAGGACTGCTCAAACCGAAACGCAGGTGTTCATGCTGTAAGCTGTTAAAACTTAAAAGGTTCCTATAAAGCTGATTCCAGTTCAACTGAATTCCAGTCTTATAGATCATTGTGGCCTATGCTAGTTAATAATCGATATTCACAGTAGTTCTTACTTGAAGTATGAGGGGCGACCAGGAATCTTCTGTTTTAGGAAGCAGCTGCAGTGTATCCAATATAGCGTGATACCGATGCGGGTGTGCTTAAGCGCCTACATGTAGACAAGGGACGAGTGTGATATTCGTGTGTCACCATTTTGCATGCACTAAACGCAAAAACGTAAACTGTGGCAACGTTATTACTCAGTGCGTCAAAACAGGACGAACGTGCTGCTATTCTTTACTCGGTTACCAAAAGACGAACACCGGAAGACGCCCATCGCAGAATGAATATTGTGTATGGAACAGTATGTCTGTCGCAAACCATAGTTCTGGAATGGTACTTCAAGAGGCGCTGCTGCTTCATAGTAACGCACGTACCCATGTCGCAAATGTCGTAAGGCAGAAGTTACGTTAACTCTTGTGGCAGACAATGGATCACCCGTCGTACAGTCCTGATTTCTCCCCATAAGATTGTCATGCCTTCGGTGCCTTAAAAAAGGCCTTGAATAGTCGTCGATTGCTGTGAAACGAGGATGTTCAGCATGTAGTTATGGACTTCATCATGCAAAAGGGCACGGTGTTTCACCAAACGAGTGTCTCGCTCAATCAGAATTGGCGCAAAATATGGATTTGAAAGTGAACACTCTGAAACACAACCGATCTTAGTCGTTCAAAAAACACTTATCAGTCCTCGGTTCAGAGTATCTCTTCCACCCTTAATGCTAAACAGCACAGATATCACCTTTTCTTCTCCCGCAACGAATTTGGGGATGATTCTGGACCATCACCTAAACTGGACTGAACAGACAACTGCAGCCCTTTAGAAGGTGTCAGCATCACTTCATTCATTACAAAAATAGAAGAAAGTATATCCTCTTGAGCTTATAAAGAAGCTTGTAGAATAACAAATTCTGTCCAACCTTGATTATGGTGATCTCCATGTCGACTAGAACTGGCGATGAATGCTTGTATAAAATGCATTTCTGATGTATGCTATTTCATATCACTCCATCCTATGAAAAGTTACCATGGCTACGTGTTGATGAGCGTAGAGATCATCATAACCTGTATTTGAAGTAATCGTTCTCAACATAGAAAATCGTCTCTGCACCACTACTGAACACTGCCTTGTTTTTTAAATCATTTTCTGTATCAGGAATCCGACCTTAGATCAATCTTCCTCCAAACATTAGAGAAATGACTTTAGAAGACGGGTAATGGCCTACCTTCTGTCATAATAGTTATATCTCCTTGGAGCTCACTCTCATCAATCCTCCTCCCTTCGTCACTTTTCCCTCTCCTTGTTTACAGAGTTCTCTATTGAAATTCCCTTCTTTGCTAGGCACCACTGTCAGTTTCATTTCAGTTCTCTCCTCTTTCCATTTCTTCTAGTACCAAACAAGGTTTCAAAAGTGCTAAGCTAATCAATATAATTCTTAATGCCTCCATTATTTTATTATTATTATTCTTACTATTATTATTGCAAATTATTAATTTTGTTAATAATGCAGATTATTGAGTCTGTTATGTGAATAACTAATTAATATCATTCTCAATTTGTCCATTATTTTATCATTATTATTATCAATTATTATTTTTATTAACAATGTAAATTATATTGTGATTTTTACAAATTTTTTTGTCTCTGTAGTTCCGGGTCAGAGGTGAGAGAGGGTTTTAAGGCCCTAATCTGGTCAGTCTAAATAAGTAATAAAATATGTCTTCCAACATGCCGTTGGTGGAATAATTGCCTCAAAATGGTTCAAATGGCTCTGAGCACTATGGGACTCAACATCTTAGGTCATAAGTCCCCTAGAACTTAGAATTACTTAAACCTAACGAACCTAAGGACATCACACACACCCATGAGCGAGGCAGGATTCGAACCTGCGACCGTAGCAGTCCCGCGGTTCCGGACTGCAGCGCCAGAACCGCACGGCCACCGCGGCCGGCAATTGCCTCAAGGTTCACAGCTATATTACCTGACAAGCATAACATTTGTAGAGTGCACGACCTTCGAATGGAAACTTTTTGATTGTCCTTTTCATAGTAACTGACATATGAAAGAAAGCCTCTTTGCTTTGACGGCGCTTCTCATCTCCAGGGTAGGGTAGCGAGGCACCTGCCGAAAATCTGTTCATTGACAAATGTAATGAATATATGACGGAAGAATGGAGAAGGTGTGCGTACTCTAGTACGATTAAGTCGCAGCTGTGAGCAAACAGTGACAGAATGTAACGTCTTGCAGATGTGGAAGGTGGTCAGAAACAGTCTGAAAAGCTTTTGTTGTGCTGAGAAATTTTGAAGAAAACAAAATTCGAAGAAAGTTTCGCCGTTTCCGAGCTAATTAGCATTGAAGTCAGGCAATCAGACCGTTGCACACGTAGATTCAAGCGGCTCGCAGTAGATGGTGTCTTTGTTTGGTTTCCTAAACCCGAAAAAGAGAGCGATATAAAAATTGGAAATGGGACTGTAGTAAGATTCGAACCAGAGTCAATTGCTGAGCAGTCTCATATTCTATCAACCAGAAGATTACAGCAACTGTAACTTACTATATCTGATGGGCCGCTGGAATTCGTGCTGTCAGCGGGATAATTGGATAATTCCAATGCTAAATAACTTGAAAACGGCATAATGTATCGAATTTTTTCTTAACAGTTATTCCTCAGCACATCCTAGCCAGCAGTACTCTTACAAGCTTTTCACACTGTTCCTGACCATCTTGCAGAATATGAAGGGTCTAACATTTCTCGTGAAAATTACTGATAACAAAGCTAGAATGTAAATAATCTAGAATATTCAAATGGTTCAAAATGCTCTAAGCACTATTTACCATTCGAGGTCATCAGTCCCCTAGACCTAACTAACCTAAGGACGTCACACACATCCATGCCCGAGGCACGATTCGAACCTGCGACCGTAGCAGCAACACGGTTCCGGACTGAAGCACCTATAACCGCTCGGCCATAGTGGCCGGCTCTAGAATATTCCTTATGAAAATCTACGGCTATCTTTGCGGAAGTTCTCAAGGTGTAAAAAATTTGGTTTCATAGTCTGCATATCTGAAGGAAACTCGTATAACACTGAACGAAAAAAATTGTATATTTACAGGACTAGAAAATGTTTCACGTGACAGTGGCATATGTGCAAGGACGATCCAACAAAAAGCTAGCTCACTACAAATTTGCGATACATATTGTGAAACACAATACATAAACAAATTCGCTTTAAACTATCCATTTAAACGAACTACGTTAATACAGGTCAAAAATACATTGGTTTGTTCCACGACAAATTCTCGTAAAACTATGTAGTACATATTGAGCAATGAGTGTCGTTTGCATTGTCATTGAAGAAACACTTCACCTGTGACTTATTCAATACTTCATAAAACTTAAGAACGACAACTGTGGCATAGTATCAAGTTAATTGTGGTACCTGTGTAACTACTTCAGTTATGGTCACTTTTACATCGTATACAGTTTTGTGGCACCAGATTATCTTTTATCGACATAGTTTACTCACAGATATGAATGTGTGACACAGATGACAAAATGAAATACGATTGCACTCTTGCTTTTGAAATAGGCTTGAGGTCCAAGAAAGCAACACACAACACATTAGTTCGAATACAGAGTTACTTCTACCAGTTAGGTTGAGGGTTTCAGTAACACACTCCAATAAGAACTAAATATTCATGACTTTAGAACGCCTGAACTTGATCTACAGGAACACAGGTGGTAGAAACACTGTAGATTTACGTCCAGTAGCAGGCGTCCCGAGCCACTGCTGTGTGAGACACTGCTCGCCTGCAGAGCCGTCAGCGGGCGTCCTGGTGAGCAAAGAGCCGTTCGTCACGTAGCCGGCCAACTAACCCGATGCCCAGGCGACCTTCATCTCTGATTTACGTTCCTCGGAGACTTAGAGATATTTGCAGAAATTGTAATTAGTGCAGCTTACATAAGGACCTCACAGTGATATAAGAAGTTCTCTGTAAATTTTCCCTGTTCTCTACTTGAGACTTCGATTCATTACTTTCGTGATTTGTATTTACGAAATGAGAATGATTTCCTTGTCAGGCTTTTTTCTCACTTAATAACAGTCTTTTCTGAGTCATTAGACATCTGGTTGGTCTGATGCGGCCCGTCACTAATTCTTTTCCTGTCCCACAACCTCTTCATCTCAGAGTAGCACTTGCAACCTATGTCCTCAAATATTTGCTGAATGAATTCCAATCTCTCTTTTCCTCTACAGTTTTTACCCTCTACAGCTCCCTCCACCACCATGGAAGTTACTCCTTGATATCTTAACGCACGTCCTATCATCCTGTCCCTTCTTATTATCAGTGTTTTCCACATCTTCCTCTCCGAATCTGCTTAGAAACTCCTCAGTTCTCATCTTATCAGTCCACCTGATATTCCACATTTATCTATAGCACCACATTTGAAATTCGAAGAATTTCTGTTCCGGTTTTCCCTCAGTCCATGTCCACTACTAAACAAGGCTAAGCTCCAAACTTACATTCTCAGAAATTTTTTCCTCAAATTAACGCCTGTATTTCATACTAGCTGACTTCTCTTGGCCAGGAATCAACTTCATGACAGTGTTAGTCTGCTTTTGATATCCTCCTTGCTCCGTCCGTCATGGATTGTTTCGCTGCCTAGGTAGCAGAATTTCATAACTTCATCTACTTCGTCACCCCAATTCTGAAGTTAAGTTTCTCGCTGGTCTCATATCTGCTACTTCTAATCACTTTCGCCTTTCTTCAGTTTACTCTCAGTTTATGTTCTGCACCCATTAGACTGTCCATTTCATTCAGCAGATCGTGTAATTCTTCTTCACTTTCACTAACGACAACCATGTCGTCAGCGAATCTTACCATTGATATGCTTTCACTTTGAATTTTAATTCCACTCTTCAACCTTTCTTTCATTCCCATCATTGCTCCATAGATGTACAGATTGAACTGTAGGGTCGGAAGACTACATCCTTGTTTTACACCCTGTCTAACCGGAGCACTTCGTTGAGGCGTTTCACGTTCCTTTACCTTTCCTAAAGAACCCTAGTACGTCCTCAGTTTACGTTTTCGATTCTGCTGCATATTATTGTTGCCAATAACTTGGATGCATGAAATGTTAAGCAAATTGTGCAATAATTCTCGCACTTGCCAAGTCTTACAGTCTTACAAATTGTGTGGCTGACATTTTTACGAAAGGAGATAATTTATAGACACACTCATACATTTTGCACATCAAAGTAAGTACTCCTTTTGCTGACACTTCCCTCAATGATTTTAGAAATTCTAATGGAGTATTATCTATCCCTTCCGCCTTATTTGAATTTAAGTCTTGCAAAGCTCTTTCAAATTGTGATTCTATTACTGGATCCACTATCTCTTCTAAATCGACTTAGTCTTCTATCATGTCAGTCACATCTTGCCACCTCAAAGCGCCCTTCAATGAACTCTTTTCACCTATCCTCCCTCTCCTCTACATTTTACAGTGGAATTCCCGTTGCTCTCTTATTACCTCTCATTCTTTTAAGTTCACCGAAGTTTCTTTTGACTTTTCTACTAGGAGCGTTCAATAATAATGCCCCACATTTGTTTTCTCAGAACATATTTATTGCTAAGCGTCAGAATTTGCTCACAATATACACCAACATGTCTTGTCCATGTCCCATTTTTCTACGTCGTCTCCATCACGTTCTATTGCCGTACGCCAACTTTGTGGAAGAGCAGATATTCCCTGCTGGTAAAAGCTCTTGTCCAGTAGGCGTAGCCATGTTTTCACTGCATGACTGACACTCTCGTCATTTTCAAAGTGTGTTCCCCGTGGAGAATCTTTAAGCGGTCCAAGGAGATGGAAGTCCGAGGGTGTCAGGTGTGGACTGTAGGATGGATGAGGCAATGATGTCCAACCCAGTTTGGTGACGTATTTTCGAGTTCTCAGACTCGTGTGTGGGCGTACATAATCGTGTTGGTGCAAGATTTCTGCTGGATTACTGCCCGATCGAACACGTCGGAAACGGTTCTTTATTCAGTCTTCACGTATGCCTCTGAATTGATGGTTGACCCTCTTGGCATCACAACCAAGCCATCAAAATCCCAGAAAACCATCACCATGACTTTCCCGGCAGAGGAGTAGTCCTGAATTTCTTCTTTTGTGGTGAATGAGGATGATGCCACTCCATAGACTGCCTTCTTGTTTCCGTTGCAAAGTGGTGCACCCAGCTTTCGTTCCCCGTAACGATCTGTGGCAGAAAGACCTCTCCGTCGATATCAAAACGCTCCAACAATTCAATTAAAATGGCCTTTCTTTGAATCTTATGGTCCGCTGTGAGCTTTCGTGCAACCCGTCGTGAGCACCTCTTTGAAAATCCGAGAGTCACGATCTTTGCAGAAGCACTTCCAGTGTTGACCGACAACTGCAGAGACAATTGTCGAGTTGTGATACGCCGGTCGACACGAATAATGGCATGCTCACGATTCAGCATGTCTGGAGCAGTGACTGTGACAGGACGTCCCGAGCGTGGCTGATCGTGGAGCTCTGTTTCTGTGTTTCCTGAAGCTATAACTTTCTTTACCCATCGCCCAGCTGTACTCCTATCAACTGCAGCATTGCCACACACTGCACACAAACGTTTATGGATGTTCATCATGGTTTCTTTTTCTTTACACAAGAATTCAATAACAGCACGCTACTTGTAGCGTGAGTCGTATGTAGAAGCGATTTTGACGCTGTAGTACTGCTCTGCCATCTGCCAAAACGGTTCGAAGCTTCATCGGCGCACAGAACAAACATCAAATGTGAAGCACCAATAAGGACGTTTGTCTATGTACATTAATGGCTTTTAATAAAATGTGAGGCATTACTTATTGAACGACCCTCGTATATGCTGAGTCAGTCCTTCCGACAATCATTTCTTTTCCGATTTCTTCACGTTATTCATGTAGCCATTTCGTCTTAGCTTCATTGCACTTCTGTTTATTTAATTCGTCAGCGACATGCCGTTCAGTATTTCTCGTTCAGCGTCCCTGAATTTCCCTGAACATTTTTGTACTTGCTTCTTTCATCCATCAGCTGAAGCATTTCTTCTGTTACCCATGATTTCTTCGTAGTTACCTTCATCGTACTTCTGTTTTTTCGTTCCAACTTCTGCGAGTATTCTTGTTAGATGTGTCCACTCCTCTAACTGAACTGCCTACTGAGCCATTCCTTATCGCGATATCTCTAGTCTCTTATACTTCAGCTTACCCTTCATTACTACTATATTGTGATCTGAGATTATATGTGCTTCTGGGTCGCCTTACAATCCAGTATCTGATTTAGGAATCTTAATCTGATCATGATGTAATGTAACTGAAATCTTCCTTTTTCTTCTGGGTTTTCCCAGGCATTCTTCCTCATCTTGTGACTCTTGATAGAGTATTCGCTATTGCTAGCTGAAATTTATTGCAGAAACCAATTAATCTCTCTCCTCTCTCATTCCTACTACCATGCCCATATTCTCCCGTAACACTTCCTTCTACTCCTTCCTTTACAACTGCATTTCAGTCTCCTATGACTACCAGCTTTTCATCTCCCTTTCCCCGCTGTATTACCGTTTGAGTATCCTCACATACTCTATCTCTTCGCCTTCTGCTACAGGTGTCTGCATGTGTACCTAAACTATCGTCGTCGGTGTTGGTTTGCTGTCGATTCTGATGAGAACAACCCTATCAATGAACTGTTTACAGTAACTCACTCTCTGCCATACCTTCCTATTCACAACGAATCCTGCTCCTGTTATAGCATTTTCTACTGCAGTTGAAATTACCGTATACTCATCTGACCAGAAATCCTTGTCTTCTTTCCATTTCATTTCACTGACCCCTACTACATCATGATTGAGCCTTCGCATTTCCCTTTTTCAGATTTTCTAGCTGCCTTGCCACCTTCAAACGTCTGACTTTCCACACCCCGATTCATTGGTTATTCCATCTTTTTCTCATGTTCACCTCCCTCATGGCAGTCCTCTTCCGGAGATCCGAAAGGGGGACTATTCCGGAATCTGTTGCCAATGAAGAGATCATCATGACATTTTTTCAATTACAGCCACACGTCCTGTGACACACATTTATGTGTCTTTAATGCAGTCGTTTCCATTGCCTTCTACATCCTCATGCTGCTGCTTTTTCCGCCTTTACGGGCACTTCCCCACCACAAGGGCAATAGAATGCCCTGAACATATTTCCGCACCTCCGCCCCCTCTGACAAGGCCGTTTGCAGAATGAGGGTGACTCCTTATGCCAGAAGTCTTCGGCTGCCGATGCTGATTTTTTATTCAGAATTTAAACGGCAGTGGATTCGAACCAAGAACAGAGGACGTTTTGATTACTAATCATAGACTCTTCCCCTAGACCGTGGGTGCAACGTTACTGACATATGACAGTAAAATAAAACAAAAGTAATGCTGTTGTCATTAAGTTAAATCACTCTTCCTTCGCCTCTTGGCAGAACAACGTAATATATGAAATGCACTACATTTCGTATGTTCTACATGATTAATTTATTCAGGTAATAGTTATTCGGCTTACAAGGCCATCGTCACACAATAACTGACTATCGTCGTCAAAAAGCTTACAATGTTTGTAAATAACATTGGAAAAGAAGTTACCTACACAGAGGCACAAATCTACTGTAAGTCATCTTTGAAAGTTTGGTGATAATGCAATTTAAAAGGTAAAAAAGTTGTAGCCATTGCATGGGGCAATAATTTTTATTGTGCCTAGCTCTGCTTTGACATTTCTGTCAATGAAAACCAGAACGAGTTCTAGTACCGTATGGGAAATAATTCATGTAGTCATAAGGGGTAGTACCAACAACGACATACAGAAAAGTTGATATGTGGGGCAAGAGAGGGAGTAGTTGGCGATTAGTGATGGGGAGGTGGGAGGAGGAGTTTGTAGGTCACTTTTGTACGTTTCTTTTGAGTAACTGAAAAGTGAAAATATATACCAGTGTACAATTAGACTAAACTGAAATTTCTACAAAAAGGTTTTACTCACTTTTTCTCTAGGACCAGTAGTTCATGCGAACGGAGTGAGAAAATACTATACATGCGCATGCTCTTATGTGGTTTTTATAGGCCAATTCGAGGTACCTTCCGCACCTGATACACCAAAACCGTCCGATACCAAACTCGTTACTCGGCTTCCTCTAAATCCGGGCGGCACATTATAAACAATTGTCGTTCACATAGTATGAACTGTATTGGCTGGATGTTAGTGTCATAGGTCCTGCATCACTGCAGTCTGTGGCACAAATGTAGAAATTCGTGTAATTATAACTGTGGGACTCAAGGTAAGATTATCTAGTCAATGATTAAAATGTTTTCTTTAAAAAAACATGTAATACGGTATTACACATATAAAATTCCTGCTATAGAGTACAGGGAACTATTTTGTGTCATGTATTTGCTTCAGTGTGTAATTTTCTTACAAAAATGAACGTTTAATGGTTCTATTACAGTTTTCCTTAAAACTAGCTCCTATAATTTGATATCTCGTTAGCCGCGGTTGAGGCTGAAAGTTTGCGTGTTATAAAGAAGGAAAATAGTGTTTCAGTTTTCGTAAGAGCATAAATTTCTTTAAGATAAGGCAACTAATAGTTCAATAACGTCTGCTCTTGGCGTAAAAATACAATTTAACATTTATTAAGCGTATTTCAGAACATATTTCATGTTAGTTACTACTCGGATAGACGCAACCTAGGCCTACATTTTTCAAGTTCTGAACGTTAAAAAATCTAAGGAAACAGTCTTTGTAATTCGACTCCTGCCAACACAAGTCAGTTACAATTCATTCGCCTGTTATCATGTCTCCATGTCAGTACGAAAACAGCGACATCAGTACAAAACACTTTAGAGCCAAATTCGCGTCCTAGAGAAACAGTACAGTAGTAGAAAGGGGCAGCTGTAGTCTCTCAGTTAATGGATAGCTTAGAGGTAGCGTATCAGGGCACTAGCGCAATTATACCAAATACAGGGCTAAGTCAAGAGATAGCGGATTAGCGTCTTTGTGTAACGATTTCTCAAAAGAGGATCATGTAGTTGTAGCGGGTGATTCAAATGGTTGAATGGCTCTGAGGACTATGGGACTTAACATTTGAGGTCATCAGTCCCCTATAACTTAGAACTACTTAAACCTAACTAATCTAAGGACATCATACGCATCCATGCCCGAGGCAGGATTCTAACCTGCGACCGTAGCGGTCACGCGGTTCCAGACTGAAGCGCCTAGAACCGCTCGGCCACACCGGCCGGCATGGAGCGGGTGAGATGGGAAACCGTTTTGATAAGGACAGGCGAAGAGGATACCTTTGTCGAGTTCTTCCGGAAGTTTCTAGCTTATTTTTAGTATTCGGTGCAAGTAAAGTGAATTCTCTTTTAATTATTTTAATGCGACCTGTCATACTTCATCTCCGCGCGCTGGATATTTTTCAAACAGGTTCTGAGTAAACGCAATGTGATCTTTGCTTGTCAGTGGCACTGTCGCTGCTAGTTGAGTATTCAGTGATACGTAACTGAGGTGATCTGGAAGTAATGAGCAGAACACAGAGATGCAACGCAGAGGATTTTGATCTTTTGAAAATGTGATTTTGTAAAGATTGGTTTGAGAAGTTTGAAGATAATCAAGTAATATTGTCACTGTAATGCTTGTTTGTTCACGCGTAATTTGTCATGAATTTGATGAAGACAAATATTTAGTACGATTTTTTTATTGGTTCGAGTCAATTAATTTAATTGTCGAGACGTGATTAAACAAATGTATCTGCTCACATAGCTTGGACTCAGAGATATAGATTCACAACTCTTTTCTCTTTTACCATTCTATTAACAAATTTCATGGCAGAGGCATATTTCTTATAATAAGTGAATTTCGTAAAGGAATGAGGTTCATAATACAGTTTTGAATGCTAGTCTGTTTTCAAACATTCAGTAAGTTTAATTTCTTCCACCACCTCCTCATGAATGTTTAGACCTGTAATTATGTCTCGCCGCATTGCACTGAGCGGAACACAGTCACTCCAAGTATAGCATGATATGTTTATCACAGTTGTTTTTTGGCGCATTGCAGTTGGCAAGGTGTTTCTTTGACTGGTTTGCTGCTACACTGCATTTTAATTTTCACCACTTTCGAGCAGTAACGAATTTCCGTTCCCACTAGGTAAGTGTTGAAAATTTGTTAGGAGCAGTTAAACATTACAGTCAGGACACAATAAGATCATGTATAGCGTTGTGTTTCAGAATTATTAACAGGGACAGCACAGGTAAAGCTCGGTTCAGATTTCATTGCTTCGTTTCACAGTCTTACACTTACATTGCAGCGTTAAGTGTTCTCGTGAGCATCATTTAATGTTCGTAATTTTGTTTAGTTTGTCTGCGTACGTAACATTACAGCGCGTTTTAATAAAAGAATTTTGAACATTCATTCTTTCAAAAATCGATTAGTAATTTGATGTGGAATTTTTATTCTGATGGTTTTGTGTTCTGGAGGTCTAAGCAAGCATTGTGCTGTCCATGCACTTTAGCACTGTTCACAGCAGTGTGTAATACAGAATTTTACACGATAGCCTATTTAGTATGCAGTTCTAGGATTTCTACTTATTTTTGGTAACAGTTAATTGAAGTACGGTTAGACAGTTTCAGATGGATCTGGCGACTCTTTCTATCACATACCGTTTACACCACTTTCATTGTTCACGTTCACATTACAACACAGTAACACATGGAAGTAATGAATAAGAAACCAGTACACAAAAAATAAACGAAACAGTTACACGGCGTCATACTCGGGCACGAATCGTGGAGCTGTGAGGTGGATTACTGTAGGGTTGGAGATGGTACTGACGGCAGCTACCTTTCAGCAAGTTTCTATGGTACCAATCGGGACTAGTGATGGATGGGGTTTCACCAGACATGCGCCACATCTATACGTGATTGGGAAGGGAAGATTGGTACACCTGATTCATAAGAGTGTAGGGAATGGATCTCATGCCACTCATGGTCACATATCAGTATCTTTTAACATGATAGGAGAAGTAGGTCGTTTGTAGAAAAAATCAGACAAGTTCTCCTGCCTGAGAAGAGCGTCCGACAAGTTTTAAAATCCTGCAATAATCACTCACAAGATCGATTATGAAACACCAGATGACATATGGAGGGTTTATATCGATAGTGGTACAAGACCTTTATTTTTGTTCATCTAGAGGTACAGTGTCCTAAAGTTAAATGAGCGCTGAAAACTCTGCAGTTGAGATACCAGAAATATTCAAGCATATTGCTTCTTGCTAGAGATGAACCTTTCTTTCTGTTTGTTTGAATCAGTAATTTCAGAAGCATTATAGGCAGAAAGCTGGAGGTAATGGACTTGTGCCACTATTGAAATAAGCCCTTCAGATTTATTCCATATCACAGCGAATAAAACAACTATGTAACAAGTAACATGGGGCTTTAAACAGACTCGGCCACACTTCATCATGCCATACAATCAGTAAAAAATAAGTCACATCAGGATGAACATGGGCGCCAATCTTCAAACTGCTATGCGTTACGGAGAACTGGTGCAGAGACAGAAAGCATTATCGTCCTATGAAAGGACGGACTCTTACTCTAGGACTATTACAAAAAGGTGAAAGATTCGGGTTTTATAACAGCAAAGAACATTCTGTAAATCGAGAAGAGACCTTAATGGAGCTGACATAGGCTAATACTTGGAAATACCAAAGCTAACAAGACATAATTTCAACGAGAAATTTATCATTTCTTTGTGTATTGATCATCCAGAAATAAATACTTATTTTAATAAATTAATACAAGATCTAGATAAAAGTTAACATTATTTTTGTGGATGCATAAACATAAATGTAAATACGGAGAATAAGAGTATGGAGCACTCTCATTGACATCGTTCATTTCTGGCATATCCCTGTTGGGAAGTTGTCCAACAGGGGTAGCTACATTGACACCATAAGCAGTCGACCATGTGGCCACAGAATCGTGGACTCGGAAAAGTGTGGTGTAGCTATAAAAGAACATTTTTGTGGAATGGTAATGGTGAAATCACTTATGGAAAAAACTCTAATCGGTAAGCTTTCAAAAGACTTTCATCAAGTCAAAAAATTAATTTTTTTTAAGAGTACAGGCAAGCCGAAGTTGGGATGAAGTTCATATAGAGACCAGTGCAGACTCAAAATTACCTAATTTCTCAAGGTTATTGCAATAAATGAAAAGCACCAGTTTGCTTTTGTCCTACAGTATTACTTTTATTGTGTTAAACGGTTTTCGGCTTACAAGGCCATCTTCAGACAATGCTCAAGGTGACAATACCCAGTAAATGTCTGAAGATGGCCTTGTAAATCGAAAACCGCTTAACACAATAAAAATAATACTGTAGAACAAAAGCAAACTGGTGCTTTTCATTTACTATAATGTTGTTCTATCAAGAACCGACGGAAGATTCAGTTAAGTTTATTACATATGAATTTTTAAAGACATTTCCAAAAGCGCCCGCCCTAGTAGCGAATTCTCAGGAAATTAAATCTATACCAGCAGGTATTAGTACCTCAAGAACGGCCTCAGTTCATGAAAAAGACATTATGGGCCAGAGTTCTTAAATTTCTACCATCGTTATAAACTAATGTATAGGACGCGGCAAATTGCTGTAAAAAATATTGCTTTTTTTCAGTGAAGTAATGTACATGACAGAGAACAAAAGCAAAAAAACGTCTTGAATGTCACTAACGAGGAAACAGAAAAACATTAAAAAGTATAATAACCTTCTAATAAGGGAGAAAGTTAAAATAATAATGATCCACACCACCTAGCAAGCAAAGTGAATTTGTAGTTTTCAAGTATGACTGAGAAATTACAACAAAAATTCCCAGAAACCAATATAACACCTGCAAATAGTATATGTATGTATGTATATATGTAAGTATGTATGTATACACTGTGTACACTGATTTTATTACCAGTCACCGAGCATGAAATCAGTAAAACTGTACAATATCTGAAGAAAAGACCAGTTGAATTAAATAAAGTACCAGTCTGTAAGCTAAAATGAAACATTCACAGCATATTAAATTAGCTATTTGCATCAGGGAACTTCACAGATCATTCAAAACAGACATGAGGTGTGCCTCTGCTAGAGAAAGGTAACACAGAAGATACAGAAGACTACCTACCTGTTTCCCTGCTGCCATCCTTCACAAAAATAATAGAATCAATTATGAAAGGGGCATTAATAAATAAATACAACCTATATGAAACACAGTTGGTGTTATGAGGAGGCAAAAGTACAGAATGAGCCACAGAAGGAGTCTCAAAAGTGGTCCCTGACGCTTTTGAAAAGGATGAGTGTCTCATAGAGATAATCTTAGATATTTCAAATGCTTTTGATACTGTTACCCATTGGATTGCATTAAATTAGTTAGAATCATTAGGAATAAGGGGCGTCGCTAATGACTGGTTCTGAGCATACATAGTAGAAAGTATTTTAGTGAAACCCTTTTTCAAACCAAAATAAATTATCATAGGGATTCACCAGAGTAGGATATTAGGATCAGTACTGTTCTTGATTTTATCAGTGGCTTTTCTAATAGTTTTATGGGGAAAAATTCTCCTTTTCAGTGCAAACAAAGTTTGTCACGAATTTCGATCTATACAAGGAGAATAACACTGTTAAATTAAATGGTGGTACCAGTATAGAGTACGTAGCAAACACAAAATTTCTAGGAATACGTTACTCATTATCAGTTGGAGTGCTGTAAACACACGAAAATACTTGCTGAAATATCATTGTCAGCACGCTATGGCCCTAGAACCCTGTCATCAGTGAGTAACAACCAATGTATTTTACTTATGAACTGTTCAAATGTACATTCAATATTTAGTTATGGAATTCTTTTTGGGGGAGGCAAATGCACAAAAAGCGAACACATTTTTAAACACAGAAAAGGGCTATATGAATAATAAACAGAAATAATAATTGAGCTCATTGTAAAGATCTCATCAAACATTGGGCATCTGAACTAGAATGTGTAAGTATACTTACCAATAAGTTATGCACATCTAAACTCCCTTTGATAATTACTGCACTAACAGGTATACCCATGCTCATGGAATATGATCTAGTCCGAACTTATATTTACGAAGAAAGAATAAACATAAATTCTAAAACAGAATTTTTACCGAAAATATAAGATTGTATACTAAATTGCCCTAGGAGATTAAAGACATTACGAAAACTAACTAACTTATAGAGTCCGTTAAAAAGTAACACATGAGACTATATAATGATTTTTATACTAATTGAATGGAGAAATCTCGTCTTCGCACAAAAATGTTCAGATGGGTGAAATGTTTTGATTCGTTTAAAAGGGGTTAAGCTTTGCAACACTATGTTATTGACTTAAATAATATCTGCAGTACCTACTTAAAAAATTTCAGTAGATATTGTAATTAATTTCCTCTTACACTGTAAAGATAATATTGTACATTGTACATGTAATTATCATAAAGCTGTTATTGCCGTGATTTTCGATTTGCAGTTTTATAAATAACTGAGGCATGAATCGCCTCCTAGCTTGGTCTGTTTCCCATCGCATAGCGCCTGTAAGAGTGCCGTGTTGTTGGATCGTCATAAATTACGATTAACAACTAATGTCTTTAACTTTCTATATGTTTTATTTATATATTGTAATTGAAACGCCTATCGTAGTGCTAGATAAAACTTCTTTTAAATGTTCCAGCTCTAATTACGTTGGGAAGCAATTCGTTTGCTGACGTGTCAGTTCGCGCACCGTGCAAACGCCATTATGTGCAGATTTTTACTTTACAAAACTCGAACCTTGCAGTATAAATATCGTTTGAGAAATCCAATTAATGTCGTGTAGCATAATGCAGAATATTTTATAGCGCTATACTCCATGCTCCATGCAATCATTGTCCACTGTCACCAATCTTATCTGCTCTCCACCTGACAATTACACAAATAGTTAGTTTTATTCGACCACCAACAGGTTAAAATACTTGAGACTGGAAACATTGTAATGTGTCTTTCCATGTGGTGCTCCTGTAGAGGCCACCGTGATGTATCCCAAGTCACAACAATTAGTTCTCGGAAGAACAGATTACATTTCTTACTTTTCAGTTTTCATCGTTCGTTTTGAAAGCAATGCATTGCATTGGGTACAATGTGACAGGAACGCATCCAAATGTACATGATAGGTAAAAAATCCACACTGTTACATTGTCATACTCTTCCTTTATTCTTTATCAAAAACAACGCATGGCAAACAACGAGAGAAGACAGAAGAAATTAATTAGAAAAGAGTAAAGCGTAACAGTATAAAGCAGGAAGACTGGTCAAATACATAATTATTGGATGTTCTATGTCTGCACTACATTGTAAAAGAACAGGTGAGGAGAGCATGACTATTTTTTTCTCCTTGAACGTAGAGTACATCTTTACACAAACTGTATTTATACAAATTAGCTTCTGCTCCAGCTTTACAAAAGTGTATATCCTCAACAAGGCTCTGTAACTTAGCACTTCAAATTTCTGAAATCATCTCGTGAACGCATTTAATGGCGCAACGACGCTTGCTCGCATGGTATCAGTCATGTCGTATTGACAGCACCCTTGTTCAGCAATATTAGTCTCTTATGTGCTGACATTAATTAGAATTACGTAAATTCATGCGTGATTTCAGCCATATTTTAGCGTTACGTTTAAAATCTGGAAGTTACTTAAGATGTAATCCGAAAATTTACGTGAGATAGAATTTAGTGCCGAAGACAGCGAGCATACTGACGCAGCTGTACATGATGGAGACGCTTCAGCTCGCGAAACTGAATCACGTGCTGAAAACGAAGCAATCGCACCTGTTTTTAGTCCCGCCACTAGCCAAGTAACAGGTGCAAATATCGCACAGCCTCTCAGTTTAGCGGAAGTGCTAAAGCAAATATCAGGTCAACTGTCTTCTTACACAACAACTTTTCGTAAAAAAAATTGCACTAAAAATGAAATAACACGTTTAACTAATGAAATGTCTACCATGTGTAAAGAAATGTGTACCACAGTGAAATGTCAACTAATTTAGATGAAATTTCTTCTCGAATAATAAGCTTACCGACAGTGTCACATTTATACTTACAGTAAAATGCTATGATGAGTGACATGGCAAAGTTGTCTTTACAGTGCGGCGCACTAAGTGCTGAAGTCACTCGTTTGAATGATGCATACCAACGCTAACTGGATCAGATACTCTGCCATCCAAACCAGAAACAGTGTCTGAAGAAATGTCAATGAACAGTAATGAATGATTACATTCTGCACTGACGCACGAAGTGCAGCTTTCAGCTATTGAATTCTCATCTCACATGTGACGATTCGGTAAAGGGACTTGAACCCCAAGCGAATCCATCTGAGAATCCAATAGGTGAAACTTTACCAGACACACAAGCCAATAACAAAGATACGGTACAAAACACTAACGTTGCACCAGAGCAGTCCGATGCCAATCGAACAATACTAAACTAATTCCGATTGTTAATGCTACGCCTAGAGAAAACATTTATCACACACACACACACACACACACACACACACACCGGTGACAACATTGTCATAGAAGTAAATTAGTAACGGTTCCAATATCAGGACTCCGAACAACTAGTTTTCGACGAAGTACTACTCTCATTACATTTCACTCACTTTACATCTTTTATTTTGAAAGTGATACATCACAATACGCCACACCATCCTTTTTTTTTCATCAATGTTCTGACTGGTTTGTTACGGCCCGTCACGAATTCCTCTCCAGTTCCAACTTTGCAACGTATGTCCTTATTTTCATTTGCTGGATGTATCCCAATCTATGACTTCCTCTACAGTTCCTACCCTCTGCAGTTGCCTCTACCACCACTGAAATTATTCCCTGATGTCTTAACATACGTCCTATCATCCTGCATTTTCATATATTTCTTTCCTCTCCGATTCTGAGTAGAAACTCCACATTACTTACGTTATCAATCTATCTGAAATTCCACATTTTTATGGAGCACCACATCTCAAATGCTTCAATACTCTCCTGTCTCTGTTTTCCTACAATCCGTAACTAACTACAATATAATGCTGTGCTCTAAACTCTAATTTTCAGAAATTTCTTCCCCGAACGCACGCCTATATTTAATACTAGCAGACCTCTCTTGGCTAGGAATGCCATTTTTGCTAGGGCTAGTCTGCCTTTTTACGTTCGTCTTGCTCCGTTCGTCCATGGTTGTTTGCTGCCTAGGCAGCAGAATTCCTTAACTTCGTCTACTTCGTTATCATAAAAGTTTCTCGCTGTTCTCGTTTTGGTTACTTCTCATTACTTTCGCCTTTCTTCGATTTACTCTCAATCCATATCCTGTACTCATTAGATTATTTATTCCATTCAACAGGTCCTGTATTTGCTCTTCACTTTCACTGAGGATATCAATCTCATCAGCGAATCTTCATACAGACATCCTTTCACGTTGAATTTTAATCCCACTCTTGAAGCTTTCTTTCCATTCCTTCATTGCTTCTTCGACGTATAGACTGAATTGCATGAGTGAAAGGCCACCTCTCTGTCTTACACACTTCTTAGTCCGTGCACTTCGTTCTTGGTCTTCCAGTATTACTGCTCCCTCTTGGTTCTTGTACATACTGTATGTCACCCATCTTTCTATATAGCTTACCCCTCTTTTTCTCAGGATTTCGAGCATTTTGCATCATTTTACATAGTCGAACGCTTTTTTCTGGTCGACAATTACCGTGTCGTGAATTTTCTTCAGTCTTACTTCCATTATGAACCGCAGTGTCAAAACTTCCTCCCTGGTGCCTTTACCTTTCTCAAAACCAAACTGATCGTCATCTAACAGATTATCAGTAACTTGTGTAACGTCCCCTCTGAAAAATTAAGAATGACAGTGCTGGAAAAACTCCTACGTTATTTGATTTTCAAACAGCTGAGCAAAGCTCAACGTACTCAGTTTTCTCTTTACTTATTCTGATCCTCACTAAACTGACACACAATATTTTTTAGCGCAACGCAATCTGACTTTCATTAATCCCTACAAAAGAGTGACCCTGACTGACAATAACCTATGCCTTTCGTGAATCAATTACCTCACAAAAATCTTCGATACTCGAACTACTGCAATACAGCGAGCGCCAATACTGCCAGCTAAATAGAAGATTCTAACTACTGGAGGCAGTAACTACTGATAGGTATAGATAGCAAATGAAAGATTTTGACAGAGAACAAACAATGTATTTACCTTAATAATGTTCAGAAGTCATCATATACATATGACGCCTATCTTTACAAATTTCTTTTGCTGGCGGACACGTCCAGATCGTCCGCTTATAGCAACCTCTCAAAACTCTGTCATCTCTCTCTCCACATCCGCCACTGCTGACGGCTCACCTCCAACTGCCCAACGCTACTCGCTGGTCACGTCCAACAGCCCAACACTACAATAGCGAATATTCCAACAATTCCAACCTGCCACAGACTGCACACAGCACAGTCAGTGATTTTCATACTGAGCGCTACGTGGCGTTACCAACACAAAAACCTGAACAGCCTACTTACACTTGGATGCATGAACGATTAAGCTGATTGCGAGATAATTCTCGTACTTGTCGGCTTTTACAACCTTGGGAATTGTGTGGATGATGTTTTCCGGAAAGTCTGCTCGTATCTCCAATCTCACACATTCTACACACCAATGTGAACAGTAGTACTGTTGCCACTTCCCGCAATGATTTTACGAATTCCCATGGAACGTTATCCATCCCTTCTGCCTTACTTCATTTTAATTCTTCCACAGGTCTTCTAAATTCTGATTCTAATAGTGTGTCGTGTGTCTTTACCCTATCGAATCCTCCTTCTGCCTCTATCCCGCTCGTAGACGCCCTCAGTGTACTCTTTCCGCCTATTCGCTCCATCCTCTCCATTCAACAATGGAATTCCCGCTACAGTATTAGCGTCCTTGCTTTTAATTTCACTGAATGTTGTGTTGACTTTTCTATACTCTGAGTCAGTTCTTCTGACAATCGGTTTTTTTAACGATTTCTTCACATTCTTCATGTAGCCAACTCGTCTTAGCTTCTGTACACATTTGATTTATTTCATTCCTCAGCGACTTGCATTTCTGTATTCCTGAATTTTCCTGAACATTTTTGTACTTTCTTCTGTCGTCGATCAACTGAAGTTGTTACCCATGGCTTCTTCGCAATTACCTTCCTTGTACTTAAGTTCTTCATCCAACTTCTTTGATCGTCCCTTATAGATATCTCCAGTTCTCTTGAATTGAACTTCATACAGATCTATTCCCTATCGCAGTATCTATAGCCTCGCGGAACTTCAAGTGTATCTCTTTATCCTAAGGATAAAGGATCCGTCCTCTTTCCGCATTTTCGTGACTAATGTCTCGAACTTCAGCCTACTCTACATCATAAGTTGTAAGCTGAGTCTCTATCCGTTCTTGGGTAAGCCTTACAATCCAATATCTGATTTCGGAATATCTGCTTGACCTTGATGTAATATAAATGGAATCTATCTGTCCCTCCCGCTTTTTCCAAGCATTACTCCTCCTCTTGTGAGTCTCCAACAGAGTACTTGCTGTTACGATCTGAAATCTATTCCACAACCGAATTAAGTCTTTCTCTTCTCTCGATCCTAATACGAAGCCCATATTCTCCTGTAACTGTTTCTTCTACTCCTTCCACTACAAGCACATTCCATTCCCACATGTCAATTAGATTTTTATATCCCTTTACATACTGAACTGCCCACTCCATATCTTCATATGCTTTCTCTCTCTTTTCACATTCCGCCTGTGACGTCGACCTGTGTACCGGAACTATTGTTGTCGGTGTTGGTTTGCTGTCGATTCTGATGTGAACCACCCTGTCACTGTGCTGCTCAGAGTAACTCACCCTCTGTACTACCTTCCTCTACATAAAGAATTCTACTTCCTTTATACCATTTTCTGTTGCTGTCTGTGTTATCCTACACTCGTTGACCAGAAATTCTTGTCGTCTTACTTACTTCACTGACGCCCACTACATCTAGACCGGTCCTTGGCATTTCTCTCTTCAGTTGTTCTACCTTCACTAGCGTGTACAATCTTCTGATATTCCACGCCCCGACTCGTAGAACTTTATCCTTTCGTTGGTTATTCAATCTTTTAATCATGGTCACCCCCCCTCCCGCTCTCCTTGGCAGGCCCCTCCCATTGATCCGAATGTGAGACTAAGCCGGAATCTTTCACGTACAGTGAGAATTCTGTAATATCTCTTGTGATATTGTTGCTGAAAATGATACCAAAATAGGGTAAGTCATCAAATCGAAATTGTGGAAGAAAATTAACAGCGCAAATTCCTCATACGACAGACAATAGTTTGCAACACTATTTCCGAAATCAGTTACCTCTCATATACATAATGTTAACAGTAGTATACTTCCATGTTTTCGGAATGTGTCTCCGTAGAATGCCAAGACAAGTGTTGCTAGGCAAGAGTATCCACTTCCAGTGCTAAGTATGGGAACATGTACTTCACTTTAGGTTGCCATTTCCCATCCTAATATAAATGTTTGCTTCAGGAGTACTTGCGTAGTGCATTCGTAATTTTTATCGTGACTAGATGCATATCAGTACTAACGATATCAATTTTGTTAAAGGACACGTTTGAATTGTTTGGAAGACTTATTTTTACAACCGACACGTACTGAAAGATTTGAATAATGGAGAAAATAATTTATTGATTTTCACTGCATCTCATAGCTTTGTTTTTCACAACATCGGAATTAATAAGTAAAGTGTAAGTGCAAATAAACAAACATCAGTTTTCAAATTAGCCTCCCAATGTCCGGATTACACTTTAGACATGAAATGATACAACGGAACTGTCAGCGATGTTTACACTTGTTTTGAGACGATTCATATTGTTCTGCAAAACAATCTGCAAAATCTGATGCAATATTTTTGTGTAGGGGAAAATCGCGAAGTTTGATGTTTAGAATTGTAGTGCCGTTTCGAGGCACTACGCAGTAGTTTGGTAAGAAACGAAGCACAAAAAGCTTTGGCTGTCACACTGAGACAACCATAGGTTCGCCGACCCTCGTATTTCTGATTTCAGTATATACATATACTCATCATGCTATATTCCATTGGAATGATTGCGATCGTGATGTAATCGAGGGCAGAAAAGTCAGCACCGGTTGTAATACAATCTGTCTTTTTCATTGAATATCTAGAATAACGATGGACTGATGCCAACACATGCCTAAGATATCTTGGAAAATGTGTAGTTATAATTACGTTGATTCTACATGGTTACGTGTAACTTACTGATGGTAGCTGCACTGTTAGCTGAAATCTAGATCCGCAATAAAAACGATAGATCATATTAAGAGCGACGCTGAACCTTCTTTCTGTCCTTGATTTATGCACTCTTCGCTGCATTTGACAAACTTCACAACTTAGTTAACATGTCGCATTGGTTGTAAACAGAAATTCCTTATTCAGACATTAAAGATATTTACTTTATCCAAACCGTGACATTTCAGACACAGCGTGAATATCATCATGGTTTGGTGACAACATGCGTTTATGCGTACATGTTCATGCACAATTTGAAGGCCTAATATTTTGCGTAAATAAAACGGTTTTGTGCAGATAAAATATCGGATTCAGTCTTAGAAATAGCCTTAAGAAATGAAACATAGTCAGCAAACGCTTTCTTTGTTCAAATGTTGTAATTAAGCCTGTCATTTATCGTAAAACATTGTTTTCTAAAGTGATGCAGTCTTCCCTCAGACCAAATGTTACAACACTATGTAATATCTATTTTTGACCTATTTTGTATCTGTACCGATATTTCAGTGTCAATTTAAAGTATTGTTTATGTATAATTATCTGCCATGGAAATTCTTTGACTATGTATACAAGCTTCACTTATGTGAATTTTTGAATGATGCTGTTTAAATTATGCTTGTGAATTTAAAATCTACTGAAATGATTGTTATGTAATGTACTACACTCATTCTCATAAATTAAGGATAATGCTGATACATGGTGAAAGAACTCTGGTGGGCGGTTTGCGGGCTTATATCACCTCGTGGTATGACCATACGGTGCATTTGGCCTGCGGTCGTCGCACGGTGGCGCTGGCAGCAGTCCACATACACAGAGGTGTGTTGGTGCATGTCAGAGTACGGTGCAGCGAGTAAGTGTGCAGACGTTTTCAGATGTGCTAATTGTGACTGTGCGTTGAAAATGGCTCAGAGAACACATACTGATAACGTTAAGAGGGGTAGAATACTAGGGCGACTGGTGACTGGTCAAACACAGCAGGTCGTAGCACGGGCCCTCAGTGTTCCACAAAGCATGATCTCACGACTATGGCAACGATTCCAGCAGACAGGAAACGTGTCCAAGCGCTAGAGCGTCCACAGTGTACAACACCACAAGAAGACCGATATCTCATCATCAGTGCCCGCAGACGGCCATGAAGTACTGCAGGTAGCCTTGCTCGGGACCTTACCGCAGCCACTGGGACATTCGTCTCCAGACACATAGTCTACAGATGACTGAACAGACATGGTTTATTCGCCTGGAGACCTGCAAGGTGCATTACACCGACCCCTGGTCACAGGAGAGCCCGTAAAGCCTGGTGTCAAGAACACAGTACTTGGTCATTGGAACAGTAGTGCCAGGTTAGTGTTGACGGACGAGTCCACGTACAGTCTGAACAGTGATTCTCACCGGGTTTTCATCTGGCGTGAACCAGGAACCAGATACCAACCCCTTAATGTCCTTGAAAGGGACCTGTATGGAGGTCGTGGTTTGACGGTGTGGGGTTGGATTACGATTGGTGCACGTACACCCCTGCATGGCTTTGACAGAGGAACTGTAACAGGTCAGGTGTATCGGGATGTCATTTCTCATCAGTATGTCCGCCTTTTTCGGGGTGCAGTGGGTCCCACCTTGCTCCTGATGGATGATAACGTACGGCCCCATCGAGCTGCGTGGAGGAGTACCTTGAAACAGAATATATCAGGCGAATGGAGTGACCTGCCTGTTCTCAGGACCTAAACCTCATCGAGCACGTCTGGGATGCTCTCGGTCGACGTATCGCTGCACGTCTTCAAACCCCTACGACACTTCAGGAGCTCCGACAGGCACTGCTGCAAGAATGGGAGGCTATACCCCAGCAGCTTCTCGACCACCTGATCCAGAGTATGCCAACCCGTTGTGCGGCCTGTGTACGTGTGCAAGGTGATCATATCCCATATTGATGTCTGATGTCGGGGTACATGCGCAGGGAACAGTGGCGTTTTGTAGCACATGTGTTTCGGGACGGTTTTCTCAACTTATCACCAATACCGTGGACTTACAGATCTGTGTCGTGTGTGTTCCCTATGTGCCTATGCTGTTAGCGGCAGTTTTGTGTAGTGCCACGTTGTGTGGCACCACATTCTGCAATTATCCTTAATTTATGAGCATGAGTTGTGGGCAAGCCCCGCAGCTACGGAAGTAGCCTGGCGCAATGGAAAAGATGTGGTTGGAGTGCAAGTGGCAACTCGTCCTTTGTGACTAGTACGTTATCTGGGCTGAATAGTGCTGTGGTTAACACCTAGCTAGCAAAATGGCTCTGAGCACTATGCGACTTAACTTTTGAGGTCATCAGTCGCCTAGAACTTAGAACTACTTAAACTTAACTAACCTGAGGACATCACACACATCCATTCCCGAGGCAGGATTCGAACCTGCGACCGTAGCGGTCGCTCGGTTCCAGACTGTAGCGCCTAGAACCGCACGGCCACTCCGGCCGGCCCCTAGCTAGCAGCAGCGGGTCATAGTGACTCATATTCTTGGAATTGACGCCAGAAGAACTTAATGGCAGTATTTATAGTCCTCGGATGCTGTATTTGGCGATACCATTATTACGGCATGGTTTTTGGCCCTATAAAAATATTATTTCGATGTCAAGAACATCAATAATAGGGCGAGGCCAATAGTACCGCCGTGACTGCATCGCCGCCAGGTTACTAGCCACTGCAAATTGCGCCACCAGTGCCACCACCCTTCCACTAAATTGTTTTGTATTTGACACTCTGTAAATGGACCAGGTATTTGTGAAAATTTCTTGATAATAATAATAATTGTGGTGTCACTAAAAACTCTATAATACCCCCGTGATTATCCCAAATCAAAAATCTCGACAGGATTCCTATCCTAGTGAATTTAACTCCGAGTGTCCGAATTTATCATGAGAAAGTGGCTGAACTTGAATTTAATGTTTTATTGTCATTTGCACAGCCAATTATAATTCTGAGTAGGTCAAAAGACTGCTTATGAAAGCACATCTGTTATTTAAAGAGTTTGTGTTGCTTTACTTAACTAATAATTAATGATAAGATTACTTGCCGTTTGTCATACATACTGGTGTAGTTCTGTTAATGAGCATGTCTGAGGCTCCTCACGTACCAGGCTAGTAATTTAATGAAGCAATGCAAAGGCTCCTTCAGAGCCAGTGTAGCCAGACTTGCTTTCTGTTTAGTAGCTTCAGATCGAGTTTAAGAAAGAACTGTTCACTGTCTTATCTATTCCAATGCAATTTGATTAATACGCAGGCATGCAGACCCTGTATTAGGAAATGAAGTTATAAATTATGATCATTAGTAGATCCCCTGATTTAAATTCAGAATCATGTCAAGCTTTTCCCTGTTCAGTATTGCTACTAGTTTCATGTGTTTCATTTGATTTTATAAACTGTTGCAACTATTTCATTTAAGGTACATGTTGTTGAGAGTCATATGTTGCTGGTTACTATCTCATTGGCCATTTGTTTATCTGGCTTACTTGTTAGTTGCACATTTATCTGCAAGATTAAGTTACTGTGTTGTAGTGCGAGCAGATATAAGAAAAGAGTTCAGTACGGGTGCCAAGGAAGCTTGAGTTAGCTTAGCACTGTCTTCCGCTTTATCATTTTCTTTGACACAAGGATGCCTAATAAGGCTGACGACCTACTTTAATATGTAATGTTACAAATTGCTTTTGTGCTGAGAGAACGTCGGTTTCAGACCCACCGTTTACTATTGTTTGTACTCTGCTGGAGTATTTCGGGAAATAATCCCAGTTTGACTGCTCTTTTTCCATTAGTTTATCTGACGGCCAACTTTCTGAAAAATTTCTCGCAAAGGTATAACGTTAACATCGACTTCCATTTAAGGTGTCCGATGGTAGCGTTGCAACCATGCACTAAACTTTCTTGAAATGTGATTTGAAGCGCAACTGTTTAATCATCAAATGTATTTGCGAGCACTTGATAATTCAGTATTGAGAGCAACAAGGCTCAGAACACTCAACAGGCTCGCCGTAGCTCGACCAGGGTAACGCCACAAGCCTTTTAGCATCTCTCAGCGTTAACGCCGCATGCGTTTGCCTGAAGCGTGGTATGTTCGGTGTCTCTGGAGCGACTTCCCCTAAGTGGCCGGGGAATGGTAGCATCGCAGACAACAGCAGGAGTTGCAGGCTTACGCAGCGCAAATTTGTAACCGATGGACAAAATAACATCACTAGCATGTCTGTTCCCGACCGCGTCCATTAGGGTATTTACGTCTTCGTATAACATGTATAGTGCCGCAAACACTTTGGAAAATTTGGGAACAGAAGAGTTCTAATTAATTCACGAGCTGCCACATTAAACACTGCTGCAGCAATATATGTTATGCAAAATAATTCTATGCTGTTTTGTGATATTCCTGGCACTGGTTAATGAATTGTCAGAAGGTAACTAATGGGAAAGTACTCAGGAATGTAAAGCGTATTAAGCAAGCAACATTATCACCACATACAATGCTCTCACCGTAGCTGGATCACTATGTATCGAGTGTGTTATCTGCTGCATGCTTTATTGTGTGAAGGCTGCTTTTAGCTGGGTAACCAAAACTGAACTATCGTGCTACACATTTCAAATATTCATATGCCCACATATCCTGTTTGAAGTATAAATTGACGGACAACTGATCCAAGCGCGTTCGTGACTGTAGTGAATGATGTCTCATTCTCCACGTAGTTCGTGATTAAGTATTATTGCGAACATGTGGCACCATTGTCATGACATTATACTTATGTTTAAAGGCCCACTTATTTCCAACGTTTTAAATATACAGAGTGATTTTGCTAAATGAGGACAAACTGCAGGTAGCAATTCCTGAGAGGATAAGGAGCAGGAAACGTCATATGAACGTATGATTGGAAATGGGCAGTAAAAGAGACACACCCATTTGCAGATGGAGATGAAACCTAAAGATTTGTGACAGTGTTGGTTTTAGTGATTGAAACCACACGTTTGAACGCAATATGGAAGTGTAAATGCTCTGTTCGTACTAGTGTGTTAGGTCTACACTCTGCATGGCAGGCATGGTGTCTGTGCTACAGGATAGCAGCAGAATCAGTCCCGAAGGTAATAGGGCCTTTATATAATAGGGCCTGCATATGGGTCAGGGACACAGATGACAGCAGTTGTTATGTCCAAGTCCGCCAAGTGATTACACTACATCGACACTAGTCAAAGCAGAATACAGTATTATTTATAGCACAGTTCAGTTGTATCTTTCATATACGTGGAATATGCAGAGCACGGTGTAATGAATATTTTTTAATCGATACAGGTTCAAACGTGAACACTGTACATTAATGAATTTAATAAAACTCTTATTCATTATAGGCGCTACCTAGAATTTCTCATTAAAGAAAGACACAACATACAGTGTGTCGACTGAACAGATGTAGGATAGATATTAAGATTAAAATACAGTACCGAGAAACTGACAGTCAACACGATTTGCAATGAATACAAGAAATAAGATTCCTGAAACTTAGAAACGATATCGCTAGCCTATCAATAGTTCGACAAAAACGCCATACTGAAAATAAGCATGATAATGGCTTCGAGCACTAAAGGCGAGCTAGAGATGGTGAATTGCATTAATTTTGGTGGCAACTAGCTGGTGTTGAGACAAATTTAGAAGGGCGTTTCTACTGATATTTCCATTTTCCGTCTCATCGCAGTCATTTCGGGAGCTTTTCACACTATGTGAAACGTTAAAATTGCAGGACTATTTTAAGGCATTCAGAGAGTTTGAAAATGAATATTTACAGTGTTCAAAAACTTAAACTGATGTTTACAATTAGATGCTGGCGTATTTCTGATAAATTACTAGGTGCTACTCTAAATGTGAATGGGAAGTAAAGTAACACACATTGCAGTAACTTAATATGGGCTGAAACATATAAGTCAACTGATGGACTTACACGTCATTTATTGCAGTGCTATTTATTAACTTTATCTAAATCTGTGCCATGTTTCTACTGGCCCATGAATATGGTGTGCTGATATCGGTAATTACAAAAATCGGGTCACTAACACTCTAGTCCTGTAGTTAATTGCATATTCTGGTACTTGTACTACATAAAGCGGATGCCGTCTTGGATGGGTGTTCGTGGAAGGGGACTGTCAGAAACAGCGATCTCATGAACACATCAGCATAAGGTTACAGAAAAATGAAGATGTAGCAAATGAACCAAAGAAGTGTGAGAGAAACTCATACGGATGTTTAACAGAATCGGCACTAAGGAACCACATGACTGGGTACCCAATTTAAATATTACAAATTCTAGCCAATATTTTTTCAACCATGGCATTACTGAGAGGGACCTGCTAGCAAGCATTTCAAAACTTCAAGCTAAAATGTCTTGTTACTGGGATGACGTTTCACCTAAGCACCTAAAGGAATGCACAGGAGAATTAGTGAAGCCTCTGACAAATCTAATAAATAACTCCCTCTGCCATGGAGAATACCCTGATCTTTTCAAAATCGCTGAAGTCCTGCCAATGTATCAGAAGCTAATAGAAACTGACATGAAAAACTAAAGGCCAGCGTCATTAACTACAAAGCTTGTAAAATTACTAGAGACAGTAATATTAAATCAAATGGAAGCATGTTGTATCAAATATAATCTATTCAATAATCTACAACATGATTTTAGAAAAGGAAGATCTATTGTAACAGCAGTAGCATCTATGAAATATTAAACAAGATAGATGAAGGAGACAAGGTAACAGGCACCTTCGTGGATATGTGAGTCGAATACATGTTTCATTACTGGCAAAATGGTGGAGTGCAAGGAACAAGTTCGCAGATGCAGTCAGATGCAGGTTTGTTGAATAATTAATTTGGAACAATTTTATCTTTGATACTTTCACTAATTAAAAAGGAAACAATTATGCTTAGATACTTTCAGTATCTCTTGGTGAAACATTGTATATAGCGTAAGTTTGTTTTTGCAACATAAAAGTGATAGTTTCTGATCTTCACACACACCTCATTGACATTTTAAGTTGTAATATCTCTTTGAGAAGCAGCGTATAATGCATAGGTTTGTTTTTGCAAGAACAAAAAATGATGGTATCTGACCATCATTCATATCAATGTGTCCACTAACGTACGTTAACTAAACTTTTGTATATGTGAACTAAAATCTATGACGATGTCCCAAAACTGATTGTTATATACACAGCATACAAACAAGTGAACAAAGAGGACAAGAACCAGTGGCAGGCAGCTCTCAGAGGTCCCTGGGGAGAATATTCAGCTTTCTAAGCCTGTTGGAGCATGGGTAGGTAAGAGGTTGCGGGAATTTTTACTGTCTGGATACTGTTGAAGCTTTGCATTTTGACTTAATAATAAATGCTTTCTTCGCAAGTGAAAACAGTGAGTAGTTCTTCTATCGATTCAATCATGTACTCATTCTTTCAAATGAAACCACTTGTTAGTGTTTTAGGTGACTGAGCTATTCATTCATACTTCTGAATGGAACCAGCTACCAGTACTTTCACTAGCTGAAGTGAAGCTGTGCAACGTTATACCACCAGAAGATAGCCCTACCCAAGGGTAACTGAAGGTGTGCCTAAGGGGTAAGTCAAAGTTAAATAAGCAATTTACATGTTCATATAATTCTGCACTCACTGGAGTATATTTTCTTTTCAACATTTAAAACTGATTCATACACTGTTGTGGGTTATGTTGTCCTTGGTGCCATTAACGACTAACTAATTAAGTTGACATATCGCTGACCCAGATATCGCTTAAATATCCTACCTCAGCCAAAAACTTTGGAAGCCTTGGACATATGGGTCAAATCTGATTATTTTCCCGCTCACACACAGTCTGCAAATGAAATTTTGCGACGGCGACGATGTAAGACGTAGAGCGGGGATATGAGAAGGGGAATGATTCCTCGCTTGCATTTCAGTGCTGACGACGCCAGTCGGAGCGCGCCAACTACCGATCAACAGATATAAATTACACACGATACTAACAAGGATTGATGAAAGCGCTTTATAGAGACGTTCATGTTCAACCGTAGTGTTAACTTGTAGTAAGGAAAATGAACTTAAATTAAGTCAGTTTTAATACACATCAATAAGTAGAAGGCAAATAACATTTAAAATGTTATGTTAACTGGCGGGCGGGGCGGCGTTGCGGTGTCTGCGATCGCCGATTGCCGGTTGGTTCTCACTGAATTATTGAAAATACGAGGTGTTTCAAAATTATCTCCACAACTTCGATCTCATACATACCAGAAATGGGGAGAGTTAGAAATGTGAGGTTTGCTGCATAAGATTCATACATGCCTAAGTTTCTAGTAGACACGTAACAGAGGTCAATGAGCTAAGGCGACCATATTTTCTAAACCAAAATTCGGGACAGTTAAAAAATTCTGATATTGCAAAAAAGTTGAACGTAATAAGTGCGAACTATCATTTCAGTTTGTTACAAAAATATATTAATGTATTTTATTAGTACCTTCTAAGATCAAGGTGTGTGAGCAGACTTACAATATTTATCAGTGCTGTAAATTTTCTTCAGCATGTCTTTATTCTACAACAACACATGAAAAATTCTGCGCAAGTTGTATCATAATTCACTCTAGTCACTACCGCTGTTTTCGTAATTCCTGCAACAAACTGTGTTTTGTCACTGCTCCATACAATATTTATTTGGGAAAATAGCCTTTCAGTACCAGCATACGGATACAGGTGAAACGAACACCTAATTTTGGATAAATCATTTCGTAATAGTTAAATCCGGAAATAACAGGTGTCCCGAATCACTTTTAGAAAAATTCGGACCAGAGCTAGAAAAATGTTGACTGTTGACTGTTACGAAAAAAAAGGAGGGGGAACGGACGGTCATCTTAAAATTGTGCACCACCAATTGCACACAGAATATTTAAGTGGTACTTCGGCGCCATGTTCGGTGAAGCGAGTCGTCGTTAACGTGTGCCGTTGCTGCTGTGATACGAGCTCTCAGTTCCTGCGGGTCCAGCCTAAAGAAACAAATGTAATGTAGTTCTGCAGGACTTGGTTGTGAGCTCTGGCCTGTACCAATCATTCCACATACTCTGCCAACTGCTGGGGAGGTGGCCAGTTAATAACTAATATGGGAAAACAAGAACAGCTTTTGTTGTGTGTGAATATTATGCCGCAAGCCGCGCCATTCTACCTACTCACATTTCTGAAATATATTCTATCAAAGTTGTAACGATCATTTTGAAACATTCTGTATGTGTATTGGAGAGCGTCTAAGAGTGCTTGCCTATTTGTTTTTAATAGACTAAAACGAAGAATCTACCTACGGACCGGTCTTCATTTAATGAATTGTAACTAAGGTATGTTACAATCTATTTCAAGTCAACCGAATTTCCACAAAAACGAAAAAAGTTCGGGGTTACGCAGGACAGTTGCATAAAAATCCGCCCAGTACGCCTGTGGACGCCCTCAAAAACTAATACCCACTCGGGAAAATTCAAAGTTTCGAAATTATAGCTGTCCCTTAAGCTAATTTTCTGAAATATATTTGTACTGGGTGAGTATGCTCACAACTTTTGGCCATACCTATAAGATGTTACAATGTAATTCAACTGAGCAATTTTAAGGTATTTGATGCCCTATCGCTTCTAATCACATTTGCCAGCCATCCTGAGAGTAGTTTTCCAAGCAGTTTCTCCACACTCGTCTACGCCAATTCGGAGCTGATTAACATTTTCAGCCTCATTTATACGATACACAAACGCTTAGAACACGAAAACCATCTCTACATATTAAAACTATTACGCAGACACATTTCAGCGTTAAGCGTAGGTATTTAATTGATGTTACTGAATCAATTAACACACTAACAAATGATGTTTCCAAACATTACACGTGAGAATAACAACGTATTGTGAAAGCGCATTATTGAGGCTTCATGTTCAGACTTAGTACTAATTTGCAGTAGGGAATACGAACGAAAATGAAATTAGTTTTATACAGCAGGACTTGTCTAACGGATGGGGCGGCGTCCCGGTATATGCGATCGACCATTGTCGCCAGCTTCTCATTGGTGGCTTCTCATTGTCTCAATAAAGAAGCATAAAAAAGACAGTGTGTTCCAAAATTGTCTTTACATATTTGATCACCTACATCTCAGAAATGGGCATAGGCAGAAAAGCGCGGTGTGCACCATAATCTTCATACGTATCTAAGGTTCTACTAGCCGCTTAACAGAATTCTGTATGTTAAGGTGACCATATTTTCTACAGCCAAATTTGGGACACATAAAAATTGTAATATTGCAAAAATGTCTTAATTGAACGCCATAAATGAGAACTATCACTTTAATTTGTACAAAACGTACATTAATTTATATTTTATTAGTACCTTGTAAGACGAAAGAGTGCGAGCAGACATACAGTATTTATCAGTGCTGCAAATTTTCTTCAGCACTTCTGTTACTCCTCAACAGTATTGTAAAAACATTCAGCTCATGTTCCATCATAATTCACTGTAGTCACTGTCATTGGTTCCGTAGTTCCTACAATAAATTGTGTTTTGTCACTGCTCTAAGAATTACTCATTTGGGAAAATGCCCTTTCAGTAACAGCATACCGATACAGGGGAAATGCACATATAATTCGGGATAAACCGTTTCATAATTATGAAATCCAGGAGAAACAGGTGTCCCGAATTACTTTCGAAGAAATTCCGAACAGACTGGGAAAACCGTGACTGTCTCGAAAAAGAGGGGGACGGATGGACGGATAGTCACCTCAAATGTGTCCGCCCTCTGTAGCACACAGTCTGTGTAAGCCATATTCTATTTCCATATCCGTCATAGAATGTCCTCATTAAAGTGTGCTATTGCTGCTCTGATGCGAGCCCATAGTTCGTGCAAATTCCGCCCGAAGGTAAAAATGTAATGGTGTTTCGCAGGACCTGTGTGTCAGATCTGATCTGTACCAACTATTCACACATTGTGCCAACTGCTGGAGAGTTGCTAGTCAATAATTAACATGGTAAAATAAAAATAAAAAGAACAGCTTAAGATGTGTATGATCATTATGTCGTATCGCACGTTTCTACCTACTCCCATTTCTAAAATATACATGATCAAATTTGTAAAGATCATTTTGGAACATACTCAATATATGCGTCTAAGAGTGCTTGCCACTGAGTTTTTAACAGACTAGAACGAAGGAACTATCAATGGTTCAGTCCTCCTTTAATGCATTTCAATTATGTTTATTACAGTCTGTTCCCAATCAATCGAATTTCCTCAGACACGAAGGATGGCCCAGGTTTACTCTTATGGTTATACAAAAATTCCTCCGGTATGCCTACGGATACCCTCAAAATTAGGACAAATTCGGAGAAATACGGACGTATAGCAGCCCTAATTGGGGATACAAAGACGAGCGCAATGGTTCCCTTAACAATACCGGGTGATCAAAAAGTCAGTATAAATTTGAAAACTGAATAAATCACGGAACAATGTAGATAGACAGGTACAAGCTGACAAACATGCTTGGAATGACATGGGGTTTTATTAGAACCAAAAAAATACAAAAGTTCAAAAAATGGCCGACGGATGGCGCTTCATTTGATCAGAATAGCAATAATTAGCATAACAAAGTAAGACAAAGCAAAGATAATGTTCTTTACAGGAAATGCTCAACATGTCCACCATCATTCCTCGACAATAGCTATAGCCGAGGAATAATGTTGTGAACAGCACTGTAAAGTGTGTACGGAGTTATGGTGAGGCAGTGGCGTCGAATGTTGTCTTTCAGCATCCCTAGAGATGTCGGTCGATCACGATACACTGGCGACGTCAGGTAACCCCAAAGCCAATAATTGCACGGACTGAGGTCTGGGGATCTGGGAGGCAAAGCATGACGAAAGTGGTGGCTGAGCACACGATCCTCACCAAACGACGCGCGTAAGAGATCTTTCATGCATCTAGCAATATGGGGTGGAGCGCCATCCTGCATAAACATCGTACGTTCCATCAGGTGTTTATTAGCCAGGTTGGGGATGATTCGATTCTGCAACATATCGGCGTACCTCTCACCCGTCACGGTAGCGGTTACAAAACCAGAATCACGCATTACCTCGATGAAAAAAGGCACGATAACGATAGATGTGGTAAATCCAACCCATACCGTGACTTTCACATCGTGCAGTGGAGTTTCCACGACAGTTCTAGGATTTTCGGTAGCCCAAATTCTGCAGTTGTGGGCGTTGGCAGACCCTCGGATCGTGAAATGAACTTCGTCGGTCCACAACACGTTACTCAACCAATCGTCATATTCCGCCATCTTTTGAAACGCCCACAGCGCAAATGCCCTCCGCTTCACTAAATCGCCAGGTTACAGTTCATGATGCCGATGTATTTTGTACGGATAGCATCGGAGGGCATGCCTAAGTGCCAACCAAACAGTAGTGTATGGAATGCCGGTGCGACGTGCGACTGCACGAGCGCTGACTTCACCATGCATAGACGAACCCACTAAAGTCTCCATTTCTTCCTGAACTGTCTCAGCAGCATTACGCCTTGTGCTCGGTCGGCCACTACGGGGTCTATCGTCTAAACAACCCGTGGCTTCGAACTTCGAAATCATTCTCGCCACAGCTGCATTTGTCAACGGACCTTTACCCGTTCGAATCTCCTTCCCATGGCGATAGGATCGTAACGCTGAACTAGCACATTCCCCATTCTGAGCGCCTTTTCAGGTAACGTCAACATGCTGCGACTGCTGGCGCATATGATTCTCTCTCTCATTACAGCTCCTTTTATACGCGATTGTTATGAGCAGTCACTGACGTTTTGCTGTCCAGCGCCATCTGACGGACATTTTGTGAACTTTGTTTGTTTTTTTTTTGTAATAAAATCCCATGTCATTCCAAGCATCTGTGTCAATTTTTACCTCTCTATCTACATTATTCCGTGGTTTATTAAGTTTTCAGATTTGTACCGACTTTTTGATCACCCGGTGTATGAAGAAGAAAGGAATCTCACCTCGTTTTTGCAACAGTCTGCATTCCGTTTTATAGGCAATGAGTGATGATGTATACAAATGCAAAATCTTTTGAATATTCAGCCATTTATTTGCATGGAAGGCAAATATTTTGTAAAGAACGTTACGTCACCAGCTACATACGCGCCCCCAACGTTTTCAGTTTTAAGGTAGTGTCATAGCTATTAAAAATTCAGGAGCACATATTTTCAGGACTACCTGCATGACTTTGGAATCTCTATGGGGCTAGGAGAGATTATTTAATATTTATTAGTCCGTTTTAAAACCGTTTTATATTAAAATTATTCTCTATTTGAATAGTTATTTTTTGCTTTTTAGTCTTTCGTGTGTGAAATTTTTCAACTGATTTTAATATTTTGATGAGATTACTCCAGAGGCATGAGATAAACTTCAGTTTCTCTTCAACTGCGCCAACCAGTATATTGCTTCCTCATATGCATATCTCGCGAAAAGACCGAAAATGTAGATGAGAGAGAATCGACCTCACAGGGAAGCTTAGCAGCAGTCGTACGTAACTGAGAAACATTCGCGATAGGAACAGGAAAATAGGGATATAGTAATGGTACACCAAGTACCTACTTTCCGCCACATATTAGAACAGAAGGCCAGTTAATTTAGCATTATCATCCAGTTCTGAGCTGAGCTGAAAGTTTCAAGTTGATAGCCTAACGGGAATTTACTTTAACATCAATTGCAAAATTTGTACCGAACGATCAGACAGACAGACTGAAAAACAAAGTGCTCTCCACCTCATGCCAGACTCGAAAGCGACTTACTGTTACAGCATCATCCAATTCTGAGCTATATTAAAAATATAGGTTTCGGGAAGCTAGTTTAAAATCAGTTCAAAATGTGTTCCAAAAAAAAAAGAAAAAAACGATCAAATAAAAATGTGTTAAAAACTGATTGTTCATTTATGTATACAAAAATTTACAGCGCAGCACCAGATATAAGACTTTTAAAACCAACAAATAATTGATATTTAATGCTACAAGTACGAAAATTCGTATTTCAGTAAGTAAATACGTACATTTTGAATACACTTCATTTTTGTAAATATACTTCTCATTCACATCTCCTTTATGTATACTTTACTTGTCTCTAAAATGGTTATCAACCCTAGTAATGGTTCATGTATAACCGAAAGGGCTGAAAAGGTATAAGTAAAATCGCTCAAACACGATGAGTGAATGAAAATATTCATATAACGGCTGCAACCGAAGGAGACTTGTTTCAGTCGATTGTAACACACTGAGTAAAACCATGCAAATACTGCGTTTTGGTGAAAACATTCATATAGTTGACATGGCCACAGATGCTTTCATTCGACTGAAAAAAAACGACTGAACGAAAAAAACTATTGACTGAGCAATCTATTGCTAAAAACAGTCGATAGCCCCATCACTAGAAAATTTGGGAGAACCGTTTGCTACCACATTAGCTAGGAGCCAAAATACCTACATTATAGCCCAGTGAGCTTAAGTCACATTTCTGTAACTATGATTTTGGCCTTACGCGTAGTTACAAATACTATCCAGATGATAGTCTTGCTCATGTGGAGCACGACAGTTAACATTAATGTTAATTATTAATAAAACCACCTTAAATTTAGTATTACAATTTTATTGTGTTACGACCAGTTTCGTTCATTGATCATCTGCAGACTGCCAAGACATGCTAAAGTCATAACCTTAGCGCAGCTCGGAAATCTCAAGATCTCCAATGAATAAAACTGGTTTTAACACAATAAATATATAGTAATACAACTGAGGTGGTTGCCATTAATCATTAATGTCCAGATGCACCAACTGAAACTCTAACATCATAGGTAAAGAACACGTGAAATTATTTGGATGGCGCTACTATTCAAAAGATGTTGCAATTACTTTTTTGGTCAAACATGAGGAACTCATTCACCCATCCAGATAGCCATGCACGTTAGCAAGCTACTTCTGGGATTCGGGCAGGTGCATCCACATTACCAAAATCAGTATCTGATGCTTACTTGATGTCTTGTATAACAGAAACCTTAGATAATCTTGGCCAATGTCGATATTTCACAACCATAGCCTTATGAATTGTGTACATCAATCAGCTGTTCTTCCATAAACAGCATTCTCAATCCCATCTGGTCATTATCAACAGCACTGCATGCATTTTGGGCCGAAAAACACATGAACTACTTTCCAGTGATAACTAGATGACTTATTGCGAGGGTTAAAACTGATGCAATACATAGTCTGTTGTATGTAATGTGTTTAGGTGAAGTATATGATCATCTGTTGGATGGGTGACCACCTGGTCTGCAAAGCGCTGTTGGCAAGAAGGCGGCACTCAGCCTTTATGAGGTACACTGAGGAGCTAGTTGATTGAGAAATAGCGATATTAAATGGGAAGAACATGTGTGGACTGTGGTGGGGAAGGCGAATGGTCGACTTCGGTTTATTGGGAGAATTTTAGGAAAGTGTGGGACACCTGGAAAGGAGATCACATATAGGTCCCTGGTGCGACCTATTCTTGAATACTGCTCGAGTGTTTGGTGTCTGTATCACCTCGGATTGAAGAGAACATCGAAGCAGTTCAGATTCGAGCTGCTATATTTGCTACAAGTAAGTGTTACGGAG
This sequence comes from Schistocerca piceifrons, assembly GCF_021461385.2. NCBI lineage: Eukaryota > Metazoa > Arthropoda > Insecta > Orthoptera > Acrididae > Schistocerca > Schistocerca piceifrons. The sequence goes on along the minus strand of NC_060138.1, from coordinate 596,464,460 downwards.
ATGCTTCGGGAACTCAAATCGGAATCCCTGGAGAGAAGGCGACGTTTTTTCCGAGAAAATTTAGAGAATCGGCATTTGAAGCTGACCGCCGAATGAATCTACTGTCACCAACGTACATTGAGAAAATCGAAAAGTTAGGGCTCGTCGGAGGTACACTATGTGATCAAAAGTATCCGCACACCCCCTAAAACAAACGTTTTTCATATTATGTGCATTTTGCTGCCTCCTACTGCCAGGTACTCCGTATCAGTGACCTCGGTAGTCATTGGACATCGTCAGAGAGCAGAATAGGGCCTTCCTCGGAACTCAAGGACTTCGAACTTGGTCAGGTCTGTTCGCGAATTTACCACACTCCTAAACCTCCCTAGGTCCACTGTTTCCAACGTGATAGTGAAGTGGAAACGTGAAGTAACACGAACAGCACAAAAGCGTACAGGCTGACTTCGTCTGTTGACTGACAGAGACTGTCAGCAGTTGAAGAGGGTCGTAATGTGTAACAGGCAGACATCTATCCTGACCATCACACAGTAATTCCAAACTGCATCAGGATCCACTGTAAGTACTATAACAGTTACGCTGGGGGTGAGAAAACTTGGATTTCATGGTCGAGCGGCTGGCCTGCACAGAGACCTGACCTGAATCCTGTAGAACACCCGCCGACTTCGTGCCAGGCCCCACCGACCGATATCAATACCTCTCCTCAGTGCAGCACTCAGTGAAGAATGGGCTGTCATTCCCCAAGAAACCTCCCAGCACCTGACTGAATGAGTGCCTGCGAGAGTGGAAGCTGTCATCAAGGCTAAGGGTGGACGAACACCATATTGAATTCTGACATTACCGATGGAGGGCGCCACGAACTTGTAAGTCATTTTCATCCTGGTGTCCGGATACTTTTGATCACATAGTGTATATAGATAGTCGTTTTCCTCTCGCACTATTTACAAGTGGAACAGGAAAGGAAAGGACTAGTACCGTACAAGGTACCCTCCACCACGCAACGTACTGTGACTTGCGGATTATCTGTGTAGATGTAGATGTATATTCTGTTCTCCTGAGGTCGCTCTCGCCACCGTTATGCACCTCCCCTACCACAGCGTGGCAGAGGTCAAACTGCAGGATGGCATCCAATGCAGGAAGTAAGTCAACCAGATTCAGGTGTATCGGGGTTCCTTGCCTCCCACAAGGAATCTTACACAAATTTTTGTCCCAGAAATGCATCCCAGCGTGGAGCCTCTTACAGATAGCATCTCTTCGGCACCTCCCTTGGCTGCGTGTCAGGCATCACAGGATAACGTTTCCATGGAAGATGTTAAGTCGACCCTTGCCCAGCGCCGCCCATCCCCCCCCCCCCCTCCCGCCGCCGACGTCGCTGACGATTCTGATGTCTGGTTCTACTCTCCTTCTTTGCCCAGGGAGGGAGAGGAATGCGTTGACATCCTGGAAAGCAAGTACTTACGACACTACATCCAACATACAGATCATGTAAATCGCAGCAGGCTCAACCCCTACAGTTCACACAATGCGGGACTTCGCAACCCGGAACTCGACCACCAAGCGGCATATATGACGATGGTAGAGGTGGTTGACAAACCGCACCTCTTCATGCATCTGCCATGTCAAATACTGCAAATAGGCTCGCAAGTATTCAGCTGCGAGGTTTGCTATATAGGCCGGCGCACGAGTTTTGGGCAACAATTCCGTTGCAACCAAAAGACTGAAGCGGAGGAAACTTTTTCGTTTTTCTTCATGTTAAAGTTCTGAATATTGCTTTACTTGATTACTTAAGCTATTGACTATTTCACGCATTAATATTTATTTTGTGGACTTGAAGGGCTTATTTTGCTCTTGGAGACTTTTGTTCTATTCAGACTGAGAGGACCTTTGGAAGTTTGAAACTGCGTTTGTCATTAAATTTGTGTGATTGTAAGTACTTACCTTCTTTCGTGGATGTCATACTGGAACAGGACACATCATATGGAACTTGATGAAGCAGGGACCTTCTTATTACCCAAAACCTCCAGGAAGCTGTGCCTAATTTCAACATAAGACGCAAGATGCTTCAGACAATCTATCGCAGGACGCCATTCGGCACCATTATGATGGTTTACATGTAAGGATACACACCTGTGTTGCCGTCAGAGAGGGGTACACTGTATACAGATGAGACTGTATGGGCACCGTTTACTGTTAAATGTGTGTTTCATTTGGTCTGAATTAGTTATATATTCCTACAGTGATGAACTACCTTTCACTTCACTTCTCCGTAACATGACATTCTCCTGTTTTATTACGTAAGACTTTTCTCAAATGATACCGTGGTAAGTAGTAATTCACTTCTATTAGAACTGTACCATTTTAAAGCGCTTAGTGTTGGTTTATTCTGTATAACACAAAAACGCAAGAGAGAAATTAATCAGCTACATATTCCCTCACATCAACTTAAACAATCTGATGACGCTCAAACAGTTTTTGGTTCCACGCCTGTAAACGGCTTCTGGTTCTGAGATAAAAATCTCGTCAATACTAGTTTAAAGAACATTTTCGTCCATACAGAAATTTTCATGGCGATTGTTCTATAAGGAGGCGAGAAAGGCGCGTTTGAGGTGCTATATCAGAAGAATAAGTTGGTACGGATTGCTTTCCAGCCAAGCTCCTGGATAGATTATTTTGTGAAATCCACAGAATGTATACGGGCATTCTCATGCAGTATCAACTCCTGATGCGATTTCGTTGGTCACTTTTCTTATGTGGTGACATCAAGACTTCTCATTTGTTGGAAACAGATATCAACTGCGACGGACACATCCCTAGTATGCACAAATCCTCTTCTTTCTGCCCCGCAATGCATAACGGTTCATTTGGAGGACACACACACACACACACACACACTGACCTTCGCTTCAGACATTTTTTGTCAGTACCAGCAGTCAGTTTCCTTTTATGAATTTAATACGTGGTGTTTAGAATCTCCGTCTGACCATCCTGATTAACGTTTTCTCTTAATTCGTTAAATCAGTTAAGCTAAATGCCGCGGATCTTTCCTTTGAAAGGGCACAGTCGATTTCCTTCCTTATCGTTCCCAAACCTACCTTCTCGTATTCGATGGAATGTTTAACCCCACATTTTTCTTCTTTCTTCATTCTCCATCATTTCCCACTGAATGCAAGTGTCTCCGAAGAATAAATGGTCACAGTTCATCACATTTGCCAGTAAATGGGGAGATCATGTTGGTAAATCGTAAAAACTGCATTCATCATAATCCGTTGACCATACTGAATGTAGAGAATAATTCACGTCAAAATGGTCCTACCTGAAACCAGAAAATTGTTTTCTCACCTGATTTTTCTTCAATGCTCTTACTCAACACGGGCTAAAAGTGTTTGCAGATGCCTCCGCTACCTGCAACCCTCAACTAAATTCATAGAAAACAAAACGTTATCTTTTTTCCGTTTCACCCTCCGTTTTCTAATACTTAAAAATAATCGGCATAACCTTTAAATGTGCAGCATTAGGTAAGTCATCCCAAGAACAAGTTAGAACCTCAAATAAATAATGACGATTGATAGATACACTTACTGCAACCTGCGTGACAATTTGCGAAACGAAATCTCAAGTTACGCTGGAGGTGAGAAAACTTGGATTTGATGGTCGAGCGGCTGCTCATAAGGCACACATCGCGCCGTTAAGTGGCAAGCGACGCCTCGCTTGGTGTAAGGAACGTAAACGTTGGACGATTGAACGGTGGAAAACGTTGTGCAGAGTGACGAATCACGGTACACAATGTGTCAATCCGATGGCGGGGTGTGGATGTGGAGAATGCCCGGTGAACGTCATCTGCCAGCGTGTGTAGTGCCAACAGTTAAAGCCGGCTGCAGTGACCGAGCAGTTCTATGCGCTTCAGTCCGGAACCGCGTTGCTGCCACGGTCGCAGGTTCGAATCCTGCCTCGGGCATGAATATGTGTGATGTCCTTAGGTTAGTTAGGTTTAAGTAGTTCTAAGTCTAGGGGACTGATGACCTCAGATGTTAAGTCCCATACTGCTTAGAGCCATTTGAACCGTATTGAACCAACAGTAAAATTCGCAAGCTGTGGTGTTATGGTGTGATCGTGTTTTTCATGGAGGGAGCTTGCACCCCTTGTTGTTTTGCGTGGCACTATCACAGCACAGGCCAACATCGATGTTTTAAGCACCTTCTTGTTTCCCACTGTTGAATAGCAATTCGGAGATGGTGATTACATCTTGCAACACGATCGAGCACCTGTTCATAATGCACGGCCTGTAGCGGAGTGGTTACACGACAATAACATCCCTGTAATGGACTGGCTTGCATAGAGTCCTGGGCTGAATCCATTATAACACCTTTGGGATGTTTTGGAACGCCGACCTCGTGCCAGGCCTCACCGACCGACATCGATACCTCTCCTCAGTCCAGCACTCCATGAAGAATGGGCTGCCATTCTCCAAGAAACCTTCCAGCACCTGGTTGAACGTAAGCCTGCGAAAGTGGAAGCTTTCATCAAGGCTAACGGTGGGCCGACACCATATTGAATTCCAGCATTACCGATGGAGGGCGCCACGAACTTGTAAGTCATTTTCAGCCAGGCGTCGGGATACTTTTGATCACATAGAGCATGTATTGTCTGTCTAGTGTAAAGTGTGATATTTATACTGTATGATGATAATGAGACAATGGAGAGAGTGAAACCCGGTGCCGCCTCACAGCTATACACCTCCATCCGACGGACGAATCACCGTAAACAGTGTCAGAAGTCCTTTGTGCATGAGACACAACGGAGAGGTTTAGTATTTAAACGAGGATGTTGGCGCAAAGTCTGGTGATGACAACTTTTACACCACCACCTCCCCTCGCCTTGTCGGCCAAATACAGGCAGTGAAAAGATTTTCCACCAGCTGTCTTCGAACCGCCTTATCGCGGGGTCGGCCGCCTTCGAACAAGCGTGCCTTAGCGACCTCTGCCGTGGAGGCGCGTATGGATGAAAACGTGTAATTACATTTCATTATCTACTGGACCTTAATGTCAGCTCCGTCGCCTTTTGTATTTATGATTAAAACTGTTGATACCTTTTTGCCCCCTCTATTTGTCTCTTCTCATTAAAGCTAACTTTTCCTGCTGTCTCTTATCTCTTGTGTTTCATAACAGTTATTGCACTAGCGAATCAACACTTGATATTGTGCCTTCAAACGATCTGAGTTCTATAGCCCTGAAATGAAAGTCAGACCTTAACATTAACTTTTATGGGCACTGAAATCTCAATAGCGTATTCGTGCTTTGGAAGCCCACAGCAATCCCATTCAGTGCTGCTGGCACTTGCATCAAGAACAAAATTAATATTGCCTGGGAGAGCCTTCTGGCAGTTTTTATATGTTTCAATTAAAATAGCAGTATTCCAATCCATAATAATTTATCCTTTCACTCGTAAAAACCATTTAAAAGGTATCATCCCTTTGAGCGCGTAACGGTATGCTCATTCTTTCTAAAAGGTTCCACACAAAAAAGGCTAAGCCAAACTGCCTATTATCAAACTGCGAACATTCAGATTAACATCGAACAACGCTTTGCCGTGTGTCAGTGTTCTCTTCCATTTACTTCAACGATTTTACGATCAAATAAGGTCCACGTCAAACAATGAGAGCCGCATCCTAGCGACAGTACAGGGATAAATTGCTGAGAGTGTTCTTAAGACTCTTCAGTGTAAATAATTACAGTTTCGGTTTCCATATTAGAAAGATAATTTGGTTGTTGAATTATTTTAAAGAGGGATCGTACTTATACTTTTGTATGATATTGCACCATCAGTGGTATCAAAAACCATTTATCGATGAGAAAAATATTCGCATGGAATGCTGCTTCTTAAAAATTCCTTTCGTGTTCAGAAATATTACGTTGCGGAGTGTAGAGAGATGCCCTGTGAATCAACGTGAAGGAGTCGAAGATACTTTCAGGGTTACACAGTCCATAACAACCTGCTGATGTTCATTTCTTCGAATACCTACAGAGATATAGGTTACACTTCGTTAAATACATGGATAGCGATAATGCTTTAACAGTTTCCGTAAAGGGTTTATGATTCTTCCCCGTCTAGGAATCACAGTGTTGTCTTCCAGAACAGACTACGTTACAAAACGATAGAGGGTGGCTCCAGGGCATGAATATTTGGTTTAGCATCTTGACGTAGGGAACTGGTTTGTGCTGGAACTTTTACTGCGTTTCTTCTATTAACCTCCTGACACTCTTACAGCGTGCCCGGAAAGAGATACTCGACATAGCGTGGAACCACTTGCACATACTGATCAACAAAACACTACCCTTGCCGTACTATGTCAGTGCAGTAAGGCATATGCAGTACCACCTGTCGAAACAAAATTAAGAATACCAGTTCCAACAGTACTGACAGGAAACATTAAGTCTGGTGAACACAAAGAAATGTACGCTTGCAGTTGTATTTTACGACCCAACTGGAATGTCGGTCTCTACATTTCCTGCAGTGTGCAAAAAATATCTTATGAACAGAATTACCAATAAAAGGTATGAAAAATTACCGAAGTGGAAGGCGGTAATTAGCCCTGTAGGACATTCTATAATAAATTCTGGATTGCTGCTATAGTAGTTTTTGAAGTACTTATTGTGATGGATCTATTTCAGCTAGAATGCCTTCTTCAGATCATCTAAGAAAGTTACAACACATCTGTATTTTATTTTAATGTTGGTTAATCTTATTTTAGAATATACAAATTTGGTCTTCCGTATATATATATCATCTATACTATGTGTTGTATTACAACGTGTTGTAGATGTGGGTCTCTTACATTAAAAGCTGTTTTATGGTTGCTCATGTTGTTGATGGCTCTTTCTTGTAATTATTGTAATTTGACGTTTTATCGTCAGATTTGACAGACTGATGGTTGTCACAGTTGACTATGTGGTTACAGCTGCTACAGTGCGCTGAAATTGTAATTGCGGGCTGTTTGTATGTACTTTGTAGTCGATGTGTCTGTTGGTAGTCGCTCTGTTAGGAATTCAATAAAATTATCTTTGAAATATTTATCTCTTAAATCCGTTCGTTCATTTGAAATATTGTTAGGGTGTTGTAATGTGTGTATGTAGATTTCTATCTCTCCAGGTACATTCACCCTTAGGTAATAAGTGTAAACCGCTCCCTTAGGTAATATGTGTATGGGTTTCATTGGCAACATTCGTCCAACGTTGAGGTTATCGTTCTTAATGTGGTTGAAGAATGTAGATGGATTATTTTTGCCAATTCTCGTGTGCTTTCGGTATGTTACACTGAAGTTGTACGTTGATCCCGTATGGACTTATTTGGTAATAATGTCTCCATAGCTCACGCTTCTGCATTTACTGTACGCGCGTCGAAAAGACACGAACGCCACTCTAATCGATTACCTATAGGTCGGTGCTTATGTGCGCGAATCGTAGCCGCGCTACGTTGCATACAAGTTGCAGCAGCGCCATCAAACAGAAACTTTTTGATAGCCCTTAAACTACTCACTCTTAGGTTTTATTCATTTCCCTAATATATCACAAGTACAATATTTTCCGTACTAGGTGTTCGAGTGCCAGCAGACTTCAGATGGAAAACATCACAAAAAAACAGAACATCATCACTGTTTTGATCCCTGAAGTTAAACAATAATAACAAATCTCAGTCACCTTCAGGTGTCGACTTCTCACGTCCCAATAGCGTTCCCTAATTTAGATTTTCACACGCCACAATTATTTCAAGCAGCAAGAGTAGTTCTGTACGCAGCTTGCGATAATGGTTCCGTAATTAATAAGCCCTTAAATCAACTTGGGTTGGATCTGGATACTTTTCTCGAAGAACACTTGCAGCAAGCCCAAGTCAGTTATCTGGTCCAGAAGAACGACTAATGCCTTTTAAAATGTATTCTTGACCCTGAGACCATGCCTCGCTCAATGATAGCTTCTACTTCTTTCAACAATAACCATAAAACCACGATTCAATTACCTCACAGCGTGCATATAATTTCCAAAATCTAGTAATCACTCAAAAATCTTAGAATGTGCCTCCTATGACGTCAGCCAACTAAGCAGCTCAGTTCCCTTAGATCTCCAATATAATCACTGGTCACGAAGTAGGGAATCGTTCGGATCAAAGTGCGGATTTAACCACTGCAATACACATTTACATGCACATCCAACAACAGTGTAACAAAATTATTTATTTCGTTCTTCAGTCAACTAACTCAAGATCCCCTTTTTAATATCTCCATTAGCAAACTCCGGAACCTACACTGCCGAAACACACCCAGAATAATCTCAAGATTTATAAGCATTCACTCTTTAGGTAGGAGGCTTACCAAACCGCCAGTTTATCCCCGTCCATCCTCTTGATCCCCGACGATAAATTCCGTACCCAGTATGACCAGGTGAGCTCAAGACGTTTAACAACCCTGGGTAAGGATCAAACTGACGTTACTTTCCACAATCCCATTGTTAAGCTCTTTCGGTACAATTAAAAGCAAACAAATGTACAGCTCTGCCAGTATCTTCGACAATGGCTCCATTACTAACTCCAGCCGTCGACGCAGCTTTGGGTGACCAGTTCTTGTTGACAGGATCTTTTCCTCAAGTTTCATCTCTAGATCCGCCCCGGTTGCCGCAGCTCTGTAACTTTACAAACGAACACATATAACCACACAGAAAATTAGAATATTAATAATAAATTTCTTTTATTTGGCTACATATAACCATTTGCTGATACAAAATTTAAGGCAATACCAAAATCGTGACGCAATGTACTGTCATATTGTCTCGAACCATCATTGTGCAACATTGCTGAGTCCTACTCGGATCCTTCTGTCAATTCCTGTATGTGTTGGAAGGTTTGATACAGAAGTGCACCGGCTTGGATAGGTTAGAAATATTTTGCCATTATCTGCAGCTTCTGGTCCAGTCTCACGGACATGAGTGATAATTGCAATTTATGCATCACTTTTCACATTCCTTAATGTCAATTATTGTCTATTACTTCATTGTTTACGGCGTGAAAAGTGTAATGGCATTTAAGAATTTATGCCAGTACGTCTTTTTGCCTTCCCAAAAAATGTTGTTGTTGTTGTTGTGGTCTTCAGTCCTGAGACTGGTTTGATGCAGCTTTCCATGCTACTCTATCCTGTGCAAGATTCTTCATCTCCCAGTACCTACTGCAACCTACATCCTTCTGAATCTGCTTAGTGTATTCATCTCTTGGTCTCCCTCTACGATTTTTACCCTCCACGCTGCCCTCCAGTACTAAACTGGTGATCCCTGATGCCTCAGCACATGTCCTACCAACCGATCCCTTCTTCTAGTCAAGTTGTGCCACAAACTCCTCCTCTCCTCAATTCTGTTCAATACCTCCTCATTAGTTATGTGATCTACCTATCTAATCTTCATCATTCTTCTGTAGCACCACATATCGAAAGCTTCTATACTCTTCTTGTCTAAACTATTTATCGTCCATATTTCACTTCCGTACATGGCTACACTCCATACAAATACTTTCAGAAACGTCTTCCTGACACTTAAATCAATACTTGATATTAACATATTTCTCTTCTTCATAACCGCTTTCCTTGCCATTGTCAGTCTACATTTTATATCCTCTCTACTTCGACCATCATCAGTTATTTTTTTTTCTGCCCAAATAGCAAAACTCCTTTACTGCTTCAAGTATCTCATTTCTAATCTAATTCCCTCAGCATCACCGGACTTAATTCGACTACATTCCATTATCCTCGTTTTGCTTTTGTTGATGTTCATCTTATACCCTCCTTCCAAGACACTATCCATTCCGTTCAACTGCTCTTCCAAGTCCTTTGCTGTCTCTGACAGAATTACAATGTCATCGGCAAACCTCAAAGATTTTATTTCTTCTCCATGGATTTTAATACCTATTCCGAAATTTTCTTTTGTTTACTTTACTGCTTGATGAATATACAGATTGAATAGCATCGGGGAGAGGCTACTACCCTGTCTCACTCCCTTTCCAACCACTGCTTCCCTTTCATGTCCCTCGACTCTTATAACTGCCATCTGCTTTCTGTACAAATTGTAAATAGCCTTTCGCTCCCTGTATTTTACCCCTGCCACCTTCAGAATTTGAAAGAGAGTATTCCAGTCAACGTTGTCAAAAGCTTTCTCTAAGTCTACAATGCTAGAAACGTAGGTTTGCCTTTCCTTAATCTTTCTTCTAAGATAAGTCGTAGGGTCAGTATTGCCTCACGTGTTCCAACATTTCTACGGTATCCAAACTGATCTTCCCCGAGGTCGGCTTCTACCAGTTTTTCCATTCGTCTGTAAAGAATTCGCGTTAGTATTTTGCAGCTGTGACTTACTAAACTGATAGTTCGGTAATTTTCACAACACCTGCTTTTTTTGGGATTGGAATCATTATCTTGTTCTTGAAGTCTGAGGGAATTTCGCCTGTCTCATACATCTAGCTCACCAGATGGTAGAGTTTTGTCAGGACTGGCTCTCCCAAGGCTGCCAGTAGTTCTAATGGATGTGGTCGTGCGGTAGCGTTCTCGCTTCCCACGCCCGGGTTCCTGGGTTCGATTCCCGGCGGGGTCAGGGATTTTCTCTGCCTCGTGATGACTGGGTGTTTTGTGCTGTCCGTAGGTTAGTTAAGTTTAAGTAATTCTCCGTTCTAGGGGACTGATGACCGTAGATGTGATGTCCCATAGTGCTCACAGCCATTTGAACCATTTTCTAATGGAATGTTATCTACTCCCGGGGCCTTGTTTCGACTTAGGGCTTTCAGTGCTCTGTCAACTCTTCACGCAGTATCATATCTCCCATTTAATCTTCATCTACCTCCTCTTCCATTTCCATAATATTGTCCTCTAGAACATCGCCCCTGTATAGACCTTCTATATACTCCTTCCACTGTTCTACTTTCCCTTGTTTGCTTAGAACTGGGTTTCCATCTGAGCTCTTGATATTCATACAAGTGGTTCTCTTTTCTCCAAAGGTCTCTTTAATTCTCCTGTAGGCTGTATCTATCTTACCCCTCGTGAGATAAGCCTTTACATCCTTACATTTGTCCTCTAGCCATCCCTGCTTAGCCACTTTACACTACCTGTCGATCTCATTTTGAGACGTTTGTATTCCTTTGTGCCTGCTTCACTTACTGCATTTTTGTATTTTCTCCTTTCATCAATTAAATTCAGTATCTCTTCTGTTTCCAAGGATTTCTATTAGCCCTCGTCTTTTTACCTATTTGATCCTCTGCTGCCTTCACTACTTCATCTCTCAAAGATACCCATTCTTCTTCTACTGTGTTTCTTTCCCCTATTCCTGTCAATTGTTCCCTTATGCTCTTCCTGAAACTCTGTACTACCTCTGGTTCTGTCAGTTTATCTAGGTCCCATCTCCTTCAATTCCCACCTTTTTGCAGTTTCTTCAGTTTTAATCTACAGGTCATAACCAATAGATTGTGGTCAGAGTCCACATCTGCCCCTGGAACTGTCTTATAGTTTAAAATCTGGTTCCTAAATCTCTGTCTTACCATTATGTAATCTGTCTGAAACCTTTTAGTATCTCCAGGGTTCTTCCATGTATACAACCTTCTTTCATGGTTCTTAAACCAAGTGTTAGCTATGATTAAGTTGTGCTCTGTGCAAAATTCTACCAGGCGGCTTCCTCTTTCATTTCTTAGCCCCAATCCATATTCACCTACTACGTTTCCTTCTCTTCCTTTTCCTACTGTCGAATTCCAGTCACCCATGACTATTAAATTTTCTACCCCCTTCACTACCTGAATAATTTCTTTTATCTCACCATACATTTCATCAATTTCATCATCATCTGTAGAGCTAGTTGGCATATAAACTTGTACTACTGTAGTAGGTGTGGGCTTCGTGTCTATCTTGGCCACAATAATGCGTTCACTATGCTGTTTGTGGTAGCTTACCCGCACTCCTATTTTTTTAGTCATTATTAAACATACTCCTGCATTACCCCTATTTGATTTGGTGTTTATAGCCCGGTATTCACCTGACCAAAAGTCTTGTTCCTCCTGCCACCGAACTTCACTAATTCCCACTATATATAACTTTAACCTATCCATTTCCCTTTTTAAATTTTCTAATCTACCTGCCCGGTTAAGGGATCTCACATTCCACGCTCCGATCCGTAGAACGTCAGTTTTCTTTTTCCTGATAACGACGTCCTCTTGAGTAGTCCCCGCCCGGAGATCCGAATGGGGGACTATTTTACCTCCGGAATATTTTACCCAAGAGGACACCATCATCATTTGTCCATACAGTAAAGCTGCATGCCCTCGGGAAAAATTACGGCCGTAGTTTCCCCTAGCTTTCAGCCGTTCGCAGTACCCCAACAGCAAGGTCGTTTTGGTTAGTGTTACAAGGTCAGATCAGTCAATCATCCAGACTGTTGCCCCTGCAACTACTGAAAAGGCTGCTGCCCCTCTTCAGGAACCACACGTTTGTCTGGCCTCTCAACAGATACCCCTCCGTTGTGGTTGCACCTACGGTACGGCTATCTGTATCGTTGAGGCACGCAAGCCTCCCACCGACGGCAAGGTCCATGGTTCTTGGGGGGTCCCAAAAAACATGGCTGCCTAGCGTTTCAGGGGCTAAATTCAGAAGCAGCAATGTTTTCAACACCTGGACTGCGATTTAAATTGTTTAGTGCCGCCAGTCTTAAACATCGCTTGTTTCGACTGTTGTAGGCTGGGGTTAATAATCGCCTGCGGTATGAACACATAATGCGCACTGTGGTTGACATTATTGATGTGTTTAGTTATGTCCAAGACGCTGGTTTGGTTTGCATACAGTGAGCGGCAAAGCGTCCTTTCGGCTCTTTTGAGATTTGCAGGTAATAACATGCCTGTGTATTCAAGTGGGGAATTAGTAAAAAATGGTTGAAATGGCTCTGAGCACTATGGGACTTAACATCTGAGGTCATCAGTTCCCTAGACATAGAACTACTTAAACCTAACTAACCTAAGGACAGCACACACATCCATGCTCGAGGCAGGATTTGAACTTGCGAGCGTAGTAGCAGCGCCTAGAATCGCTCGGCCACAATGACTGGAGGGAATTCGTCGCTTTGGCGTTAGTCCTCTGTCACTTCGCAACGGATTACTCAATTGCAATGTCAAGTATTTTACTTTCAGTCAGTTCCAGTCCCATAAGATCATCTGCGGGTTTCTAGCGAGAGAAAAGAAAAGTCATGTTAAACGACTTCATTAAAAGTATTCTTTCAAGTTATTAATTTTTACGTGGGTTGTGAACCGCTTAGCTATTGTAAAGACGTTCCGTACGCGAGTTCTCGGTTGCGAAGCATACTGTAGTCTTTGCTGGTAAAGTGAGGGTTCACACTACCTTTTGCACTCGTGACATCATTAGTGGACTTTCGACTGTCGACTTTCCCAGGCACGTGTGAACGAATTGTGCGTCAACTGTGGGCGTTTAGATTACTCATTTACTTTGTAGTGTGTTTGCCCTAGATTCATAGCGATGGCGCAATGAAATTGTATTACAAACATGTCACCCTTATCATTAAATGTCAATTAATAACGCAGCAACGATACAAGACTTGAAGAAATATTATGATAATCAAGACTTGAGATCACCGTCGTATGATTACCTTCGCGCAATGGATATTTTTGTGGTTTAAGGAGTGAATGGATGTAAGTTCGCAGCCACCTACATGTTAATACTTTTTCTTCATCTTAATGTTGTTATCACAATGTGGGAGTTTATTATGGATGTGATACAAATATGATCTGATTTAAAATTTCCGTCTGATTACAGAACGGAGGATGAAATAAATATTCGGTTGTTTATTTTCGAATACGTAGTGATTTCCGAGTGTGGTTCGGCTGGAACCTAAGAGGATAGCATAAACTGCTTCCAGTGAAACTATCAGCAGTAACATTTATATTCTTCTTTGTCATATATATTTCGCACTTTGGACAACCACAACACATTCCTGTAAAGGGTTATCTCTGTAACTGTGAGATTCTCTTGTCACTAACACATCCATAAACATCAACTCGGTGCTTTATCGATCGACAAATCGATAGTCTCGTTTCTGGTCCTCTTCACAGCGCCATTAAGTTACTATTACATCAGTTTCTGCAAAAAGTAGTGTGAAACGTGCTGGGTTGAATTCCATCGTAGGAAAGGAAAGAGAACAGGCACTGGGAAAAGATCCTGTGGTAGAATTATGCTCAAAAGACAGTGAATCGTTGGTGTAGGAATCATGAAACAAGGATGTGTCCGAGGAAGACGCCTGGAGACATCGAATGAGTTCAGATGTCTTACATTATGGTAAGACTGAAATTTAGGAGCCACATTTTAAACTGTAAAAGTCTTCTGAGAACAGCTGTGGATCCTCACCTTACAGTCTACGATCTGAGGATGAAAACTGAAGAAACAGCAGGAAGCTAGGAAATTAAAGAGAAGGGACCTGTATATGTTGAAAGCTATAACGGTTGGTAGGAGTTCCAAAGGGAACATTAGGCAAAGATTGAAAGAGGGGGAGGAGTACTACAGAAGGCGAATGGCTAGCTTTGAGAGATGAAGGAATGAAAGCAGCACAGAATCAATTAGCCAAAGGGACAATGCCAAGTAAAATTTTTGAATCACACGAAAGAGACTGAATTTAATTGACGAAAGAATATAGCAATAGAGCAGGCAGTAAGAACAACACATGTCTGAAAATGAGACTGACGAAGAGGGCAAGATAAAAACGCAAGAATGGCTAGAGGAGAAATGGCGGAGGCATGAATGACTATGGAAAAAATAGGAAAACTAAACGGACCTGTGGAGAGAAGAGAAACACCTGCATGAATACTAAAAGCTCAGACGCAAGCCAGTATGAAGCAAAGAAAGGAAGGCTGAATGGTGGAAGAAATATAAAAACTGTCTATACTATGAAAACGAGCTTGAAGACAACGTTATAGAGAGGGAAGACGATGTAAGTGGAGATTAGGTGGAGGTGTGATAGTGTGAGAAGTATCTGATAGTGCACTGAAAGACTAATCGAAGCAACGCATATGGAGCCGACAAAATTCTCTCAGAATTATTACGATGCATGGGAGAGCATACCATGACAAAACGATTGCACTCGACAATCAGGATGGATGAGACAGGAGAAACTACCTCAGACTTGAAGAATACACTAATTCTAATTCCAAATAAGGCCTTTGCTGACATGTTTGAAAATTACAGATCATAATTTTAAATTTGCCATTGTTCCAAAATACTGAAAGGGTTTGTTACAGAAAAACAGAATGAAGAATCTTGAATAGCAGTTGAGCGAAATGGAAAGTTTCTTGTAAAGCTATAAGAGGAACAGCAACAAAACTAAACCGTGGGTAATGGAATGTAAACGAACTAAACCAAGTGATTAGGAGATGAGACACTAAAAGTGATCGTTGATCTTTAGCAAAATATCTGACGATGGCGGAAGTAGCGAGGTTACGAAATACAAACTCGCAATAACAAGTGAACAGATATACAAAAAGAGCAACGTATTAACACTGAATATAAATTTATATTTTAGTAAGTGCTTTCTATATATACTTGTTTGCATTTGTATGGAAGTCAAACGTGAATGTTTAACACTTGAAACAAGAAGGGAATGTAAGATTCTGATACGTGGTGCAGCAGAAGAATGCAGAAGATTAAATAGGTACATCGGACAACTAATGTGTTTTTTTTTCTTAAAGGAAGTGAGTAGAAGTGAAATTAATGGCATTTAAAAATATAATGTGATCTGCCTAAATATATGTCACATATGAATGACCATATTACAGAAGGCCACCAAAATAGCAGTGTAGTCTTGAGTGGAATTAGCATGCCTGGTTCATACACAAAGTTAGTAATTTGGCAGCTCAAACATTGTTAATGCATACACATAACTTTGATTTGCAGCCAAATTATCTCCAGTACACTTCTTTCTGGATAAAGGGTTTAAAATGACGAATGTTAGGCAACCAGTTCCAGCATTACGTCTAAGGATCGTTGACACTAGTATTGTGTTTTTCTGTGAACGAGTAAGTCCGAAAACATTTTTTCTCCTAACTCATCATTGTGTGAGTAGAAGTAGAAAGATTAAACACTCTTAGAATAAGTGACTTGTCAAGGGCAGGATGTTCTCTAGAGAAGCAAGTGATATTCAAAACGCAATAGCTAAGCTAGTGTCCTTTACAACTAATGAAAGAAGTGTCTATTGAGAAATTTCTTCACGTTCTGACAATGTACTTTAGTCTCCACGTTTACTCATTTTAACCACAACGCATTTTCGACGATTTCTAGGCCCCTCAGGGTGGTCACTGTTGTATGGTAGTGAAAAGGGTTGCGATTAGCCGAAAAAATAAGAATAAGCTACAAAGGCTACGTTTTAAAAATGCAAATTTGACGTAATATATGTATTCGTAAAGAGTTCTATTAACTTACACGCATAATACTACTCTTCTGTCACTAACGACACTCACTGCATTCAAATATTTAAGAATGAAACGATAACAAAAAAGCAGTCGGAGTGAAAGTTTTCATTTATAGCCATGAATCCTGATGAAGTGTGAAGCCAACGATGGAAGGAGACGCTTTCAAAACGGTAGTCTGGTCGCTTCTTGAACACTGCAAGTCAGTTTGAGACTCATGCTAAAAAGTATTCGTCATAAGTTTCTTCAAATATTTCTGCAGAGATACACGTATATAGGCTTCCACGTAAACCACAGTGTCATTGTAAGAGAGCAGTCAGTGAACAAAACACGTTTCAGCCACTGGAACAGTAGCCTTTCACTGGGTAAATTGTGAAGCAGTTGTAAACATGTTCAGAACCCTGTAGGGAAACGAGTAGCTTGAAGTACCAGTGTAGTTCTTGTTCAAATTTTATATATGACTCTTCACATCAAATGAAATTTCATTACATACGACAGAACGTGTGTGCTAGTGACACCAGCGTATCGACCGCACCAAGCAGACAAATAACGTTACGTTTAGCTTATGATGTGTACACACAAGTATGTATCATGTAAGCATGTAATACAACATCTGAAAATAACATTGTCCGCAGCTCGTGGTCGTGCGGTAGCGTTCTCGCTTCCCGCGCCCGGGTTCCCGGGTTCGATTTCCGGCGGGGTCAGGGATTTTCTCTGCCTCGTGATGACTGGGTGTTGTGTGCTGTCCTTAGGTTAGTTAGGTTTAAGTAGTTCTAAGTTCTAGGGGACTGATGACCATAGATGTTAAGTCTCATAGTGCTCAGAGCCCTTTGAACCAAAATAACATTAACATGAGGACGATGGCCTAAATTCCGTAAATTACTCAACTTGCATCGAGCTGAGAACTAGACGATGTAACAAGCGTTTTCTCCACATTGACAACCAACAAAAGGATAAACACGGTTGCTATTATTTACTTTTATGAAACCCATTAATAAATTAACCGTACGCAGATGACACTGGGACGACACAGATAAGGCGTACTGTAAAGTTAAAGGCAATAAGTTGAAAGCTACTCATTGTGGCGTCGCGTCCCCTTAGAGTTGACACGACTCGGTGGTGATGGTTGTCCCAGTCGGTAAGACGTGGAACGGCGTCCATCACTCACGACAACGCCACGCTGTAACTAGTACAAAAACACAAACACCTCGCGTGGTTTGATCACATTTCAGATACCGTCTTTCGTGATTAATGTCAATATTTCGATAGAGCAGCGCGTCAGAATGTGTAAGCCGCTCTCGCTTCTTCAATGATAAACGTGGAAATTGCACCACTCGATGACGCGATGAATACCTTGACCTGAAATGATGACCACCAGGTTCCTTTTGTTGAGTCCATCACAGACTTTTCAGCTTGCGCGAACTGGCTAACTGTAGTTCTTCTTTTTATTATGCCCGGTTAGATAATAGATGATGAACATTAATAATATAAAGTCTTGAATCTTCAATTCTTCCCCCAAGTCGTGGCCACATTATGGAATTGCGAGGATCTTAAGTTGATAAATTGTTATTCCATCATCAAGACGTCGCTACGTCGCGTGTTGAATAACTACACGACGTAATTCCAGAGATAACATATACTTAAGTAATGTTCTGAATGCGTCGTAATTCTGGGACAAATTGATGACTGTTCACTGTTAAATAACCATGAATTCACTTTTCACTTCATAATATTCTAATAGTCAATTAATTGTCACTAATACACATCATAATGTCTATTCAATTATGTAGGCGACACGAAGAATTAAAGTTTAAATCCAATTTCATTGATCCTTTTAATTAATTGTCCCTACGCTGAGCACGCACACAGATTTCTCACTCAGGGGATTGCTTCCGTTTGCATCAGTAATCCTGTCGTTGACGACAACTTCTGACAACTCGGCGTAGTTGTACGTTCTTCGTGTTTGCGTTTGTCTGTTACCTACTCGAGAGTAATAATTGCTTTTCCGTCAGCGATCTTTCTTTTTCAATGTTCTTGAATGTTCGTGCTTATTCAGTATCACGAAGGCTAAGTCCCATCACAAATCTCACACGATTTAAATTCGTCGCGAATCTCCGTATCCCGTTATCTTGATAACAGTAAAGATGACTTTGCTATAGTAAGACTTGTGAATAATACTTGAGTCTTTATCGCAAAACTTTCAAACTTCCTATTAGCTTAAAACAATCTAGTAGCGCTTACATGCATGCTACTATCGCAATAGTACTAGAGAGCGACTAGATAGCAACTGAAGCTAACATCTCCATTTCCATTGTAGTCACATCGAACTTCCTTTTCGATGCGGCTACGACTCTCTTCTATGGCAAATGTTATCTTCGGCAAATTTACCATCTGGGCTTTAACCTTCGTTATTAATTATTTTTTCAATGCTTTCTTTGATGATTTTGTTGCGTATCCTATCATATTCTTTTATTCAGACTCTATTTCATGATAAATATTATTATTCACATGACATTCCTGTTGATCAAATTATAACAAATGTAAATTTTGTCGTCAGTAGCTGCCGTCACTTTCAGGATGACTAATTTTCCTACTTCTTTTACAACAAAGAGTTGTTTATTTGGGTTTCTGTAATTGGGGTGCTACAACATCCACGAAAGAGATTCAGCAATGGTGGTCCTTCTTGAGGGGGCAGATATAACGAACTTCTCACTTGTCGGCGCCCCGAGAAACACGGGTCCTGCAAGTAACTTCTGACGTCGCACTATCCGGCTTCCTCCCAGCATTTCGCGAATGCTCGTCTCCGTTCAGGGCCCTTGGGAGATCAATATGTCAATGGCATGGTACCCATTAAAGTTCTAAATTATGTCGTATCTTGTCGAGAGCTTACACGCATTTCAGCGCGCGTTTAAGAACTACTAAACACGTCTGAAACAGTTAGTCGCTCCCCGCCGGAGACTGCTATTGTCACTCGTAAGCTCCGTGGTATCACGTGCTGTGAAGTACGCGCCATGGCCAGTCTTTCTCGTGGGATACGCACCTGCCCCGTCCATTGCCGGACAGTGGCTGGAGGCAGACGCGTGCATAATGCAAAGCCGAGCGCCGCAAACTGCCGCCAAACAACGCCCCGTAATGGCGGTCTCCTGCGGCCAGAAACGCCTGCGGTTTCGGTCGTCCGCTCCCCGAGTGCTCGCAGCCAGGGGACAGCCTCCGTCAGAACACTAGGCGTCACATTCAGCTGGAATATGGGCGCAAATGCCGCGTTTCGCTATGCCATCTTCATGCGCCCGAACAACGTGTGCAATAAAAACAGGGAGCAGCATTCAGTAACTGGTATCCGTAGATTACTTTTTGCAGCTGATGAACGAAGGGATCTCGCTGTTAAAAAAGTAACCTACGGATACCAGTTACGGAATGCAGCCCCTGCTTTTAACTGCACATCAGATTGGATTCTTCCGACACGTCGGTCAGGGGTCCTGAAATGGAGTAGCCAAACTGCCTGTAAGTAAAATTTGAAATATAGGCGGCTCAAGGTCTTTTTGATTTAACGTTTTGTATTGAACAGCCGAAGCCCCTCAACCATCTTGAATCCAGATAGACTTATAGACAGTAATTTAAATGTGACTCTTCAAGCTTTCCCGGAGGATGTAAATAGTCTTCACGGGTTTGTCGCCGGATCACGTTGTGCAAATGCCACAATATTTCCTCGGAGCATCTGGCCGACATCTTCAGGTGGTTCAACGTTGCTCGTGGCTAGGTACGACAGACGGTATTCGCACGCCGACGCCCCGTTTTCAGAACACGCGCGAGAAGAATGCGCAGCCGCGGAAATCGCGCATGCGCAGTGATTTGCCACATTCAAACTCTCTCTGCCGAAAATCGCAGAGCGGCTCTCCCGAGCGTGCGCTGTACTCTGCGTTTGTCAACAGTGCGGTCAGACGTTACCGCATCATCTTTCTGGGACTGCGTCATTGAGGAAGGATTACATATCCGTACAGCCGATAATCTCATCAACAAGGATACGGGATTTCAACTGAGCACAGCCTGGAACCCCAAATTGGCTGCTATTAAATCACAATGCGAAAATCAAGATTTTTCGATAACAGGCCAGTCATAAAACTGGCCTAGTACGGCCGTTGGTGAGTAACGTCTGGCCGCACTGTTGACAAACGCAGCGTACAGCGCACGCGCGGGAGAACCGCTCTGCGATTTTCGGCAGAGGGAGTTTGAATGTGGCAAATCATTGCGCATGCGCGATTTCCGCGGCCGCGCATTCTTATCGCGCGTGTTCTGAAAACGGTGCGTTGGCGTGCGGATACCATCGGTCGTACCTAGCCACGAACAAGGTTGAACCGCCTGAAGATGTCGGACAGTTGCTCCGAGGTAATACTGTGGAATTTGCCCAACGTGATCCGGCAGCAAACCCGTGAAGACTATTTACAGCAATTTAAATTATCTGACACTTGACGTTCGAAGTCGGAAGTTGAAACTTTGTGGTAATGAGTACTGTCGGCAGGCAGGCGCCAAAGCGCTCCTCTCTTCGTGGCTTTAAAGTTTCTACATTCCAAAATTCACATAAAACATGTTAAATGCACATATTTCTGTGAAAAAGGTCAGAGCTCATAGAAACTGACGGAAACTCATCGAGTAAGACAGAAGTTATATCTGGTGTTCCCCAAGGAAGTATTATACGCCTTCAGTTGTTCCTTATTTATATAAACTACTGCGAGACGGTAACACACTCATCATATATGCAAATTCACTCGCTGTGCAATACAGACTGATGACCTCAGAAGCCATTTGTGCAATGCATGTTATAATTATACTGGGATTCGGACTGACAAGGGGAGGCCGCCCATTGTGAAATTCAGATTCGATTCATACTGCGCGTAATAAAAGCTCATGGCCAGAGGTGTAATGTGGCAAAGCACCAAGATGCACTTCTCAGCCGTTGTCGAGAAAATCGACAGTGAAAAGAAACCGTTGCGGTGAAATACTCTCGACGATTAATCTGTATCTACAGCGTCGTGGCGCAGCGGTAAGCGTTCGGGTTCGTAATCCGAAGGTCGCCGGATCGAATCTCGCGCCATGCAGTTTTTTTTATTATTAGTCTTTTGTAATTCAAATATATATATATATATATATATATATATATATATATATATATATATATATATATATAAAAAGTATTAATAAATTGCTTATGCATGTTGGTGAAGGCGGATCGCTCTCCAATTGTACCGCCTCCATTTTTCCGTTTTTTTTAACAAGGTGTACCAAAGCTCTCCCGTCCGCACTGATTTTCGACAATGTTATAAGTTGCGCTAGGGACCGCATCTACCTTCTTTCGAAGTTAGCAGGCAACTACGCTGTTATGCGGCGGCTCGTTTCGGCCCATTCGACATCTGTCATTCAAGTGTAACGGGCGAGTAACGGAGTTTATATTTTATACCTGCCACAGCAAATTTGTGTTCGTGGGGTCTCTATTCTAATTCGAACGTTTGACTTACGCTATACGTATTCGTTTCGGAATATCGTTTCTACGTCTTCCGTTAACTACAAGTGGTTAACATTATGAAGACAATTAATAACATTTGTGAAATACAACTTTGTTTGCGGAAAACATAATGATGTTCGAAGTCGCCAGTTTTTCCACGACAAACGACTTTCAACAACTTATTATATGCATAATTGTTGCAACTGATTGCCGGGAATTATATATATATATATATATATATATATATATATATATATATATATATATAAAGAGGCTGCATGGCGCGAGATTCGATCCGGCGACCTTCGGATTACGAACCCGAGCGCTTACCGCTGCGCCACGACGCTGTAGAGAATTATTAATCGTCGAGAGTATTTCACCGCAACGGTTTCTTTTTAACTGTCGATTTTCTCGACAACGGCTGAGAAGTGCATCTTGGTGCTTTGCCGCATTACGCCTCTGGCCATGAGCTTTTATTATGCGCAGTATGAATCGAATCTGAATTTCACAATTGGCGGCCTCCCCTTGTGAGATACAGTTCATTAAGTTTTGGATTTTGTACAGTAATCCATTTGAGGCGCTGAGAATCATGTAGCACGTCATCGTCGACTGTGAGACTGTTGTTCTTATTCATGCTTCTGACATCATTGATAATATGGTGGGTCAAGTTTATCTGTGCCCCAAACCCACACTGTATACGTCAAGAAAGCTGTCTCACTTTCTGTAATATTCACTTAAATGCGGAATCGACGACGGTGTGCTTTTGGCCCTTTTAGTACTCAGCGCGTCACTTCTGTTCTAGTTAAGTGACCATGCTGGTAGGCAGTACTACTGGAATTTAATCATGCTGCGCCATGCCATTTTTCGCGCGACTCCCCCGTCGGAGGTTCGAGTCCTCCATCGGGTATGGGTGTGTGTGTTGTCCTTAGCGTAAGTTGGTTTAAGTTAGATTAAGTAGTGTGTAAGCCTAGAGAGCCATGAGTGGCTCGTGTTCGTGCCATCTCTTATTTAACACCCTGTTTTTACCGTACTGCCGCCTCATTATGTTACTTTTCAATTACTGGTGTCACTGAGGTGCTGCCTAGCCTGCCCGTGAGCCGCAACAGCAGCGCTTATCGATATAGGCCCTGCCGTATTATCTTTGGGACTGCTATTACTTCCTGGTCGTCGTGTGTCATCCATCGAGTTCGGACCTGGCAGTCGGACAGTTGGGACGCGGCGGAATTTCGGTCGGGTTGGAGCGGCAGTGAGGTTCGGATAGCCATGATTCGCCCGACCGTTGCCGGCACACATGGCTGGTGTGTTTGCTCGCCGATCGCTTATGGGTTGGCGGTGTGTGTCTCAGCTTGTGGTTTGCCCTGGAGATTGCACAGTCACTACTGTTAGCATTGGTCGCGTTCTTCGTCCAAGTGTTTATGAAATTGTGTGTAGCCTGTGATGTTCACTTCCCAGTTATTTTAGTGCTTTCTCCGTGCTGATGTGTAGCAGTTGGTCCCTTGGCGGAGTCGCGTTGTAGCACCAGTGGGGAATGCAGCGTAAGGGAGGCGCGGATAGCCATCACACGTCGATGATTGCCGACACACATGATTTGAGTGGGGACGACTTTGGTTCGTCGTCGGTCGCTCGTCTTGTCGGACGACGTATATTTGGCTGGCGATCGCTTATGAGTCGGCTGTGTGTGCAAACTCGTGATTCGTCCTTGTTTTGCTCAGTCACTGCCGTTAGCATTTTCTAGTTCTTCGTGTAAGTGTTCGTGAAACTGTGTCTAGTTTATGTGGTTTGACTGACAAGTTATTTAAAGGTTGTCAGCGTACTGGCTCTGAATTGGTCGGTTGGCGTGGAGTAGCGAGGAAGGACACGATAGCCATCACTCGCCCGACGATTACCGACACACACGTTTGATTGGTAACGACCTTGCTTGCCCGTTTGGTCGGTGGGCTGATTAGACGACGTGTATTTGGGTCGTCCACTGCTTATGGGTTGTCTGTGATCTGATCTTGTTGTTGTTCCAATCTCCGCTGTTAGCGTCGTTTGAGTGTTGGTGCAAGTGTGAAGCGGAACTGATCTTGATCATTGGTCTGTTGACTGTCTGTCGGTTGGGTTTCCAGCGGATTGAAAATCGTTGGGCCTACTGCCTCTTTCACCTAAGCGAGAGTTAGTGTTTGAATTCCAGGCCGACCCTCGAACAACTGAGCGCCCTTGGGTGTGCTGCCTCATTTTTTAAAATTTGTTCTTGTTGTTTGTACTTGTATGGCTTCTAGTCGATTTCTAAAAAAGTAGAGTTGTTTTGCTCTTAAGGCCTTCAGCCTAATTTAAAGAACTGTTTCACGTAAGGCTTTGGCATTTTAAAAACTTTAATGCTGTTGAATTTTAAGTCTTGGGCCTTCTGCCGATCTTGAGTTTGAGTTGTTTGCTCTTAAGGCCTTCAGCCTAATTTTTTTTAAAAAACTGTTTCATTTAAGGCCTTTGGTATTTAAAATAAATTAATGTTATGTAGTTTTAGCCGCGCGGGATTAGCCGAGCGGTCTTAGGCGCTGCAGTCATGGACTGTGCGGCTGGTCTCGGCGGAGGTTCGAGTCCTCCCTCAGGCATGGGTGTGTGTGTTCTGTCCTTAGGATAATTTAGGTTAAGTAGTGTGTAGGCTTAGGGACTGATGACCTTAGCAGTTAAGTCCCATAAGATTTCACACACATTTGAACATTTTTTATGTAGTTTTAAGTGTCAGGCCTTCAGCCGATTTGAATTTAACTTGTTTATTTCAACCTAACTAAAGAACTGTTTTAAGATAAGGTCTGCCTTTTAAATTTCTGATTACGCTTGCGTTTTAAGTTATTGGCCTTCAGTCGTTTTTAAATTAAAGTTGCTTTCAACCGGTAATTAAGTCCCAAAGGTTAAAGCAGTGTGTTTAAAAAAAATTTTTTTGGGACTCTTGTAATGTTTGATCAAATAATATAGTTGTATGTTTGAGTGTAACTGACAGCCCCGTATTTTGGCCCCTTTCCACAATTTATACTATCTGTCCTGTCCCGCGGGTTTGGCGGGGCGTCTCACCTAGGGACCGATGACTTCAACAGTTTGGTCCCATAGGAACTTAACTCAAATTTCCAAATCAATCCCACAAACGGCAGTTTGCGTTCGGAGTTGGTTATTTACTTTGCAGGAATTGGCTTTCGTGTACAGCCAAAAGGAATCCTGTTGAAACTGTATTAAGCGCTAACAGAAAAGAAAATTATCAGGAAAGCTAGTCGCAAGGGAAGCAGGGCCTCCAGATCGGATCTTTCGTCTGAGGAAGTGATGAACGTGACTACAAGCGAACATTTAACCAAGAAGTGCATAACAGGTTGTTGTGTGGGTGCAGCGTAAGAATGTCTGATTTTGAGTCCGGAAATTAATCCGGCAACTAATACATGTGTTATGGATCGTGTACATTTGTCCAATAAAACAAAGAAGTACGAAAATCCCATTTGCGCAAAAATTCGAAACGGAGAGTAGCAAAAGCTTGAAAGATATTTCGTTCTTATCCTAAACTTTACTTAATCATGTACAAAACAACAAAATTCTACAGAAACGATTCTTCCTTTGCATTCTGACAAGTCATGCATATTGTATTATTATTATTATTGTTATTATTATTATTATTATTACTGTAATTATTGACAGTGATTGTAGTTGTAAAAATATGTTGGTAAGCGTAACTACTATACAGCAGATGCTATTAATTTCGCACTGTCATATTTATCTGAATCTAAAAACTTTATTAAGCAGAATGTATACTCACGAGCCGCCATTGGATTTAGGAGACAATCTGAACAGTCTTCTTAGATTGTTTGTTGATTATACTTTCATTTAGCGTCTAGTAAAGTCATCAGAAGGTCAACAGCAAATGTTACATGATTCAGAGAAAATCTCGGTATCATTTGCACCTGTAGTGTAGAGGGAGATGACAAGGATGAAAGTTGTAAAGGAAGACAGAGACTGGAATACATCCAACAAACCAGTCAGGAGACTGATAACCCAAAAAAAGGAGCATATGTTGCGAAAAGTGGTAACTGATTCTAAATGGTGAAAAGTGTGAAGTTATCCACATGGATTCTAAAACGGATTCGTCAAATTTCGGTTCCACGGTAAGTCATACAAATCTAAAGGCTACCAATAAGACCAAATACCTGTGGCTTACAATTACGAACAGCTTAAACTGGAACTATGTACATATAATATTGCGGTGAAGGTGAACCAAAGGCTTCATTTTACTGGCAGAATACTTAAAACACGCTGCACGTCTACTAAAGAGACTATCTACTGTACGGTTGTCCGTCCTGTTATGGAGTATTGTTGCGCGATATGCGGTCTGTATCAGATAAGATCAACGAATCTTCGAAAAAGTTCAAAGAAGGACAACTCAGTTTGCTATCGTGAAACAGAAACAAGCCGTTTGTGCTGAGGCGAGATGTGTTTACGAAATTTTGATTACCAGCTTTCTGCAACAAATGGGAAATATTTTGTTGACGTCAACCAATAATGCGAGAAGTGCTCATCTTTACACAATATGAAAAATCTGAGCTTGTGCGGAAAGACTTGCGTGTTCGTTTCTCTCGAGAGCTTTATGAGATTAGAAAGATATAGAAATAGTCTGAAGGTTGTTCGATAAACGCTATATCAGCACGTAACTATGAATTGCGGAGTAGCCATGTTGATGTTGATCTACTTTATAAATTTCTACAGTTTACCTAAGAATATCAAAAGTCTGAAGTCAGAGTAAAATTACATTTTTAAGGGCTTTACCTTGTTGTTCACATTTACATATCGCATTGCCCACAAATGGGGATTTTTTCTTAGTTTTGTCCAAAATAATGAGTAACAAGTAAGAAAACTACGACTCTATAGAATTAATTTCAATTTCAGTGCGACCAATGGATAATGTCATTGGCTCGTCTCCATGTCATACGGGTCGTTGTCGCCTTGGTCTCTGTCTGTGCCTCACAGTAAATTTAGATCTGTCGCGGATGCACACAACCATGAGAAATGTCTGTTAGGTTGGATAAAAAGCTGTGGCTTGTAAATGATGCCACAGAAGAAGGAGTTTCATAATTAAAATTGTCAGTAGTCATTAAACTAACCCACATTTACAGGGTGTTCGGAAATTCCCGTTAGCGAGAGAAGGATTTGTAGAGTAGAGTCAGTACAAAATATTTTGAATAGGAACCGATTCTACGACGGTTTCACTTCAGATATTTAACTCATCCTCTTCTGCTTAAATATTATTCCGAAACAAAAAAGAACCCAGCATACCGTACGTGCAGAACAGTACTGATCCATTACAGCAGCGGCTCGATATGTAGTTACAGACATTGTACACATCTCCCTGTCAACCGTGTTGCATACAGGAACAAGTAACTCTCAGACTTATCTTTCCCTCAGCAGACGTCGACGCGTTGCACATCTGACCTAAAGCTGTCGTAGAAGGGAAACCGCGAGTTTCCGGACATTCTCATTCAAACTATAATCTACTCACTGCCCTCTACAAGTAATAAAAGTTTGTAACGGGAATTTCGGATCACCCTATGTAATACTAGCCATGTGAAGATCTAAGAAGTGTCATATCGACTACATCTCGTGTATGGTGGTGTAAAAGATACTATCAATTTAAATGAACTGCAAGATAATACCAGACTCGAAACATTCTAAGTAACACCTCACAACAAAGAACACAAATCCTACATGGCTGTATCATCGGCAGCTGCAGAGGATGCAGCCCCACAACCTGCCAGAAAGACAATTCGAAGGGGGGAAAAACAACTCAATTACTCAGAAGTGTGCGCAGATTCAGATGCTGCAGAGACAAGGAAAAACGACCTCGTTAGCGAACTCCAAGGAAAAATTTCAGTTGAGTGTCATGACAAGCTGTTTAATGATACAGTTGGTTCACATGTTGTCCGGCAGATTATGACACTTGCAGCAAAGAAGAACGCCCATCATTTTCAGCTTGCAAATAAGTCCATCAATAAATTTATTGGAATTCTCCTTATATCTGGTTACCATTCTCTTCCTTCAGCACATTTATACTGACGTGAAGACGATAGCATTGATATCCCAAACTTAAGTGGTTTCTCAATCTCAATGACAACTCGAACCTCCCAGATAATGCAGCAGAAGAACATGCCAGCAGAAGGACAGTGTAAGGTATCAAAATTCGCCCATTGATCGCTAAACAAAACGAAAATTTTCTGCTTTCTGGCTTGTTCTCCGAAAATCTTACCATTGATAGTGATTCGATGTTTCAAGCAGTTGTTCAGGGGTTGGCCAAAAATATGTGAACGCCGCGAGAAATGCCCGCCTGGACGTAAAGGAAAATGCTGAAGAAGCCTGCACGTTGGGCTGTTGCATTTGTACAGTGTCCTCAACACACTGCAAGTGTCAGTAATTGTGAGAATAGTGTTCTGCGTAGTTGTGAGTGCATTAAGTCACTTCAAATATGGACAATTATTGACGCTCTTATGGTGGGTGCTTCGGTAAGCAAGGTAGGTGAAGTCTTTGTTGTATCAAGAGTCACCGTATTGAAGATTCATGTCGTATATAGGGAAAACGGAAGTTGCGAGAAGGCAGTTGTCATTTGGAGAGAGAAGTTTGGTCACGGGCCGCGCTAAAAGGACGCGCGCACGGCTGCCGGTGAAGCCAGTGGGGAAGACAGGGAATGGTCAGGGCAGATCGCTCCACGTTAACCTGTCACTTTCAAGCAGCTGGCGGTTGCATGTAGTCACGAACGTTTACCAACGGCTTTAAGACAATGCTTTATCCACGTATACGTTGATTACACGCAAATGCAAATTAGTACGACGTATGATGCGCCAAATGCGAGATGAGTTGAAACAAATCAGCCAAGACGCTGATACGATTATATGAATTTCACATCAAAACATATTAAGTAAACAAATCTGCAACATTTCAAGTTACTGAGTGATTTACAACTTTTGAACCAGTACAGGTACAGAGCAGAGCGACTGCCCATATTAAAGGTCTCGTCAAAACGCAATGACTGACCTGTTTGTAGAAATTGTAGCATTAATAGTTCACTGATAAAACACCCATTTTATTAACTACTTGCTAATAGCTAATTAAAACAAATAATACAAGATAGATACACGAACAGCAAGGCAGTATATGATAGTGGTTGTCGTTATTCACATTTCAGAATGATTAGTTGGCAATACTCGTAATTATTATGATATGTTGTCTTTGTTTATTAATAACTTTCGCATAGTTTTGCCCATATTTGTTTAACATTTGTGTATACATAGAGTTTCATCCATGCATCAGAAAGGGAGCTTCAAATCTGTATGAAAAGTGGTGCATTGTAAAGAGCTGTTATGTTATTTAGTGGCACAAATGAACAAACACTACTTTCGCACTCCGCAGAGATGAATATAATATTAATGCTGGGCAAATTTATGAAGCTACAAATTCGTGAAATATATGTTTTAATGAGAATTTAAGCGCACGTATAATAGAGCAAACAGAATAAATGTTGCTCTTTTATGTAAAATGTTATGCAAATAAGTGGTGATCAGTCGAAAGCAGTTGCGTGACGTAGACAGGGAAATTTCGAATCGAGGGTATTTAAGCGGACCTGACACGAAGCTCGAGGTCAGAGTTCTGCGTTCCTTTGCCGACGCCGGACCCGTGTTGCTCGACGCGACGCTGTGATCCTACTTTTTGCGGTTCCAGATGTGTTGGACTTGGACGACTCTCGCGTGTGCGAGCAACGAGAAGATAGGATTTCTCGCAAAGAATCCTGACAGGATATTTCCATTGTGGAACACAGTAGGTACTTGTCTTTTTTCAAGCGTTGTGTCTTTTGGTGATTGTTTTTGTTAGCAAACTAGACTTCATTGTAAAATCGTAGCTGTGGGACTCTGTATCCATTCGTGTGCCACATTTAGCCGCTGAAGCGCTGCTGTGGTGCTCTGGTTTTTAGCATTCCGATTGGGATACCAGTGGCACCTAGTTTCTGATACGGTGAGGTTGCGCGCTGGTTATCTTCACTACTTTTAGGTGGTTGAGTCTGAAACAGTGTTGAGTGTGTTCAAACCAGTCAAGACGTTGAATATTTTGTTGGAAGCCGGGACTTAGGTATTGAGGCTAGTGTCAAGTGAACTTTAGATCATCGGGAGTAGGCCATATTTTAGCGTATTTATCGATTTACTAAATATAAATCGGTGTTATTCAGCATTCAACAACTTTATTAAAATCTATAGCGTGTTCAGTATCGCTATTGGAGGCTCGAGCAATAATTAAAAAGGCACGTAACTGTTTGGAAGATACCACCAATGAGCTGTAGTTACTTATGAATAAAAAAACTCAGCAGAATCGAGAGTATTTTGTTTACGCACTTTAACAGTTGCTAAGCGCACGTGTCTGGCGGTAGAAAGGTTCGGAGACCATCCCGGGGTTAGACGACGAGAACAAGAGAACAGAAGCATTTGCAGCCTCGTTCCCATTCCGCCGACCGTCGCAACTGGGAGGTTCGTCAGGGATTTAGTATGGTTCGTATATAGACCCGAAGGCCAGGGACACTGGGAGTGCTTCGTGTGAAAAACGTGTGTCGTCGAGAACGCGAGTCCGTCGCCAGTTCAACGCAGCGCGCCGCCTTCGCGCCGATTCTCTCGCCGTAGCTCCTACCAAGTGGACAATACTCGACAGCAGTACTTTCCGACCGTGGTCCATGAACGGAGTATTCAGGAAAATTGTAGCAGGACCAAGAAAATGACAATAGTGACGATGAATTAGGTATTTTTAAGGTCGAATCAATTTGAAGCAGCAGTGAAATGTGGAAAGGGTGGAGGCAGCACGAGAAAGCATGCAGGAAATAAGCTAAACAGGGAAGTGTACCTGAAGGCTTAAACTTAAATGTTTTATTCAAGAAAGTGACTTTTGACGACGAAGTAATCGAGTTAGCATTTAGAGCTGGAGTGACAGTGTCGTGTTAACGTAGCAGATAGTTACGGCGACAGTAGTAACCACTCTGGGGAGGACCACATAGATGTAGTGTTGGAACTCGGTG
Organism: Schistocerca piceifrons; assembly: GCF_021461385.2. Classification (NCBI taxonomy): domain Eukaryota; kingdom Metazoa; phylum Arthropoda; class Insecta; order Orthoptera; family Acrididae; genus Schistocerca; species Schistocerca piceifrons. The sequence goes on along the minus strand of NC_060138.1, from coordinate 596,433,444 downwards.
TTTCAGAGGAATGTGCCCAGGGAGAGCGATCTGACACTTCCCAGAAAGTTGTACTCAGTACGGTGACGTTCTCGAGTGTCCAGACATCATGTTTGTCGTACAGCAAGGCGCTGCGGCGAACGCTAAGTCATAATGGGTGAGTGGCACTCTGATGTCTGAAAATGATGTAGTTTGCGACGATTAGTGTACTGCTGAGTGCCGTGATGAAGTGAAGACCTTCGTTATCATAAATGATGAGGAACAAGTAGCCGGATACATGGATACTGATTGGCTTAGCAAGAATGAAAGTAAGTTTCAGCCAAGTGACTACACCTCACAAGCAAGATTCTTAATTCGTTGGCGTCTGGAAGATTGGAAGAACGAAAAATGTAAGTTAGCCAGAAAACTGTCTTGATTATATGAAAGTAAATTAGAAATTTTGGGTACCTTCGACCAAATATTCAGTCCTAGTGTCGACATTGACCTTCCGAGTGAGATCACTGTAAAGAAAATCTATTTTGGCAGCTTTTAAGAGACGGAAAGAAATTTGTTGGCTGAAATAGAACTCAGGAAGGAACCTGTTGAAAAAGTTCAGCTTATAATTAATGTAACTATTATTGACACAGTGGCTGACTGTTTAGTTGATTCAGCTAGCGACGTGTGTTGCATCTCTGAATCATACTTTGACGATATTTACACCGATGACTTAATTGTTTATAGGGTAAACAGTACAGAGATGAAAGCGGCTACTGGAATCACAGTAGGCCGGTCAAAACCGAAGTCATCCTAGAAGTAAATAAAGATGGAACCACCTTTGTGCAGGGGTTCTTCATTATGTCGAACTTCTGCACATATATGATAGTCGGGTCGGATTTCCTGGCAAAATATTCAGGCAACATCAGTTTCCAAAACAGGTCTATGGAACTAAATGAGGGCGCAAACCGAAAACGCATTAGGTTTAAGGGCCCGCTTTGTGGTGAAGAGTTGGTAGCTAGCAAAAATGTAAACGATAACATGGAGGGATTAGTTGTTGTTGGCAGCATCAGAGAGAAAGTAAGTGGGACTAAAGGGTTGTGTGAGGAAGACAAAAGTTAATTGTACAAGTTACAAGTTGTTATAAAATTTTAGTGGATATATATATATATATATATATATATATACTAAAATTTTATAACAATTTGTACAATATATATATATATATATATATATATATATATATGTGCGTGTGTGTGTGTGTGTGTGTGTGTGTGTGTGTTTTACCGTGAATGACCGAAATTAGAGAATGTCGACTTTCATCGGTGAATGTCAACAGATACCAAATACGTCGGTGAAAGATCGAATATTGCGTTACATTGTTGTACATTCGGACCCTCTCCGGTGTGTGTCGACAATCACAGATATCCTGTGGTGGAGGTCCAAAACAGAAGAGTCAGAAAACAAGCGACTGGATCTCTCCCGCCAAATCCTTTGTTTTGCTCGGAGTCAATCAGCTTTGTCAGTCTTATACAAGCTTTGATAAAGCGAGCAAAGTTTTCTTAATTTTTTCCGATACCGTAATTTATACTAAATGGATACTGCAGTAAATCGTGATCTTTTTCATGAAAAGTTAAATGCGTTTATTGCGCGTAAACGAGAAGACAATTGTTTTTATTTTTCTCAAGAAAAGTATCATAAAATACTTTCTGAAGTGGTTTTTGCTAAAATTAAATGCAACACACCTTCGGATTACAGATGATTAAAACGATTTTCAGAAAGAGAGGCGAAAAAGTTACGTCACCATTGTGACGTTTTATAGCAACTGAATTACGGAGAAGAAAATATAAATCTCCAATATTTTCAACATTCACCATTAGTGGATGGTGAATGTCAACATTTCCCAGTGTAAGTCAGAAATAAGGGTATTTAGCAAATATTTCGGACATACACTAAGCGACTATGTGAATGTTGACATTCACCGGTGAAAGTCGACATTCTCAAGATGTCGGTGTTCCACTGTAATATATATATATATATATATATATATATATATATATATATATATATATATATATAGGGTGGTCCGGCGGTCCATTGACAGTGACCAGGCCAAATATCTCACGAAATAAGCATCAAACGAAAAAACTACAAAGCGGTTGCCTGGGTCTAAGATCGTACAGCGGGGGGAAGGAAGCCTAAGTTACCGCCCCATGGTACCACTCTGTTAGCGGATTTAGCTCTTCTGACTCATCGCAGGGAATGATTGTACAGTCATACTCTGTGGTCCAACAGTATCACTGCTGACAATGTCGAATTATTAATGAAGGATGAGGAGTCTTGCACATACGCAAATAAAACTTAATTACAGATCTCTGTTTATTCATAAAGTCTCTCCACCTTGGATAGTGATAGTTAGCGAGGCAAAACTAAGTTGGCTGTTTTGATGGTATAAGACTACAACCCGTTAAATTCTTTTCAATGTACTAATCACAAATATGTGCAAAGAGATGTTCCTAAAACAATCTTTACACTTAGCTTCCCGCAAGTCTGAGGTCAGGGTTCGGCTTAAGCCGGAGACAATGTATCATTACACCTAGCGTCAAAATTGTTGCTAAGCACAATACCAAAACAATCGCTACCAGCTGTGTCGGTTTTTAAATGCACGCGGCTGTACCCCATCCCTTTTGAGTCTCAACCATACTCCATTTTAAAGAGAGCACCAATGTGCGCCACTAATTTTGCCGCCAAAGACTCCTACCAAGCTCAAACGTTCAGCTAGTAGAATCTGAAACTGGAAATAATAATTCCGTATTTAGCATGTTAGAGAATTAAAACACGTTAATTAATAAATATAAAAATTTATGACGGTTTTAGTCAGAGTGTCTTCAAGCGCATTTCTTAGGATGACTCAATTTCGAATCACTGACAATTTCTTTAAAAATTACTTTAATTAATCCATGAAATTGTAATGAAATACACTGCACTATTTTTTTAGAATGTAGGATGAAATGTGTACTGCGCTGTTACACAGTGAAGTCATTATAACAGACGAATCTGTTCTTGTTTATGAGGCCTATTTTAATACACATGTTAAGCGATGTCAGAATTCGTCGTAGCATCGAAACTATTAGACTTTCAAATGGCGTACATTGATATAGTTGTGGTAATTATCTGTTATTTGGTCTATCACGTGTATCGCAGCTACATGTTGTTGTGTAGCAACCTTTAAAAGATTCGGAAGACATGAGTCAGTAAAGCACTCATAACTCTCCGACTTCTTTTGTTTTCAGACACGGTCACGAAGTGTCAGAGGTAATCTCACTGATGAAGACAGTCTGGGGCATTCATATTTCTGTAGTATTGCTAGATCAAGTCGAATCATGCTGGAATTAATACTTCAGCTCCGCACTTTGTGGAATTGGTCACCGGAAGAACAGCAGCTCATGATGTGATGAGCTGCTTCCCATGACTCACGGCCAACTGACATCGCCACTCAACTATCAAACAGCTTTTTCTCGCCTTCAGTCGCCTTCCCTCACCTCTGCCCACTTTATCTGGGCCCACGCCAGCATCAGCAGACTTATCTCACCAACTGCCGTCCGATAGTGATGTATGAAATAGTTGCACCAAAACCAACGAATTCAACACACTGAAGCACCAACAAAATAACCAAAGAAAAATAAAATGTTGCTAAAGGACCATATCAGTGAATTCCAAACTGGAAGAAAGTAAACTGTTACCAATGACCATACTTACGAAAAGCGAAACAGGTTTAAGATATCAACTGCAAATATTTTCTTAAGAAATGTGATACACTTCAGTTATTGGAGCAGAAGAACACAAGAGATAATATGGCCCTTTTCCAGTCATAAATGTAGTGTCTTGTGATTCTGATAATAAAATTTGTTTTTATTGTGACTTATTTCATAAAGTATAGACGACGTAAACAGCTTATTGTCAGCTCTGTACTAAGTTGACAAGCAATTAAATACTGGTTACATAAACATTTCCCGCTGCCATTTCAACATGTACTGCGAGATCCATTTCGTACGAAAACTAAAAAGTTACCTTGCTGAAGGGATCTCTGTTGGCTGTAACATCATTAAATACGACAAAAATATTTGTGTAAAGACATGAAATGAGTGGAATTGTTGGGCAACACAGAACAGTGTTAACAGACAGAATGTGAGAAAACCAATGATTTATACAGGAGAGGTCCACTGTAGTATTTTACACTGAGTACCATATCTGTAACGCCGTATAAAATTCACCCCTTTCTACAGAACGTGCAGCCTAAAATATCGAATGCCACTCCGTTGTAACTAAACACAGAGCCAACACTCTTGTGGTCTCTGCCCGCGTCTGCTAACAGAATCCAATATGAAAGTCCGACCGTCTACATACCCAGTACGCGAAGTCTCGCGATTGACTTTTTCTCAATTCCTTGCTGCCTGACGCCAATGTCTTTGACTTTCTTGCGACCAGATTTTTCTCAGTGTTTAATGCTACAATACAGTTGGTTCCCACTGGAAGGTAACCCTTACTACTTTCACAAAATCACGATGTTCAACATTTTCATTTCCTTTCAGATGTTTGGCTTGAATACAAATGTTCCAGGAAATGACGGAGAAGGTGCGTTTTCTTGTTTTATTAGAATCGTTTAGAGTGTCGCTCATAACTGTCAATAGTACTGAAAACAATTAACTGATATATCAATACTTCGGCGCGAGGTGTCAATGTTTGAGCATAGATAAAGGCGCCACGAATGTTTGAAATAAAATATATACTAATTATTGTGGTGTAAATTCAATAACGTCCTTCTGAACCATATTTCGTATCATCTTTCTTTCAATTCAACTGCCGAATTCATGTAATCAATTTGAGAATCAGAAAAATCTTCGTAATAACATAGTCACTCACTTTAAAAAGGGACACGCATCCTTAACAGCTTCCCTCTACCATTAAAGTTTGGTCACTAATATAATTTAAGAGCAGCCTCCTGGATTTATTAATGATCAGGCCTTTCTAATCCTTTGATGGCGTACATCCAGAACCAACTCATGGCATGGGTACTATGTACGAGTAGTACTTGACTTCGGCCCAGTTTAAGTGAAGTCATGGGGGTATGTAAGTAAACTTTCAAAATGTTTTTTTTTGCTATGTTTTACTACAACAGCCTTGGAATCATCCTATATACTTTAGAATTAATGCTAAACTTTTTAATTAATGTATAAATGAGAGTTTTTTTTCTCCTCATCCTCGATCTTTCATCCTAGCTATGTGTTAGAAAAATAAGCATATTACCTTACTTCTAAGTATCTATCATGTGCTTTTGCTATGCTAATGTGTACTAAATACTCAAGGACCTTATCACTACAGCTGTATGGGACGAAAAGACTGTATATCATGAACTGATATATATATGATGAGTTTTGAATATTATTAAGGAGATGCCATATGGTGATTGTGCACCCGCACAGTCGCAACAGATGGCTGCTGGCCATCTCTACAAGGACTCGGTGGGTGTACAACTTTGATGGCCCACCAATACCATTATTTCTACAAGGACTTCAGTGGGTCTACACCTCTGGTGGCCCACCAATACCATACTCTCTACCAGGACTACATTGGGTCTGTCCTGTGATGACCTACCTACCAATATTCTTCAAAACTTCGACTGACTCTGCTGTGGGTTTGCTCTGTTGTGGCCCATTACCTGTCTGCATCTCAAGAGTTAGCACTGTCTTTCCGTTGGAAGGACAACACTACTTCTTCAAGACTGCATGGAAATCCACTACTTCCGTGTGCATTTTCTTTTACTGCTCAGACTTTGAGAAAGAAAAAACACTGCAATTTAACTGTGATGAATGATCAGGACTGTCTTTATGGACTGTGAGAAAATATTTAGCTTTTGACCAACATTGTACCAATAAGTGTGTGTATTTGATATCTTTATTATTGTAAGCATGAAAATTTTTTTCAAATCTGTATTGGCCACTGCCCAAAACAATTTGTAAAATTTTTTGTGGGGAGCATGGGGGCTATGTAAGTAGGCTGTTTAGGTTTTTATATTGGTAACGCCACGTAGCGCTCTGTATGAAAATCACTGTTTGTGCTGTGTGCAGTCTGTGGCTGGTTTGCATTGTTGGAATTTGCTATTGTAGTGTTGGGCAGTTGGATATGAACAGTGCATAGCGCTGCGCAGTTGGAGCTGAACCGCTAGCAGGGGGCGGATGTGGGGAGTGAGATGGCGGAGTTTTGAGAGCGGATGATCTGGACGTGTGTCCATCAGAGAGAGTAAATTTGTAAGACCGGATGTCATGAACTGATATATATATATAATGACTTTTGAACACTATTGAAGTAAATACATTGTTTGTTCTCTATCAAAATCTTTCATTTGCTTAGTATGCCTATCAGTAGTTAGTGCCTTTAGTAGTTAGAACCTTTTATTTAGCTGGCAGTATTGGCGCTCGCTGTATTGCAGTAGTTCGAGTAACGAAGTTTTTTGTGAGGTAAGTGATTCATGAAAGGTATAGGTTATTGTAACTCAGGGCCATTCTTTTGTAGGGATTATTAAAAGTCAGACTGCGTTGCGCTAAAAATATTGTGTGTCAGTTTAAGCACAGTCATTTATATTTTTTCTAAGGGGACGTTTCAACTTGTACTTTCTCAAATATTCATATGAAAGTATACACAATGGCATTTTAGTGAGGATTCTGTTGCTCAGGAAGAGGAACATGTAGAACAATGTCACATACTTGGTGACTGATTCGTTGAGACATGGTGAGAATTAACGTAGAAACCATTCTGCCTCAATATACCCACTCTGGATAAACAAACTGTCTGCATGCTACCATGTATGCCGTTCCAAATGCTTCATTCGATTCAATGGACTTCTATCCTAGTTCCGTTAGTTACTTGATATCTCCGGCTATGCAGTTACAGTTTTATGTTTATGGAGTCAGAACTGCCGTCTTGTCAAACAGGGTTACTAATGTTACTTTCCTCGTTAAATAATGGTCAAAAGCTCTAGTAGACTCATGTAGACTTCGAAAGTAACCTATAAGAAACTTCCTGGCAGATTAAAACTGTGTGCCGGACCGAGACTCGAGACCTTCGCCTTTCGCGGGCAAGTGCTCTACCAACTGAGCTACCCAAGCACGACTCACGACCCGTCCTCACAGCTTCAGTTACGCCAGTACCTCGTCTCCTACCTTACAAACTTCGCAGATGCTCTTCTACATACCTTGTGGAACTAGCACTCCTGGAGGAAAGGATATTGCGGAGACATACCTTAGCCACTGCCTTGGGGATGTTTCCAGAATGAGATGCCCGCGAAAGGCAAAGGTCCCGAGTTCGAGTCTCGGTCCAGCACACAGTTTTAATCTGCCAGGAAGTTTCATATCAGCGCACACTCACTCCGCTGCAGAGTGAAAATTTCATTCTGGAAACATCCCCAAGGCTGTGACTAAGACATGTCTCCGCAATATCCTTTCATCCAGGAGTGCTAGTTCTGCAAGGTATGCAGGAGACCTTATGCGAAGTTTGGAAGGTAGGAGACGAGGTACTGGCGGAACTGAAGCTGTGAGGACGAGTCGTGAGTCGTGCTTGGGTAGCACAGTTGGTAGAGCACTTGCCCGCGCAAGGCAAAGGTCACGAGTTCGAGTCTCAGTCCGGCACACAGTTTTAATTTGCCAGGAAGTTTCATATCAGCACACACTCCGCTGCAGAGTGAAAATCTCATTCTAGTAACCTATAAGCTTATTCTAGCACACACTTCCCTGCAATTGAACCATCCTTAGAACATCACAGACGTTTCTAGCTTCCTTCTGCTTTTTCTGAAGTCTGTGTCTGCTGACTTAAAGGTTTCACTTCTCACTCACATTATAACAGGAAGTCGATTCACCAGTTTAGGTAAGACGCTCAAGCGCCTTCATGGCCCGCTGCGCTTTGTCTAGTGTAACCAGCCATGTTAGTGGGCAGGAGTCACGAAAATCTCTGGAGTACAATTCTGAACGACGTGGTGATGAATTGCCTTTCTCCGTCGAATATAGCCACAAAATTGCTTAGAAAAGGTTAGGAATTAATGTCCCGTGTCAATGAAATTTTCAGACAAGAACCAAAACGCGTTGAGTACAGAATAAATTTGTTTTATATTTTTATACCTCATGCCACATTTAGCAGCGTGTAACATTCGTCGACAACCTCGTCCAGTCTTAAAGAATCAAACTCTTACGTTTGAAACAGCCTCAAATCTCAATTTTCTTTACAAATGAAATAATTTGTCAAATATTTGTAAAACCTATATTCCTGAAGACTTTGTAGTTCTTTAGGCATCGCAGTGTTTATGACGTCATATCTCCTGAACTTTTTTTTTCAGCGTTTGATGCAACCTGTCACGAAATACTCTAATGTGCTAACCTTCTTATCTCAAAGTAGCTTCTGCACCCAACCAACTTCCTTAACTGCTGTGTGCGTACGCAGGAGTTGGCCGCAGTTCACGAACAGCTAAAAACGCTCTTGGCCACCGTTAGTCACCTGCAGGCTGCTGCGTCGGGGTATGGTGGCAGCGAAAAAAATTGGTGCGGAGCATGGGACACCTCTGGTGTTGCTTGTTCCACCCACGGGCTCAGCTGTCGAGGTACCTTCCAGAATACCCAACACGGGGCACCCACGCACACTGTGAGTAACAGCTTGTTAAGCGGAGAGTCAGTATGGGACCTGCTCGAATGACCTCGCCCATTCAATAAGTAGACTTGTGGCAGCTCCTTCAGCACGGCCCGAGCAGGCACACGCGAAGGTGGTTCATTAGTTGTTGTGGGCTCCAGTGTTAGGTGCGTTATGGAGACCGTTGGGGAAATAGCATCCAGGAGCAGAAATAATTCCGACGAGTACTTGGTTGCCTGCCTGAAGGCCTCATCCGAGATGTGGAGGAGGCCATGATTGTGCTGTCGAGGGTTCAGGGTGCAGTAGTCTGCAAGCTGTTGCTCATGTCAACGCCAATCGATATTTCCTAAGGACACCCTCAGCTCCGACGGGTTGTTGGAGGAACTGGTGAAGACTGCGGGTTGCAAAGAAGGCTCAGATTTGCAATATGGTATCCAGCGTCGATCGGGATCCTTCGATTTGGAGCCGTGAAGTGGGTGTTAACCAGAGGTTCTGTCGATTCTGTGATGCTCAAGGCGGTAGATTTTCGGATTTGTGTTATGGGGTGCAGAGTTGTAGGACTCCCCTTGATAGATCAGTGGTGCACTACACAAAGGAACCGGCTACCAAAATTTTAACAGTAAATTTTCAAAGTATTCAAAGTCTCAGAAATATTTAACCAAACATGGAACGTATATTGAAAAGACAGATTAGGTGGTATAGGAGGGGGAGCGTTCATTGTTGTCGACAGCGATACTGTGTATATCGAGATGGAAATTGAGGCTGACTGTGAAGTTATGTGGACACGAGTAGCAGCCCTAGGTGAACCCAAGTTGATCATCGGATGTTTTTGGCGGAAGCCTGATTCCGCCTTAATAGATGTAGAATCATTCAAGGACAGTCTACGCTCAGCAGCGGAGAACTATCTAGATGATGCAGTATTAGTTCGACGTGACTTTAATCTGTGAAATATAGGTTGGGACGTCTGTGGACTCACTTCAGGTGGTAAGCATACCCCAGTGAAACACTTCTGAACACGTTTTCCGAAAATTCGCTCGAACAACTAAGACGACCGACACACAATGGAAGTATTTTAGATGTTGTAGCTACAAACAATCCTGACCTTATCGACAGCATCAATACACAGGCAGGGATTAATGATCATGACGTCACCGCAGCGACAATCGCTACTAAAGTTAATAAATTGCTCAAGAATGCTAGGAGAGTGTTTATACCAGAAAAAGCAGAAAAGGGGTTATTATCATCCCACTTAGACAGTGCAAGTGCACTTTTTAGCATCAATAGGGAAAATTAGTTGTAAGGTCTTATGGGACCAAACTGCAGATATCATCCGTCCCTAAGCTTACACACTACTTAATTTAACTTAAACTAAGTTACGCTAAGGACGAGACACACACTCATGCCCGAGGGAGGACTCGAACCTCCGACGGGGGAAGCCGCGCGGACCGTGACAAGACGCCCGAGACCGAACGGCTACCCAGCGCGGCGCATTAATATCACGGATGTAAATAAATTTTGGGCGAAGTTTAAACTGATTCCAAAGCACGCTCTGAAGACCTATGTGCCAGGTAAATGGATTAACGATAGAGAGGATACTCCATTGTTTAATAATCAAATTCGCAAAATGCTGAGGAGACAGAGATTGTTGGACTTTCGGTTCAGAAAAGATCGCGCAAATGTTGACAGTTATAAGTTGTAGAATTTTGTGCGTCCGTTAGAAGATCAACGCGCAAAACATACAACTTCCACCGTCATTTTGTTAGCCGAGAACCCGAGGAAATTCTGGCTGTACGTAAAACCACTAAGCAGCTCGTATGCTTCAATCCGCTCATCGAACAGTCTGTCACAGCAATAGAAGACAGAAAGAGGAAAGTTGAAGTTTTAAATTTCTCGATTCAGAAACATTGAAGCAGGAGGATCCTCGTTTGACTGTCATACAGACTACCCGTGGAGGACACAGAAATGGGCATTCGTGGCGCTGAGAAACAACCGAAAGAGCACAAAACAAACAAGTCGCCAGGTCCAGGTGGAATCCAAATTCGGTTTTACAGAGAGTGCTTTGCGTCACTGGCCTCGAACTTAGCTACCATTTATCACGAATCTCTCGCCCAGCACTAAGTCCTAAGCGACTGAAGAAAAAAGGCTCACGAATATAAGAAAGGTAAAAGAACGGACCTACATAATTACAGACCAATGTCCTTAACATTGGTTTGCTGCAGAATTGTTGAACACTTTCTGACCTCGAATATAATGAATTTCCGCTGAACAGAAAAACACGGATTTAAAAGTAATCGCACGCTTGCTATTTTCTCACACGATATCCTACAAACCATGGATGGAAAGCAACAGGCAGATTCCATATTTCTAGATTTCCGGAAAGCGTGTGACCTGACGTTCCACTGCAAAATGTTGACAAAGGTTCCCAGATATCTGAGTGACTCGAAGACTTTTTAAGTAACAGAACCTAATACGTTGCCCTTGACGGCGATTATTCATCACAGTTTTCGGTGTAGTTAGGGGTTGACAAGAGAAGTGTCACAGGACAGCTGTCATTCTATATAGGAAATAAATGATCCGACAGATGAGGTGAGCAGCATTTTACGTTTGTTTTCCTAATGATGCTTTGGTGTACGAGAAGGAGTCATTGCTGAGGAACTGTGGGAATATAAAAAATTTCTGGTTCGTCTGAAGAATGGATGCTTGATTTAATTGCACAAGGTGATACAAAAGTCCGGATGATCGCGGCAGACTTGCGTCTTCAGGTAACCCCAAAACCAACAATCACACGGATTGAGGTCTTGGGACCTGGCAGGCCGAGCATCACGGAAGTGGCGGCATAGCACGCGGTCCTCATCAAACGATCTGCGCAAGAGATCTTTCACACGTGTAGCAGTATGGAGTGGAGTGCCATCCTGCATCTTTTGTGAGTGTATTTATCAGCTAGGCTAGGGATGATGCGATTCTGTACTATATCGGCGTACTTCGCACCCGTCACCGTCTGAGGAGCACCACCCCGCGTTTCCTCGAAGAAAACGGGTCCGATCACGATTGGTGTGGTAAATAAACACAACTCCGTTAGTTTCTCGTTATAAAACGTGGTTTCCTCGACAGTTCCACATTTTCGGTAGCCTAAATTCTGCAGTTGTGGGTGTTGACATACTCTCGGAGTGTGAAATGGGCTTCGTCGGTCCACAACACGTTAGCCAAAGAATCGACGTCTTCCCCATTGTTTTGAAGGTCCCACACCACAAGCGCTCCGCGTCACAAAACTGGTGTCTATCAGTTTATAATGACGCTGGATTTTGTTCAGAAAGCATTGGAGGGTACGTCTTTTTGCTCTCCATTCAGTAGTGCGTGGAGTGCCAGTGCGACGTGCGACTCCATAAACGCTGACTTCACCATGCGGAGATGAGCTCACTGAAGCCTCCATTTCTTCCTGAACTGTCCGAGCAGAAGGAGCACTTGTGATTGGTCGTTCAGTATGTGGCTAACTGCCTAAATAACCCTGACTCCGAACTACGTAACTATTTCCTTCACAGTGACACTTGTCACAGGACGTTTGCCCGATCGAATACTCTTATTATGGCTATAGCAGCGTGAAACTGCAATAGCGGATTCTCCTTTCTGATAGTAAATCTTCACCGACATTTTCTGCTAAAGCCAACATGTCATGTTTGTTGGCACATCTGACATACTCTCTCGTTACAACTCATGAGACGTCAGTGGAGAGTTGCTGTTTAGCGCCATCTATTGGAAAGTTTTTGCACTTGTTTTGGGGTTAAACCTCATACAATTTCAAGCATGTGTGTCAGTTGTTACCTCTCTGCTTACAGCAGAAAAATAGAAGATAACGGGGATAACTAGGAAAACAATTCATTTTTTGTTCGAATACAGCATTAGTAAAGTGGTGCTTCATAAAGTCACGTCGATCAAATATCTGGGTGTAATGTCGCAAAGCGATATGATATGGAACGAGCACTTTAGGTTGGCTGTAGAGAAGACGAAAGCTCGACGTCGTTTTGTTGGGTGAACTTCGGGAACGCATAGCTCATCTACAAAAGGGACTGCGTATGGAACGGTAGTGCGATCCAGCCTTGAGTACTGTTCGAGTGTTTGGGGTGCCCACCAGTTCGGATTAAAGGAAGGCATCGAAACATTTCAAGGCATGCTGGTATATTCGTAACCCCGGTAGACTCGTTAAGCACGCAAGTATTATGGAAATGCTTCGCGAACTGAAATGGAAATCCCTGGAGGGAAGACAACGGTCTTTTCGAGAGTCACTATTGCTTAAACTTAGAGAATCGGCATTGAGGCAAGCTACAGAACGATTCTGGTGTCGCAAGCGTTCGTTTCGGGTAAGAATTACGAAGGAAACATGCGAGAAATTAGTGCCTGTACGGAGGCTTTCAGACAGTCGTTTTTCCTTCGCTCCATTTGCGAGAGGAACAGGAAAGAAATGACTGATAGTAGTAGTACGTGGTACTCTCCGCCAAGAGCCGTAGGGTGGCTTGTGAAGTATGTATGTAGATACAGACGCTGATTACTTTTTAAGTGTATTATAGTTTCTGTCTTCCCCTAAAGTTTATTTCCTCTACACCTCCTTCTAATATCATAGATGCTATCCCCAGATGTAGTACATGTCCAGTCATGTTGCCCCTTCTTCTCATCAGTGTTTTCTATACGTTCCTTTCCTTGCCTGTTCTGCGGAAAACTTCCTCCTTCCTTACCTTATCAGTCCACCCAGTTTCCATCGTCCTTCTATAGCACCTCAACTAAAACTAATAGATTCTCTTCTTTTCGGAAATTCCAGCAATCCATGATTCACTACCATACAATGCTGTGCTCCCGACGTTCATTCTCATAAGCTTGCAAATTCCTTAAATTCTTCTATTCGCGGTCAACAAGTTCGTGTTAGGTTTGTCGTTAACTCATTTCTGCTATTCCCTTTTACTTTCATCTTACTGTGGTTTACTATTAACCATGAATTCAATAATGCTAAGTGAAAGCGAAACTACTTGAAATGCCACAAAACTTAGGAGCAGTATCCACAGCTTAAAACACCCCATTCCACAACCTGTCCCCCCTACCCCACTCCTCTCTTCTCACTGCCCTATCTGTATTACACTTTTTCCTCTTGACGCTCCGTGCGCTACCACGTAAACTTGGTTCTCCTAATATTCAAATATGCAACATGCTCTTTGTCATCGCAAGAACAAAGCTAGAACCTCAAATAGGAAAATGACAGTTCACATATTTGTAGCGTTACAACACTCCAAACAAAAACACCAACAGCTTACGCTTCAGCTTCTTTATTTCGGGTAAATTCTGTCAGTAATAGTAGGTAATATACTTCATTGTTCCTCTCGTCATACGACGCATTAGTAAAGGTCTCGCCACTGTTGATACTACATGGTGTTCTCTTTCGCAGATCATATATTAAATTTGTGTTGATGAATAACGCAACCAGCCACGAATTCTTTTAAAATGGTTTGAAGTGTCAGGCCAGAGGGATATTGTGAACACAATTTCGACACAAAGCAGCTCAGTAGGCTGTGGAATGGAAGGGGTAGGCTAACAATAGAACAGCGCATCACCATTGACTAGACACTCATTTATTGAAAACATAAGTCAGGTATTACCCAAAAGGAACAATCAGTACGAATTACAAAGTAATATTCTTTTCCTTTAAGTCGCTCAAACATTTAAACAGGCAGCCGGCCGCGGCGGCCGTGCGGTTCTAGGCGCTCCAGTCCGGAGCCGCGCTGCTGCTACGGTCGAAGGTTCGAATCCTGCCTCGGGCAAGGGGGTGTGTGATGTCCTTAGGTTAGTTAGGTTTAAGTAGTTCTAAGTTCTAGGGGACTGATGACCACAGCCGTTGAGTCCCATAGTGCTCAGAGCCATTTGAACCATTTAAACAGGCAAATAGCAATCATTTAACTGAAAGCCTTTTAAGAAAGCAAGACTAGAAGATTTGAATGATGAGTTAAAATCATACTTAAATAGGCTCTGACCGAGCACATATTTTCAAACGAAATACTTCCCTTAAGGAACTAGCGATCAAAATTAATTACATAATCCTCAACAACTATATTACATCCAAGACATTTAAGATGGAACAGTAATATATTACATCAGAGAGCTGCAGTCCCAAGTTTTAAGCAACGTGTTTCAGATGGACTGCACTGCAACAGTACAATACAAGACCCTCAGAGGATCTCCCCACACAGGAAGTTATTGCCGCAATCGACAAAATATCAACATCATTACATGTTTTTTTTTTTTTGGTCATCAGTCTACTGACTGGTTTGATGCGGCCCGCAACAAATTCCTTTCCTGTGCTAACCTCTTCATCCCAGAGTAGCACTTGCAACCTACGTCCTCAATTATTTGCTTAACGTATTCCAATCTCTGTCTTCCTCTACAGTTTTTGCCCTCTACAGCTCCCTCTAGTACCATGGAAGTCATTCCCTCATGTCTTAGCAGATGTCCTACCATCCTGTCCCTTCTCCTTATCCGTGTTTTCCACATATTCCTTTCCTCTCCGATTCTGCGTGGAACCTCCTCATTCCTTACCTTATCAGTCCACCTAATTTTCAACATTCGTCTATAGCACCACATCTCAAATGCTTCGATTCTCTTCTGTTCCGGTTTTCCCACAGTCCATGTTTCACTACCATACAATGCTGTACTCCAGACGTACATCCTCAGAAATTTCTTCCTCAAATTAAGGCCGGTATTTGATATTAGCAGACTTCTCTTGGCCAGAAATGCCTTTTATGCCATAGTGATTCTGCTTTTGATGTCCTCCTTGCTCCGTCCCTCATTGGTTATTTTACTGCCTAGGTAGCAGAATTCCTTAACTTCACTGACTTCGTAACCATCAATCCTGATGTTAAGTTTCTCGCTGTTCTCATTTCTACTACTTCTCATTACCTTCGTCTTTCTCCGATCTACTTTCAAACCATACTGTGTACTCATTAGACTGTACATTCCGTTCAGCAGATCATTTAATTCTTCTTCACTTTCACTCAGGATAGCAATGTCATCAGCGAATCGTATCATTGATATCCTTTCACCTTGTATTTTAATTCCACTCTTGAACCTTTCTTTTATTTCCATCATTGCCTCCTCGATGTACAGATTGAAGAGTAGGGGCGAAGAGCTACAGCCTTGTCTTACACCCTTCTTAATACGAGCTCTTCGTTCTTGATCGTCCACTCTTATTATTCCCTCTTGGTTGTTGTACATATTGTATATGACCCGCCTCTCCCTATAGCTTACCCCTACTTTTTTCAGAATCTCGAACAGCTTGCACCATTTTATATTGTCGAACGCTTTTTCCAGGTCGACAAATCCTATGAAAGTATCTTGATTTTTCTTTAGCCTTGCTTCCATTATTAGCCGTAAGGTCAGAATTGCCACTCTCGTCCCTTTACTTTTCCTAAAGCCAAACTGATCGTCACCTAGCGCATTCTCAATTTTCTTTTCCATTCTTCTGTATATTATTCTTGTAAGCAGCTTCGATGCATGAGCTGTTAAGCTGATTGTGCGATAATTCTCGCTCTTGTCAGCTCTTGCCGTCTTCGGAATTGTGTGGGTGATGCTTTTCCGAAAGTCAGATGGTATATCGCCAGACTCATATATTCTACACACCAACGTGAATAGTCGTTTTGTTGCCACTTCCCCCAATGATTTTAGAAATTCTGATGGAATGTTATCTATCCCTTCTGCCTTATTTGACCGTAAGTCCTCCAAAGCTCTTTTAAATTCCGATTCTAATACTGGATCCCCTATCTCTTCTAAATCGACTCCTGTTTCTTCTTCTATCACATCAGACAAATCTTCACCCTCATAGAGGCTTTCAGTGTATTCTTTCCACTCTGCTCTCTCCTATGCATTTAACAGTGGAATTCCCGTAGCACTCTTAATGTCACCAAAGGTTGTTTTGACTTTCATGTATGCTGAGTCTGTCCTTCCGACAATCATATCTTTTTCGATGTCTTCACATTTTTCCTGCAGCCACTTCGTCTTAGCTTCCCTGCACTTCCTATTTATTACATTCCTCAGCGACTTGTATTTCTGTATTCCTGATTTTCCCGGAACATATTTGTACTTCCTCCTTTCATCAATCAACTGAAGTATTTCTTCTGCTACCCATGGTTTCTTCGAAGCTACCTCCTTTGTACCTATGTTTTCCTTCCTAACTTCTGTGATGGCCCTTTTTAGAGATGTCCATTCCTCTTCAACTGTACTGCCTACTGCGCTATTCCTTATTGCTGTATCTATAGCGTTAGAGAACTTCAAACGTATCTCGTCATTCCTTAGTACTTCCGTATCCCACTTCTTTGCGTATTGATTCTTCCTGACTAATGTCTTGAACTTCAGTCTACTCTTCATCACTACTATATTGTGATCTGAGTCTATATCTGCTCCTGGGTACGCCTTACAATCCAGTATCTGATTTCGGAATCTCTGTCCGATCATGATGTAATCTAATTGAAATCTTCCCGTATCTCCCGGCCTTTTCCAAGTATACCTCCTCCACTTGTGATTCTTGAACAGAGTATTCGCTATTACTAGCTGAATCTTGTTACAGAACTCAATTAGTCTTTCTCCTCTTTCATTCCTTGTCCCAAGCCCATATTCTCCTGTAACCTTTTCTTCTACTCCTTCCCTACAACTGCATTCCAGTCGCCCATGACTATTAGATTTTCGTCACCCTTTACATACTGCATTACCCTTTCAATATCCTCATACACTTTCTCTATCTGTTCATCTTCAGCTTGCGACGTCGACATGTATACCTTAACTATCGTTGTCGGCGTTGGTCTGCTGTCGATTCTGATTAGAACAACCCAGTCACTGAACTGTTCACAGTAACACACCCTCTGCCCTACCTTCCTATTCATAACGAATCCTACACCTGTTATACCATTTTCTGCTGCTGTTGATATTACCCGATACTCACCTGACCAGAAATCCTTGTCTTCCTTCCACTTCACTTCACTGAACCCTACTATATCCAGATTGAGCCTTTGCATTTCCCTTTTCAGATTTTCTAGTTTCCCTACCACGTTCAAGCTTCTGACATTCCACGCCCCGGCTCGTAGAACGTTATCCTTTCGTTGATTATTCAATCTTTTTCTCATGGTAACTTCCCCCTTGGCAGTCCCCTCCCGGAGATCCGAATAGGGGACTATTCCGGAATCTTTTGCCAATGGAGAGATCATCATGACACTTCTTCAATTACAGGCCACATGTCCTGTGGATACACGTTATGTGTCTTTAATGCAGTGGTTTCCATTGCCTTCTGCATCCTCATGTCGTTGATCATTGCTGATTCTTCCGCCTTTAGGGGCAATTTCCCACCCCTAGGACAAGAGAGTGCCCTGAACCTCTCTATCCGCTCCTCCGCCCTCTTTGACAAGGCCGTTGGCAGAATGAGGCTGACTTCTTATGTCGGAAGTCTTCGGCCGCCCGATTATTTATCAAAATTTAGGCAGTGGCGGGGATCGAACCCGGGACCGAAGACGTTTTGATTATGAATCAAGGACGCTACCCCTAGACTACGGGTACAGACCTAAAACTAACTGAAAGCTCTCTTATGTTTGGTACAGTTAATTGCCTTTCAACATAACATACATCACACGTCTGGACCTATGACGGCACCGACACCCTGGAATTTAGCGATGCACTCATCATGTGTGCTTACAAAATCCAAGAACAGAGAGCCGGCTCCCCAATGGCGCAACATTTAACCACGCGCAGCGTGCGGGTTTGCGAGATGCTGATTTCGCCCTTAACCTCAAAACCAGTTCAAATACTAGTCAGCCCACAATCTTGAACCACCATACACATTCCTTCAGTTACTGCATAGAAGCCAATGTGATAGGCAAACAGACCAGCATATGAAAAGAGCTTACGCAATTTCCTCACTAGACAACCCTTATGAGTAGTAGCCGCAATTTTAATTTTTTTTTTTAAATGTGAGCACACCCACAATCAAAAGACAAACAACGTCAATCATAAGGACAGTAGAACGTAAGCAAGTAGCAATGGTAACTTCTGCTTAGATTGGCTACAAATCAGCGCGTGATTTAACACACTAGAGAACAGTCTTTACAACATAACCATCAATACAATAGCAAATTACTCACATGTGTACTCCCCCACGCTTTCGATTCGCAAAGCCATAGACAAAACGTGGAGAACGTATCACTTAGACCAACATAATGGTGCTCCCTCAGTTACCCCAAATAACTGACTCCCTTAGTTGCACAGCAAAGAACCAGACCTAATGAAACCACCACAGTTTTCGCCTCTAAATTGTCACAGTACAAGTGAGACTCAATCACAAATGTAATTGTACATCACCAGTTCCCGTATAGTCAATACAAGCGCCTGATTTTCACCCGTTTATAATGGCAGGCAGCAACATCGTACGGAAAAGAGCGTAGACACAAGCTCTTACCAATTCTCTTCTCCGAAAGCAGCCACCGCAACTCTCGGGAACCACTGGGGCATCCAATGCAAAAGTCGTTACTCCTTCACACAAATTACAGGACGCCCGTTTCCCGCCAACTTGTACATCTCCCTGCGATAGATCCGGCCCCACACTCGCTGCGTGTCAACCTGACAACCGTCTTCCACCACGTCCCGGAGCACCCCCCCCCCCCCCCCCAGGACCACGCCTCGTTACTCCTCGCGTAGGCTCCAGAGGGCGCTGCTTACCGCCCTGACCGTGGCAGGTAAGATAAACCACCGGAGTGGCACTATCGATATGAGCCGCCACGGCTCCTGCTAATATTTTAGAACCATAACCCATTTAGGTAATTCAAGCCCATCTTCACATCGCTAAAGTTTTCAATTGCATTGTTTTCAGGAGCTGCATGTCACCAGCTTCAGCACTGCGGAAGAATATTTGAATATTTAGTACCACATTAATTTTTTGTCGATGGTAAAGTCGTACTAACATGCCTGCATTTATTCAGATACGAGGTGAAACAGATCTACGGACCTGTGGACGGCGCTTCGTCTTACCATGATCGCTATATCGTTAATATAGCAGGCGTTGCATTGTAAAACAGTTCACGTATTTTAAACACAGCGGCACGAATTTGTTTTGTGGCTTGATGAATATGCCTCCACCAGTGGCTAGATTCACTGAGTACAACAAACACTCCTCAGAGCTCTTGAGGTTGAGTACAAGGAAAAGATACAAGCGGCTGTTGAGGAAACTGTAGACGTTAACAGTGAGGGGACAGAAGGTAACTGTGATATGAAGACAGATCTGTGTGACTCCCGTGATTGAACATGGATGAAAAGGGCCCATACATCGCTTCATGGTGTGTCACCTGTCATCAGGAAAAATCTTGGACTTCCAAGTAATGAGCAAATATTGCTCTTATTGTGACACCAAAAAGAATTATGACAGCCGTGAAGAAGGAAGGTGTCAGGAGATACACAAGAAAGTCTGCTGTAAGAATTATCAGGGGTCAAGTGGTGAGATGGAGGCAGCTGGGATGAAACTAATATTCCAAAGGTCAGTAGAACAATATGGAGTTAGGTATGTGAAGTACCTAGGTGATGGAGATTCTATTGCTTTTAAGACTGTTTTAGAGAGCAATCCCTATGGTTCAAAAATTAAAATTGAAAAACTTGAATGTGTGGGACATGTTCAAAAGCGAATGGGTGGCAGACTTCTCAGACTGAAGAAAGAAATGAAGGGCAAAAAATTAGATGATGGAAAGCCACTGGGAGGTGTTAACAGATTGAAAGACAAAGAAATTCACACATTACAATATATTATGGGAAGGTCATCAGGGACAATGTACACAGTGTGAAAACAATGCAGCAAGCAGTGTGGGCAATATTCTTCCACAAACTTTCCACAGATCAGACTCCTGAACACTACCTCTGTGACATTTCGTGGTGCAAATATCTTCAGGCAGAAGCCAGTGGAAAGCCATACACCCATAAGCATGGTTTGTCACTTGCTGTTTTAAATGTTATGAAGCCAACTTGCAGATATCTATCCAATCCTGAACTGCTGAAAAAATGTGTACATGGGACAACACAAAATTCAGATGAGAGCTACAATCACCTTATATGGATGTGTTGTCCCAAAACAGTGTTTGTGTCCTCAAATGCTGTGAAGATAGCTGCGTGTGATGTCTGTCTAGTGTTCAACAGTGGAAATGTAGGCAGGATTAAGTACCTGCAGAGATTAGGCTTCCATCCAGGTGCATTCACTCCGAAGCATCGATGTGGTGCGATTTGACAAAGCCCAGGCAGCAGAGGAAAATATCCAAAAGATGACTAGGCAAAGGAAACGGAGAGAGAATACCTCAGCAACACAAGGAAGAGAATGAAGATTATGGATATGGACAGCATTAGTGCGTTGAAGTATGGCAATATTCTTAAAAATTGAAATAGAAACTTTAAATGAGATTTCCTTTAAAGTGATTTTTTTTAGATTTAATGTACATTTTCTCAGGAACTATAAGAGTTAACATCCTGAAATTTGGCAGAGTTGTTAAGAAGTACTCACTAAATAATCCTGTGCACCAATTTTCCGTTATTTTTTCTCTGAGAATAGTTATCCTTTAAAATTTGAGAAAAATAGAACAGTCCTGGGTAACACAAAATTGAAAAATAAATTTAAAAGTAACTATGAGCTGAAACAAAATTATGTTGCACGCTTTTTAATAGCCTTTAATGAAGAAGTATACTATAAAGTTTCAGCTTTAATGCTTGAATAGTTTATGAGAAAAGGTACATTATATGTACATTGGTAATTAAAAATTCAAATCCTTATAAAATGAAACTCTATGAACATGATCAAACAGAAACTGCAGAGACTATAGCTCATTATGTACTACACAGTAGTGTCAAGTTTTAAATTTACAACTGTAATGTTGTAGGAGGTATCGAAGTTTAAATATCAGTATGCAGTTTGGTCTACGTCTGCCCTTAAGATGAATTTGTATGTGTAACTACATCGCCATCAGACAAAAATTCCGAAACTAGATACCACATTCTATGGTACAGCCTACCTGGAGGCAGATATAGACTTCGATCACAATTTAGGAATGTGATGACTGAAGGTCAAGAGAATTCTCCGAAATAATCAGTGTGAAAGGAAAGGGGATACGGAAATACAGAGGAATGATGAATCATGATGCGTATACTGCGATAAGGAATACCACAGTTGGCAGTTCACTGAAAGAGTAGTGGACATCTCTTGTAAGGATAATCACAGATGCTGGACAGTCACACATGGGTACAAAGGAAGGTGATGTCTTTGGCGCTTCGCATCAAGTAGTTTTGTCGCTATTGTATCCGTTAGCTGGCGGGGGGGGGGGGGGAATTGAGGACCCTCGTATCCAGAACCATGGCAGAGGGATTTTCCTTGCGGTGATTGAGGGAGCTTGTAGTTAACGAAAGACTGACCATCGGAGTTCGCAAACAGCTCGA
Source organism: Schistocerca piceifrons (assembly GCF_021461385.2). NCBI lineage: Eukaryota > Metazoa > Arthropoda > Insecta > Orthoptera > Acrididae > Schistocerca > Schistocerca piceifrons. The sequence goes on along the minus strand of NC_060138.1, from coordinate 596,411,343 downwards.
GTGGCGCTAGATTTGGCAGATGCAGCAAGATAAGGAGAAGTTACATCAATATGTGGACAGAGTCAAGACGGCCCGCTTAGCCTTGTTAGTCAACTTGCCAGAAGGGAAGTTAGTTTCTTTGTCCTGAGGGGAATGCGAGAGGCGGATAAGTCGTGGTCGTCCCTCCACCTGGGAAGAACTTCGTGCCGCCGTTGTAGCGATATCTGCGTTACCGCTCGCCGACGATCCATGCCGTGAAGTTAACGTTCAGCCCGTGGGCGTTATCAAGGACAACTCCGGATTATCTACACCGGCTGAGTTTGCTAAAAGGGAACCGCAGCGTTGCTTCAGGTGCGGTCGGAGAGGTCATTTAGTTCGTTCTTGCGTTCAAGCGCGCGCACCCAGAGAAAATAAATGACGCCGGGCTGGGCAGTGACCTCGGGATCGAGCCTTTAAACCTGCCATTCTGAAGTATTGCTCGTGGCCTTCAGCCGACAAATAATTTGAATTATGTCTTAATAAGGCCTTCAGCCGTCAGTGTAGCTTGTGTTACAGGCATTTTTTTTAGTGATTGCTTTTCAAAAATTATTTCCTTAAATTAAGTATATGTGTTTACTAGGTCCCGTTAACACCTTTTCCTGCTTTCCCTAAGACCCACGTTTTCTGTGGCCAGTCGATTCCATTTTGGGATGATGTGACCCCCGGGTTGCTATCTGAGGGGGGGGGGGGGGGGGGGAGTTTGAGCCGTGCTCCGGCTCGCCTTGGTGCCATTGACAGGTTGGCATCGTGTATTGTGATTGTCACCTCTCGTTTTCATAGTCTGTTCACTGGCGCCACTACGTTCGTTCTCTTTGTCTGTCGGTGAGTGCTATTAGCAGCATTTATCAATAGCGAGTACTGCGGTACTATCTTTGGAGCGACCTCTAGTTTTTCCGGGTCATCGTGTGTCAGGCAGTTCGCTTAGGACGAAGGAGCAGTGAGGTCCGCACAGCGCCAGTACTCGCCGGGACAGCTAGCGACAGATGCACTGCGCGATGGAAGGATGTGGTCGCGATAGTGAACGACCACGTCGAGGTCCGAATTCAGCGAGTTTAAGTTGAATGGATCGTTATATTCGAGCAGCGCAACCTTCATTTGCGTGTGTGTGTGTGTGTGTGTGTGTGTGTGTGTGTGTGTGTGTGTGTGTGTGTGTGTCCGTCCGTGGAAGTGGCCTCGTGACAATAAGCTGTCAGTCGACGATTCATACTGGCACCTTTCCCTTACCTGACTTGAGCGGGGACTACCGTTGGTTTGGTCGTCCGGACGGTCGTGTAATCGGACGACGTGTATTTGGTCTTCCGACCGCTTCTGGGCCCTCTGTGTTTGTGTCTACTTGTGGTTCGTGCTTGTTGTTCCACAGTGACTGTTTTTAGTATCGTTTGAGTTGTTGGTCGTATTATTTTCGTGAATCCGTGTGTACCTAGTGTGGTTTTGAATGAGCAGTCCTTTTAACACTGTCTGCGAATTGGGTTCGTGGAGGCGACTTGTGATTACCTCGGATTACTCTTGCATGTGAACGTGTTCTTTGGTATAATGTTTGTCGTTTCATGACGTCAGGAGAGTAGCCCGACCTTCTGCCAGGCATGGGTTATTCCATCATTGTATTGGGCATCAGACGTTAGGTAGATTTTGCGAGAGTGTTGGTTCAAATGGCTCTGAGCACTATACGACTTAACTTCTGACGTCATCAGTCGCCTAGAACTTAGAACTAATTAAACCTAACTAACCTAAGGACATCACACACATCCATGCCCGAGTGGGATTCGAACCTGCGACCGTAGTGGTCGCTCGGCTCCAGACTGTAGCGCCTAGAACCGCACGGCCACTACGGCCGGCTGCGAGAGTGTTGGTCTTGCATTTAAATGTGACTGGTTGAGTTGCCATTCTGTCAAGTGAGTATAACACTGGGCTGCCTGTCTCACCGCTTACGCAGTTTTACGGACTTTCTCAGGTCGATCCTTGGAGCACTGTCTCTGGATCACTCCCTTCTTTATTTGGTCTGATTGTGTCAACTGTTTAAAAATCTTATTTTGTTTTAATTATTCCTATGGCTTGTGGCCTTCAAAAGACAAATAATTTGAATTCTTCTTAATAAGGCCTTCAGCCATCAGTGTAGCTTGTGTTAGAGTCAATTTTTAATGATTATTTTAAAAATTATTTTGGTATTTTGAACATGTAATTGCCAATTGTCTTCCTCACTTGCAGTTCAGGACTTAAGCCGTTAATTGCTCTGAAGTATTGCTCGTGGCCTTCAGCCGACAAATAATTTGAATTCTTTCTCAATGAGGCCTTCAACTGTCAGTGCAGCTTGTGTTACAGTCGATTTTTTAATGATTGTTTTAAAAATTATTTTGGTATTTTCAACATGTAGTTGTCTCTCTCACTTGCAATTTAGGCCTTCATCCGCTAATTGTTACGAAATATTGCTTGTGGCCTTTAGCTGACAAACAATTTTGAATTCTCTTTTAATAAGGCCTTCATCCATCAGTGCAGCTTGTGTTGCTGTCAATTCTCTTTCTTAAATGACTGTTTTAAAAAAAAGATTTCCTTATATAAAGTGTATGTGTTTACTGTGCAACCAACGGTAACTGAATAGGCCCCATCCAAATCTTTTCCTGCTTTCATTAAGTCAAACTAGGTACAGTTTAAACGCCAATCAATCCTCTTACCAAATCCAACTAACGTGTGATAACCAGTACAACTCTGGAATAATTCAAGCGAAGAAGAAGTGACAGACAGCACTGTGTCTTCAGAATGCAGTGTTTAAAACATCGAAAGGCGAAAGGAACTACTGCAACCAAGGTAGACAAAAGAAACCACAATCCACACTACAATCAAGGAGGCTGTCAAACTACATGTCATGCCAGACAGTATCGGCAATACAAGGAAAAGTACACTGCCGCAAAAATACGCTAACCTCCAGGGCATGTAACTGAGGCATTAGTGTCCACTGGGCAGCAAAATACCGCTGGTTGCACTTCACCAATAATAACACAAAATCCAAAAACTAATAATGGGCGGTAGAAGATGGCTAATAGATTCCGCCAACTCGACACGCTCCACTTGTTGCTGTTCGTCTCATGGTGACCTTACGAGCAGCAATGCACAAACAAATGGCATGATCACAAAACAGTGGAGGTATCACAACTGGATTAATGTTCACTCAACTCAACGTCCTGGGTCCGGTGGACAACGAGGTTGTGGCCCTCGCAACTACAGCCCCTCGTTCCGGCAATGCCTGCATGCCGCCAGCGGTCGCAGCATGTCCTCACATTGCCGGACCTCTCTGCTGTTCCATCCCAACTCAACTCCTGACACATCCTGACCCAGAAAACACTTCACATCCTTCCAAAGATAATATGGTTACTAGATATCGATAAACGCTGCTGCTGACACTCGCAGCCAGACAACGGTAGCAAACGTAGTGGTGCCAGTAAATAGAAAAAGAAAACGAGATCCCACTGTACCTGTTACACGATGCCAACCTATCAACAGCACCAACGAAAGCCGCACATGGCTCAGAAGGTAACTGTGAAGAAACGTTGGGTAAAAGAAGAAATACAAAAGGCTCAAAAATATTTTAGGGAAAGACAGGAAAACAGCAATGTAAGTCACTTAGGTATGAAATAAACACTAAGTTCATGGCAGCCAAGGTGAAATGACTGCAGGAAAAATGTGAAGAAATCGAAAACAAAATGACCGTCGGCAGAACTGATTCACAATATACAGGGTGATTCAAATGCCCCTCCCTTTCGGTTTTATGCAACCTGCAATGCCTTCTGAAACGATGCGAGAGATTTTCATATTCTCCTACTTGCTACGTGTAAACTATCAGTCCTACAGAAAACTTGATAAGTGCCTTTCAGCAGAATATTTTTTTTTTTTTTTAATTTTATGGCCTACATTGAACCACTTTAGTCAGTATTACGAATTAGGTTCTTCTGTCTCTAGTTGGCCCAATACTTTTTTATTCTTAACTCCTGATCTGAAAACACCCTTCCCATTCTCTGGTTGTTAATTTTTATTGGTAGTTGATATGATTGTTCTGAAGTATCTTAACTGTATCTGTCTTGTCTTTCAAATTCTTCACCGTAATCTGTAATTTCATCGTGTCCTCCTTTATCTCTGTAATCCATCTAATGCCACTCTTACTCTTCCATGACCTCTCAATTATTCTCCTGCTAATTCTGTTTTCTGTTGTCCTCATCAAATGTTATAAGAAAGAGATCCGTTTCTTTTTGATTGTACTTGTCACTGGTTCTGTTTCTTTATAAACTATTTGAAGCTACTCTCCAAACTCTGCCTGGTGTTTTGTTATTTATACATCCTCTGACTATACTTCTTTCTATTCTGAATAATCTGGCTGTTGCTACAGTGTTAGTTGTTTTAAATATAGTTTCGTTAGTAAGTATTATTTGAGGTTGTGTGATTATTTTGTAGTGTTTCAGTTTTGTTGGTATTTTGGCTATTGTGTTCTTGGTAACATGGTGTGATTTGATTAATTTGTTTATACTACTCGACCATGATGGTTTCTCATTAGATTGTGTTCTTTATTTCTCTCAAGTATTTAAACTTCTCAACAATTTTGATGTCGTGTTCTCCAATTCCAATTTTGTTTGCCAGTGGCAGTTCCATTAGCATTATTTCAATTTCTCAAAATATATTTTAAGGCCAATACTCTGGGATAATTCCTGCAATGATTGTATCTGTTGTTGGATTCTGAAAATCGTTGGCGACAAGAGTGAGGTCATCAGAAAATCCTAAACAGTTCAATTTTATGTCATCTTTTTGTGTCCCAATCTTAACGTTCTTCAGATTGTCCTTGTACCATTTCCCTTACTATGTATTCAAGGACACAATTAAAAAGACGTGGTGATAGGCCATCTGCCTGCCTTAAGTCAGTTTTTACTGAGAGTGATTCAGAAAGTTCTATGCTGAACTTAATTTTTGAATTTATATTTGTAAAGGCAAGTTCTATCACTTTAATTAATTTTAGGTGGAGTTCGAAATGTCTCAAAATTTTTAACAGTGTGGATTTGTGTATAGAATCATATACTTTCTTAAAATCTATAACTGTAATTGAGAGAGACGTGTTTCCTTTCCTAGTAAAAAACCTTGTGTTCTGCCTTACGGTAGGTCTTATCATGGAGGAAGCCTCATCAGAGAGGTCCATGGCATGAGCGTCTAGGTAAGTGATTCCAGTGGTGGGTTCCCGTTGCCTTCCACTGGTGATGAAGAAATGATAATGAGGACAACACAACACCCAGTCCCTGAGCGGAGAAAATCTCCGACCCAGCTGGGTATCGAACCTGGGCCCGTTGCAATGACAGACCGCCACGCTGACCACTCGTTCGCTAATAAGCCAGGATTAATTTCAGAGTAATTACTTGTTTGGTACAGTTTCTCCAAGGTCTAAAGCCTCCTAGGTATGCCCCCAGTTCCTTATCCAGTTATCCTTTGATCCTATTGTGTAAAATCTTGGAAAAAATCTTGGAGGTACAATCCAAGAGCGAGATTCATCTGTAGTTGCCTGGAGAACTTTTGTCTCCTTTCTTATGAAGTCCGTTAATTACAAATGTGGTCCATTCTTCTGGGAATTTTTCTGTTGCTAACATTTTTGTGTAAAATAATGTTTAAATATGTCTGTGTTGTTTTACCAGCATATTTCGCATTTTTACAAACACTTGATTACCAGCTCATGCTTTGTAGTTTCTCATTTGTTTAAGTACAATTTCTATTTCCTGTACTGTAGGTAGTTAATATTTTCTGGTTTGAATTTTACAGTGGTGCTTGTGTCTGTTGTTAAAAGCTTTTCAGGTTTCATCACAGTTCAAGGGCTAGTTTAATGCCTCTGTCATGATTTCTTACATTTACTTGTTATTATGGGCTATCTTTCCTCTTTGTTTCTCAGCAATAGTGTGGATGGATTGCAATTACGTAAATATTTATCAAAGGCTTTGTAATACTCTCTGGGATTAGTTTTTTAGTAGTTTTCTTCAATGGAACTCAGTAGATCCTTTTAATACTGCCGCTTTATTTTTCTAATAATTTGAGAGAATTTCTTTCTGATGTTTTAGAGGTTAGCTGATGTTTCTTCTGTTTGGTGAGTTTGAGATTTTGTCCAAGCTTGATGACTTTCATCATGAATTTTATCACATTCCATAGTCCACCATGCGTAATTTTTATGTTGATTTACTGGAGCTGATTCTTCAGCATGTTGTTTTAAGATTGGTGTTAATTCCTCAAGATTATTCATTATTATTATATTTTATGTGTTTTCTGAGATTTGTCATTTTTTTATTAGTTTATGTGGGTCATGCTTTCTTTTATTTCCAATTGCGCTGTATTTTTTCTTTAATAGGGTGAATTTGAATTTGACTCGATAATGATCTGAAGCTGTGTATATTCCTCTCACTACCTTAACATTTCGAATTCCTTTACGAAAGAATTTCTCCATGCAGACATGGTCCAGCTGCCACTCTCTTTATCTCCAATCAGGATGTTTCCATGTCACAAATTTGCTTGGTTTTCTTTTAAAATGAGTTAATTTAGAGATGAACCCATGTGTTCTGCAAATTTCAGTGAGTCTTTGTCCGTTTCTATTAGTTTGTTTATGTGGATCCTGTTTTCCAGTTATATCTCTGTACTTTCTTCCCTTTCCCAGTTGGGCATTAAAATCTGGTGTTAACATCTTTACATTGGTTTTACTGACTTGATTTACTGTCTGAGCCAAAATATCCCAGAATTTTTCTATTTATAGCATAGTTCTTGTTAGAAAATTTTTCTCGTTGCTAGGGACGTGGGTGTTTATGATAGTATAGATCTTGTTAATGGTTTTCAGAACTAAAATTGCGATTCGTGGAGAAATAGCTTTAAAATAAGTTATTGAAACTATCACTTTCAAATTTACTATAAATCCTGTTCCGAATTGTGGTCAATGTTTCATAACTCTTTGTCCAGGGTTTCTATTGCAAATTCTGTAATCTTGAGATTCAAATGATTCTTCTGTTGTATTTCTCATTTCTTGGAGTCTTGTATAATGATGTTTTGTCTTCCAACTCATTTGTGAAGTTTCTGAACTTTCCAGTTTTAAGTCAAGAGTTTAACTTATGTATTGCAATGTAGTTAACGTGTTTATGCTTTTGTTTGGCATTATGCATATGATGAGAGTCTGGTGATTTTAAATGCTCCGATTAATTAGACTCTTCTAGTTGGCTGCCCACCCAATCCCATGTAGCCTTCTCCTCCGCCATTGTGTTGAACGGTGGAAATTTTTCTCTAAAAGATGTTTTCGTGTTTGACTGTCAGAGGCTATCAACCTCAAGTGGAGCTAGCCGCGCCCCCGAGGATAATAGTCAGCCTGCACTTACATGTGAAAGAGACGCTGTTGGGATACTGCTACTGACATATGGAACCGTCGTGCCCTTGGTACTAGTTTTGGTCCAAAGTTTAATGCAGTTAAATTTTGTACTGGGATAATTTTTCGCTGGAGATAACAGTTTTCGAGTAACTCGAAGAAACCGCGTTTGGAAGTCCCTTTTGTACGTGTTTCTTGAATAGTTCGGAAACTATGGCTTCTAGCGAAAACATACGCAAATACAAAATTTAATTACTTTACATTTCCTACAAAAGGTCATGTTCATTTTTTGTAGACTAACACTGTGTGCACAGAGAACAAGAGAATATGAACGTCTTGCTCATGCTACTTGATGGCGTTTTAGATTCATAAAACCCATAGGTAGGGGCAACGGAATCATCCTACAGAAAAGTTAAAACAATCTTCAGTGAAATTAAAAGCTACGTTCGTAACATTAAGAGCGCAATGGAATGTTAAATGTAAAGGAGGGAGCTGATAGGTGGAAACAGAACTTTGAGGGCCACTATCAAGGAAAAGACTTATCTGATGACTTGGTAGGAGAAACAGGGTCCACAGGAAAGGGGATCCAGCATTAGAATTAGAATTTAGAAGAGCTCCGGAAGACCTAATATCAAATTAAGGCAGTAGGGATAAATAAAATTCCATCGGAATTTCTAAAATCATTCGGTGAAGTTTCAACCAAACGACAGTTTAAGTTAGTGTGTAGAATCTATGCGACTAGCGACGTACTGTGAGCCTTCAGGAAAAATGTTAACCCCACAATTCCAAAGAGAGGAACGGCGGAAAAGTGCGGAAACTGTTGCATCATCCAAGCTCTTGATAAGAATAATTTAACGAAGGGTGAAAAAGGAAACTGAAGATCTACTGGGTGAAGATAAGTTTGACCTTAGGTAAAGATACCAATGTGGCACTTTTGACGTTGCACTTGATATTGGAGACAGACGGAAGAAAAATCAAGACGCAGTCAATCACTATGCAATGTAAAATGACACCAATTGTTAGAAATATTGAGAAATATAGGAGTAAGCTCGGTAAGATGGGTAATATACAACATGTGTAATACCAACAGGGAACAAGAACATTGGTAAATTATCAATGATTAGCTCGGATTAAAAAGGGTATATGACATGGCTAAAGTCTTTCGCCACTACTGTTCCTATACATCGAAAAAGCAATGACGGAAATAAAAGAAAGATTTAACAGTGGGGTTAAAATTCGGGATGAAAAAATGTTAATGAAAAGATTCGTTGATGACATTGCTATAAAACTAAAAGTGAATAATTGTACGATGTGTTGAATGGGATGGACAGTTTTACGAGTATATAATACGGGTTGAGAATAAATTTAAGAAGTATGAAAGTGATGAGAAGTAGCAGATACGAGAACAACGAGAAACTTCACTTCAAAATTTGTACCTTGAAGTAAACGAAGTTAAGGATTTGTGTTACCTTGCAAGCAAAATTGCCAATGACGAACGAAATAAGGACATAAAAAACAGAACAGCACTGGCAAAGAGGGCATTTGTGGCCAAGAGAAGTCTATTGATATCAAACAAACGCCTTAATTAAAGGAGGAAATTTCTGTGAATGTGTGTTTAGAACTGAGCATTGCACGGTAGTGTATCATGGACAGTGAGTAAATCACGACAGAAGAGAATCGAAGAGTTGGCGGTGCAGTGCTACAGAAAAACAGAAAATTAGGTGGAATGATAAAATAAAAATCAGGTGGTTCTCTCTAGAATCGGTGAAGAGTGTAGCAGATGGAAAATATTCAGAATAAGGGACAGGATGGTAGGACATTGTTAAAGGACCAGGGAATAGCCTTCATGTTTGTAGATGAAACTGCAGAGGGTGAAAACTATACTTTAGGGGAAGAGAGCAAATGATTAACGACGTGGAGGGCTATTCAGAGATAAATAGGAATTCTTGGTGAGCTGAATCAATCCAATTAGAAGACTCACGAATCAAAAAGAAAAAATCTAGGGCATACGAAAATTTCATTAATAGGACTCTTAAGTGGCACAAGCATCTACAGTTCCTAACAGATACGCCGCCGCAGTTACATCGCTCTGAAACTAAGACATCCTTGTGGTACCAACATGTCTGAAGTATGAGCGATATTTACAATGTAATTTACAAAACAACTGGAGATTATTGGATGAGTCGTTGTGGCCATATAAAATGGTCTACCTAATGACCAAACTTCTCTGGATTGCCAGATCGATATGGATGTTGTATCACTGCAATTTTTGGCGAAGAACTAACACAGCATCCGTCAGAATTTTCAATGATAGCATGTAGCCATTTTCACCAAATCCATTGCAGGACCTTCCCCATGAACCATGGACCTTGCCGTTGGTAGGGATGCTTGCGTGCCTCAGCGATACAGATGGCCGTACCGTAGGTGCAACCATAACGGAAGGGTATCTGTTGAGAGGCCAGACAAACGTGTGGTTCCTGAAGAGGGGCAGCAGCCTTTTCAGAAGTTGCAGGGGCAACAGTCTGGATGATTGACTGACCTGGCCTTGCAACATTAACCAAAACGGCCTTGCTGGGCTGGTACTGCGAACAGTTGAAAGCAAGGGGAAACTACGGCCGTATTTTTTCCCAAGGGCATGCAGCTTTACTGTATGGACAAATGATGATGGTGTCCTCTTGGGTAAAATATTCCGGAGGTAAAATAGTCCCCCATTCTGATCTCCGGGCGGGGACTACTCAAGAGGACGTCGTTATCAGGAAAAAGAAAACTGACGTTCTACGGATCGGAGCGTGGAATATGAGATCCCTTAACCGGGCAGGTAGATTAGAAAATTTAAAAAGGGAAATGGATAGGTTAAAGTTAGATATAGTGGGAATTAGTGAAGTTCGGTGGTAGGAGGAACAAGACTTTTGGTCAGGTGAATACCGGGTTATAAACACAAAATCAAATAGGGGTAATGCAGGAGTAGGTTTAATAATGAATAAAAGAAAAGGAGTGCGGGTGAGCTACTACAAACAGCATAGTGAACGCATTATTGTGGCCAAGATAGACACGAAGTCCACACCTACTGCAGTAGTACAAGTTTATATGCCAACTAGCTCTGCAGATGATGAAGAAATTGAAGAAATGTATGATGAGATAAAAGAAATTATTCAAGTAGTGAAGAAAGACGAAAATTTAATAGTCATGGGTGACTGGGATTCGAGAGTAGGAAAAGGGAGAGAAGGGAACATAGTAGGTGAATATGGATTGGGGCTAAGAAAGAGGAAGCCGACTGGTAGAGTTTTGCACAGAGCATAACTTAATCATAGCTAATACTTGGTTCACGAATCATGAAAGAAGGTTGTATACATGGAAGAATCCTGGAGATACTAGAAGGTATCAGATAGATTATATAATGGTAAGACAGAGATTTAGGAACCAAGTTTTAAATTGTAAGACATTTCCTGGGGCAGATGTGGACCCTGACCACAATCTATTGGTTATGAACTGTAGATTAAAACTGAAGAAACTGCAAAAAGGTGGGAATTTAAGGAGATGGGACCTGGATAAACTGAAAGAACCAGAGGTTGTACAGAGTTTCAGGGAGAGCATAAGGGAACAATTGACAGGAATGGGGGTAAGAAGTACAGTAGAAGAAGAATAGGTAGCTCTGAGGGATGAAGTAGTGAAGGCAGCAGAGGATGAAGTAGGTAAAAAGACGAGGGCTAGTAGAACCCCTTGGGTAACAGAAGAAATATTGAACTTAATTGACGAAAGGAGAAAATATAAAAATGCAGTAAATGAAGCATGCAAAAAGGAATACAGACGTCTCAAAAAAGAGATCGACAGGAAGTGCAAAATGGCTAAGCAGGGATGGCTAGAGGACAAATGTAAGGATGCAGAGGCTTATCTCATTCGGGGTAAGATAGTTAGAGCCTACAGACCTTTGGAGAAAAGAGAACCACTTGCATGAATATCAAGAGCTCAGTTGGAAACCCAGTTCTAAGTAAAGAAGGGAAAGCAGAAAGGTGGAAGGAGTATATAGAGGGTCTATACGAGGGCGATGTACTTGAGGACAATATTATGGAAATGGAAGAGGATGTAGATGAAGATGAAATGGGAGATACGATACTTCCTGAAGAGTTTGACAGAGCACTGAAAGACCAGTGTCAAACAAGGCCCCGGGAGTAGACAACATTCCATTAGAACTAATGACGGGCTTGGGAGAGCCAGTCTGACAAAACTCTACCATCTGGTGAGCAAGATGTATGAGACAGGCGAAATACCCTCAGACTAATAATTCCAATCCCTAAAAAAGCTGGTGTTGAGAGATGTGAAAATTACCGAACTATCAGTTTAATAAGTCACAGCTGCAAAATACTAACGCGAATTCTTGACAGACGAATGGAAAAACTAGTAGAAGCCGACCTTGGGGACGATCAGTTTGGATTCCGTAGAAATATTGGAACACGTGAGGCAATACTGACCTTACGACTTATCTTAGAAGAAATATTAAGGAAAGGCAAACCTACGTTTCTAGCATTTGTAAACTTAGAGAAAGCTTTTGACAATGTTGATTGGAATACTCTCTTTCAAATTCTAAAGGTGGCAGGGGTAAAATACAGGGAGCGAAAGGATACTTACAATTTGTACAGAAACCAGGTGGCAGTTATAAGAGTCGAGGGGCATGAAAGGGAAGCAGTGGTTGGGAAGGGAGTGAGACAGGGTTGTAGCCTCTCCCCGATGTTATTCAATCTGTATATCGAGCAAGCAGTAAAGGAAACAAAAGAAAAATTCGGAGTAGGTATTAAAATCCATGGAGAAGAAATAAAAACTTCGAGGTTCGCCGATGACATTGTAATTCTGTCAGAGACAGCAAAGGACTTGGAAGAGCAGTTGAACGGAATGGACAGTGTCTTGAAAGGAGGATATAAGATGAATATTAACAAAAGCAAAACGAGGATAATGGAATGTAGTCGAATTAAGTCGGGTGATGCTGAGGGAATTAGATTAGGAAATGAGGCACTTAAAGTAGTGAAGGAGTTTTGCTATTTGGGGAGCAAAATAACTGATGATGGTCGAAATAGAGAAGATATAAAATGTAGACTGGCAATGGCAAGGATAGCGTTTCTGAAGTAGACAAATTTGTTAACATCTAGTATAGATATAAGTGTCAAAAAGTCGTTTCTGAAAGTATTTGTATGGCGTGTAGCCATGTATGGAAGTGTAACATGGACGATATATAGTTTGGACAAGAAGAGAATAGAAGCTTTCGAAATGTGGTGCTACAGAAGAATGCCGAAGATTAGATGGGTAGATCACATAACTAATGATGAAGTATTGAATAGAATTGGGGAGAAGAGGAGTATGTGGCACAACTTGACAAAAAGAAGGGACCGGTTGGTAGGACATGTTCTGAGGCATCAAGGGATCACCAATTTAGCATTGGAGGGCAGCGTGGAGGGTGAAAATCGTAGAGGGAGACCAAGAGGCGAATACACTAAGCAGATTCAGAAGGATGTGGGTTGCAGTAAGTACTGGGAGATGAAGAAGCTTGCACAGGATAGGGTAGCATGGAGATCTGCATCAAACCAGTCTCAGGACTGAAGACCACAACAATCATGCTCATGCAACTGCGCTTGTCATATTTCTCCGATGTCAGCATCTGAACTTCCATACCACCAAGGTAATCCTGGGAATAGGATCGGCCCACTTGCACCAGGGAAGTAGACATCGCGAACCTCACTCTGCATGTTCAGTTTCCGGAGCCAATGAGATGCAATTTTTAAGCGCCAATTGCATTCAACCATGTGTCTCCCGTGGGAGCAAGAGTCGACTGTAGATCACACGTAGATGCAAAGTGACACACATTCGAAAGTACTGCTGAATACTTGGAACTCAGTGTGCCACAAGTGACCCTGTTTGGCAGCCAATTGCTTTCAGTGCAGTGGAAAAACTATCATATGGTGACGTCATGTGGATTTTTTTTTTTTTTTTTTTTTTTTGTACAGGCTTGACGACTGACTACATTGCCAAGAGACTCGTTGCACATGAACAAATTATTTTTTTTCGAATGATCTGTCGACGTTACACACATGCATCACGTCAGTGTCCATAATTGCTCATGTACAACACACAGCACCGTCGTGTCATCACTTTACATGCACTTAAGTCCCATGTGTTCGACTGATGTGATGTTAGTGTTGAACAACAAACAACTGAACATATCTGTTGTAATCATTTGTCAGAGAAATGTACTTGCAGCTTTCTGCATCAAGAAAGGGAGGACATGATAGTGTGGGAGTGTAAAATTGTAGGCAGGACGAATATTGTTCAAATAATAGCGGCTATGCAGCAGAATGGCAAGAAAATGCTTTTCGAGATTGTGCCCACCAACACACTATACTGCATGTGTTGGAATTGTTGACCTTTTTAACATGCATATCCAGTCTCCCACCATGCATAAACAACTACCATATGTATATCTAGCTATAATAAACATTATCTTACGATTTTTTTTGTTATTATGTTTGTATGACATTATACACAATTTTCCTTTTCACTGCCGCAACAGCGGGAGTCTGGAGGAAAATTGTAAATAAATACATCCTACAATCAATCACACATTTGCAGTTGCAACTTAAGATGTACAGTGCAGCGCAGGTGCTTATCGGCGATGGAGTGCGATATTCAGTAACCAGAGTAAGTCATCACTCACCACAACAACCTTCCTAAACGTTTTAACCACTTGTGCATAGACACAAGTAGCTGTAAATTTAGCACCAAAGATGATAATAACTTTGATGAACTGCCAGCAGAGTCGTGAATAGCATATACATTTCACACTGTATGGAAATAATGCTATTTAGTCGCACCAGCGGCTGGAAGTGTCTCCGTGACGGTATAACATCAAATGGAGTGTTCTACCAGGTGGTAGTATTTTAAAACCTTCGATTCAGTAACATCAAAGTAATATTATCCATGGATGCATGATGTTAACTATGTGACGTGTCAATGTAGAATTCAATCTTCTTCCAAGGAACCGGAACCGGAAGGGATACTGGATGATCATTCAGTCACTGCAGCGGGACTCCCTGGTACTGTTAAAATATATAACTACAGAGAGTGCACACATCTACATAAGCGGATTTTTGAGAGATTAATGAATGCCAGCTAAGCCACAGAGCATGAGCAAGAGTGTCGAATATGGCGGCAGGCTCCACCGATTTTATGAGACATTGGGGAGTAATCTGTTGGCGTTAGCTCGCTAAACTGTCTGCGGATTAGCTGCTCAACTCTACTACACCTGCTGTGCATCTATGGGTGTAAATTTATGTTTCAGCTTTACCGGATGTTCGCACAGAACTATGATCGTATTTAAGTTTTCTCTGTACCAAGTGCTTATAAAGTTTAAGAGCTGCAACTTATTTCCCCATAAAACCTTCTGCATCCTAATGTTAACGAACAGTTACTACCATGACTGAGTGGGTGAAACAAGCTCACCGCTAGGGTCTTGTAGTGTCACTGGTCCTGCTTTGATGATGCTGGAAACTAAAGGAAAAAGACGAATGGATCACTGGTTCCTGATAATAAGTGTGGTTTAACCATTTGGCTATCAGTTTATGGGGTGACTAATCTTCTCCTAACACTGATAACGTTTCTGGATGGTGTCCACTTTGAGCATGTAACGGTGTATATCTTTTACAAAAATCCTGTTTCAACCAAAATATCGGCTATTTCAGGGGATTTCACATGGCATTGAGGGAGTAACGAACCAGAGGTTCAGTGAAAGAAGCGATATGGCTCTGCTGGAAAAGTAAAGCCAAACAGCATCTTCATAACTGATGACACTGCTGTGAAAATCAGGATGAAATCCGGAGATATTTTTTCTTTGGCCGCAATATGCAAGTCATTGCATTGGTTGACTCTTCGGTTCTTGGTAGAATACTTTGTACATTATGAAAGGAAAATACATAATACTGAAGTAATATTCTACAATATTTGTTTGTTTATTATTTATTATAGACCCTACTTATCGTTGTACCTGATTATGGCGTAACAGAAAAAGCCGGTTTGTGAAACAAATAGAAAATATTTTGGACTATTGCACTAGTGTTGTGTGTGTTTTCATTAATAATACATACGAGCGAATATATTTTATTTGCTCCAGACACACTCAAGGACATCACAGCAGTTGGTCCGTGGTAATGCAAGCCTTATTATAGCTTTCATACAGTGCAGTAAGTATTTAAAACATTTTACCAAGAACATGCTTGGACCAACATGTCATTCAAAGAATTCGTTACCATATAAAGAGATGCTGGAATAACATGCAGTATGGATTTCTGGTTATAGGTAAAACTAGGAAACTGAATAGGGGCTGATATAGACGGAACTTCAATGAGCATAAAAGGCAGTGTACCAAAATGCAAGAGTGTCAGTATTCTGTTAACTATGGTCAAATTTGCACTTGTATTGTGCACTTGCTCGGAGGGTGCAAAGCATGTACTGTACATCTGTATATTGGCAGAAATATCAAAGCAATCAATGCTAAATTAATGGAACTGGGAAGGCTGTGTAGTACGTGACTAGAAATAACGAGGTGTTGAATTCCAAAACACAGAAATATGAGCTACGTGTCAAGCCAGACTAATAGATATGTATGGACACGTCAGGGTGATAGCTAAGACACTTTACTTCCTTCGTTACCAGTAGTCGCAAAGTATATACTAGCTGCATGCTCTCTCAAAAGTGGCTTAGTACACAGAAGCATTTCACTGACAAAGCATAAAGTTACAGTCACAGAAGGAGTACCAATGGAAGTTATGATTATTAAAGTTGGGCAGCTGCAACAAGTTCAACATATCTCAGAAACGCTTAAGCCAGTAACCAAGAGTCTGAAAGTGCTGTCGCACACTACAGATGAAGGCAGAAGTGATGAACAAGAAGAAGGTGAGGGAATATATGTTATTACTGACTTCATAACTGTTACTGTAATGCTGAAACAGACAGAACATATAGGATTAGCAGGATGGAACCACATGTGGCAGATAAACACCCAGTATGTTTAAGTGAGAACGCAATATGTGTCATGGATAAGGAATTCGAAAGAATGCACTGTTTACTAGAGCTAATACTTTCATTAACTTTGAACTTCAAAAAGTATATCCCAAAAGAGATAAAGGCATCACATAGGAAGGGAAATACCTCAAAAGGACGAATAAGAGTCTTCAAGGGACAAATACAGGAATATAATTAAACCAGCATCAAAGACTGAACAGTCTTACTCTGGAGTATTGAAGTGTAGCAAATGAAATCATGGACTGCTTATGACTACTTACACCATCAGCTGTCAACGAATACGGGTAATATGAACGAATACATACCAACCGTATCAGATATTGGAGAAATATCCTACATTCAGTAATTTTTTGAAGCAGTGTTCATGAGCTTCACAGGCCAGCACGCATGTCATTTCAGCACAGATATATGATGATACAAAGACTGGATGATTTATGGCAGGTTGGACTTGAAGATATGTGAAACTTCACATGACCGAATAAAGGTATCATGTACATTCTAGAAGTCAGAGATACATATCCCAAATTCATTTGAGTTCTATCTGTGAAGGTAAAGAGGTTGCAGAGGTTTTCAAACAACTGGTAGACTGGAACAAATCGATATCCTGACAGCCTTCAAACCAACCATGAAGGATAATTTTACAACAGGCGATTCAAAGCAATAATGGAACTATATGGGATCAACCACTACTTAACATTCTGCCATTTGAAAGCTAGTATTGTAGAAAAGTTGAACATGATGGTAAAATACGAATGTGGAAGCAATTTAATCTTCAAGGATCATACAGATGGCTACACATTATGCAAAAAATTATAGACAAATAAGAGACAATTAAGAGACCTGTTAATGTCCATAATAACGGATGTCATATTGACATGTTGGATCCATGCAATCAGAGTTCAATATCAATGATTTGTACATATTTAGAAATATTAAACTGTGTTTGATAAGTCCTACCTATCAAATTGTTGAAGAGATATATTTATATTTTCTGAAATGCAGCACAAAAACCTGAGAAATTGTATCTTAAAGGACAGTTATTGTGAAGAAAATACAGGGAGTTTTTATACAGAGGATTTAAAGAAAAGCTCTGAATCAGAGATGTTCCTTGTAGAGTGGGTCATAAAACGTAGAGGGAACAAGGCATTAGTGAAATGGTTTTGCTTTTCATCAAAGTACAACAGCTCAGTGAGCATTCACAATCTGCTACACAATAGGACACACAAACTTCAAACCACACGTTAGCATGATATGAGTGCTAGGAAACGTATCGGAGAGTTGGGGACAGTATTCTTGATACCCTACAAGTCGAACGTTATATCCCTGGATACAATTTTCGTGACCTGGAACAAAACTGAAAAATCGAACTAATATACTAGACAATGGAAGCAAAGAGCACAATATTGCTTGGACTATAAATAAAGATTGTCACATTGCAGACCATATGTCTGTCCAGCTAGACAGATATAATGTAGAGAAGGCAGTGGTATAGGACAATGCAATTCTGCATTCATGGTAGATAATACAATACGTGCCAAACTTAAATTGTTTGCTGGAATATCTTTTAGGCAAATCATGAATTCAGATTCTTTCACACTAAAGAAGAAGAAAATGTCTACAGAATGTTTGAAAAATAGCATCCAGTCAGTGGTGGCAGTGGCCGAAACTTCCTTGAGGCAGAAAAGAGGAAGAAAAAGACACGTCAAAACACCTACACTTCTTTCATGACCTAGGCCATCTGGTGAAATATTCCGTTTCCAATACCTGCATTTGTTGGCTGTCAGCGATTGGTTTGTTAACTTGGGAAGCTGCCTCCATAACACAAGCAGTTAAGATTGTGAGAAATGCAGAGGAGACATTATACAGCAATAGGGGTCATCACTGTCGCTTAAGGACTATATTTAAAACCGTTTAGGAAATTTCTGGCGCTGCACATAAAAATAGACTCATAATAATACCACTGGACACTCCACTTACTAACGCAGATCTACTTAACATTGTCATAAAACCCAAATTCCCAAGAGTCTGCTGTGTGTTTGTGCCATTGACAAAAGGCGACATGGAAATCCAGATAACGTGGAATCGTGAATGTAGGTGTTTTTGGTGTATAGAAAGACGACGTGGTGCTTATGTCTAGTATTTCTCCTGATATTTGCATAAAAACAAGCAGTAGACATTTCACTGCATCATTTTACGCCTAGCTGCGATGTCTCACATTGTATTTGAAAAGAACGTTTGTAGGGAAGCAGCCTACTCACGCTGTAATAAATTCACATCAGTTTCCATTGTAGGCCAGCCAGTCTGCTGTAACTAGCTCTGACATCATAAATGTTGCGCAATACTTTAAAAATCAAGCAAATGAACTAAAACTTTTCTAGTATGTCAGAAATAATACTAAATTAATGTGTGTTAAATATCAGTTCGATAACTTCAGCCATTTCCGAGATTTGGACGTTTTTCTGGAAAAATCATTGGCGCAACAGAAAAGAGCTAGAGACTTCAAAATTTATATTTAGATTCATCTTTCATAATGATTTAATAAAAACAGTACTTTGGATTTCACATATTAAGATTTTAGTGGAAATTCATGATTTTCTGGTTTTCGTCTCAAAACTGAAGGAAGCAAGATAGATTAAGTAGGCTAGTAAATAAGGCTAGGATGTTTAGATTTAAATAGGTTGGAGGTCCGCTATGATTATGAAGATGTGTAAAGTTTCTTTTTAATACCTATAAAATTATAGCGATAGCGGATCTCAACAGGGCCAGTTCAGAGCTCATCTAGTGCGTGCAGGGCAATTAAATTAATTCTCTCGCTCAAAGTATTTAACTTAGCCACGTCAAAATTTTATTATTAATACTTACCTGCGTGCTGAATGCACGTTTAAATTAAGAGCTTCTTCGGCCATCAGCCAAAGAAGCTATAAATTATTATGTAACTTGAAGTGGTGCGTTACTAGCCCAGCGGCTAGTCGAGAGAGCCGGAAAGATCAGGCGTTCCCTCAGCCGTCCGCACCGCGGCTTTATATATAAGAACACTGCGCGAGGAAGCAAGGCCCCAGTTCTCTCCAGACGCTGAATGACACGCCATCTGTGTCGGTAGTCGCGTCGCATCAGTGTATCTGCTACAAACAGCCTCGGGTGCCGTATTAAGTTACTAGAGATACGCGGAACTATGAAAACATTATATGTGAAGTGTTAATTCTGGAATGATTTTCATTATCTAGCTTCAGTTTGCGTATTGTCGTATTTTCACGTGCCGTCGCGGGACAGACATTCTACCAAAAATTTAGCGTGGCGTTTGATGAAATATTTTCATCAAATTTTGGCGAGCATTCTTTTTAACATTTGATTCGGACATTTATAGTTGCATCAGCGCATTAGACTCTGAACTGTTCTGTTAGTTAGGTTGTAGGGATACTTGTGGTTTTTATTAGTGAATTTCAGAATATACTCAACTATTTTGGAAAACCGTTTTTGATTAGAAATCCCGGACAATCTCCTAATTCCTCAGAGCTATAAGCTGCAGCTATAAGAACATTCTCAGGTAAAGTGGGCACTAGGATATCTATTTACTGGCTCCAAGTTTTATTAAATCACTTTCTGGGGGTCACGGAGTAAATAGAGAGCCAGTGTTGAGAACGGCAAAAGACAGCAATAACAACATTCTAAAAGCTAGAAACTGATTCAACACGCAAGCGTTTATACAGCAATAGATTAATTATTATTCCAAAACTCTACATCCGCCGCCCCACATATGGTGCATCGGCCGGGAAATCAACTAAGTGAAAGTGATTTTAACTATTCGGATTCGCGAGTGAAATGCGACACGCAACTGAGAATAGAACAGTGAATGTGTTACGTGTGTATGTGGACGACGCAATTGGATTAACAACGCATCTGGATTGACGGAGCTGGCACTGAGTCTAGCGGTGCTGCCGGCATCGCGAGAAACCAGTTTTCGCCGTACCGCAGTCGTCCGCTGGAGCAGCCGGCGCAGAGCCTGCAATTGCGGGCCACGCAAACACACAACAGCCGTCGGAGAGCCGTCTGCAGTTCAACGTGCCACGTCGCATCAGGAATCCTGGTACGCCGCGCCGGCAACGCCATACGCCGTGCAGAAGGAACTAAGTTAAGTGAACAGCTGTTAAAAATTTTACTAACCTGTACTAAAAGACTGTCGGCGATGGAACCGCCAGAAGAAACGGAGTTTAAACGTAAATTAGAACCTATGTCTGTTGAGGGAACTGTAAATCCAGACAACGGTTCAAGTGTAAATATGCATGAAAGTAGTAATGTTAAAGTGAAAAATGAAGTATTGTCTCCTGACAGTAGTGTGGGAAGGGGCAATGATTCAATAATAGAGACCCCTGTAGTAAAGCGGAAAGTAGAAATTGTAAATTTATGGGATGATAGTTTCTCTGATGAATTAAAAATGAAACAGTCATCAGGGATGGTAGAGTTTAAGAAGGAGCAGTTGGATATGACTAATCAATCAGAAGTTTCATGTAGTTTTGATGATTCGGGTATTGGAGCTAGTTTTATGTCACCTGAGTGTGATAAAAAGCCAGCTCGTGAGCAACCCAAAGATGCTGGGGCTGTTGATCTAAATGTTATATTACAAGCAATAGCTGCCAGTAATGCACAAATGACAGCTGAATTAAAATCTGAAATAAGTGAACAGGTCAAAAGCAGTAATGCTGAATTAAAGTCTGAAATTGTGGCCAGCCAAACCAATTTTAATAAACGGTTTGAGGCGATGGACAATAAATTAGAATCCAATAAAGCTGAATTAGAAAATTCTTTCAAGGCTAGTTGCAATAAGTTGAAAGAAGATCTGGACAGTTTGAATTATAAAATTGATTACAACCATGAGGATATAAAGAAAAAGGTTGCTCAACAGTTTTCTGAAATGTATAAAACAGTTAAATCCGAAGTTGCTGAGGTTCGCAAAGACTTCGGAATGGAAGATGCGAAGCTGGAGCACAAGTTAACAGAAATAATCGAGGCGGAATCTGAACTGTGCTCAGATAGATTTAAAGATGTTAATATAAAAGTAAACATATGTCAAGCAGAAGTAGAAGCAATCAAAACTGACACTACTCATATTGTACAAAGAGTAGATAATGTTGAAATGAAAGTAGAAAATATAAGTACTAACATTGCTAACATTGAGAGTAAAGTAGCTTCAGTAACTTCTGGTAATGGTAATGTACAACAAGTTGTAGCTGCAAACGCCGCTTTTATCGGGTGTCGGCAGTTCTTGCGGTTCGATCCAGATAAAAATATCCATCCGCTAGATTTCTGGAACGATTTTGAAGATGTGATTCCACCAACTTGGTCTGAACGAGAGAAAATCTCGTTTGTTAGAAGTCATTTAGCAGGTGACGCCATGCGTTGGTCAGCTGATGTTATGTTAAAATGTAAAACATTAGCGGAATTTAAAACAGCTTTTATTAATGAGTATTGGTCTAGCATTAAGCAAAATGAAGTGTTGAGAGAATTTTGGAGTGGGAAACGCTTCAATGCAGGCAAGGAATCTATTAAAGAGTTTGCTAGGTCATGGATTTCACGTTTGTCACATTTGGCGGAAAAGCTAAAACCAGAAATGATTATACTAGGTCTGGAAGCTAAACTGCCATGGTACTGGCAAACTAGAATTATATCAGCCCCTAGAGACAATCTGGATCGTTTCATTGAGTATTTGGAACGTGTAGAACGTGTTGCTGCCAATGAGGAGCAAGCACGTAATAACAGAAATGCCAATAACAATAATAGTAGTAATTTTAGGAACGAGCAAAATGGCAATGTAAACATCAGAACAGTAGGTGTTCGTAATCCTAAGAGAGGTAGGAATTGGGGAAATAATTATCAGAACCAACAATGGCGTCCAAGGGATAATAATTTTGTTCCAAACAGAAATATGCATGTAAACAACAGTACGGAAAGTAAGGCTATGCCAGCTAACTATAATGAAACTAAAGGAAACAGTAGTATGCCGAGGCAGGAAAACTAGTTCCCGTCTATGAGGACACTGGCGCTCACCAGGCGGTTACTTTTCCTAAGCCAGTAGTTAAGGGAATTGGTAAGACAGATCAGAATACTCAAACTGAACATGTGGATGAAGAGTCGGTAGCACCTAAGGATACAACAGAAATATTAGATCACTCACAGTATTTGATAGATACCGTGTTAGAGACGCTTTCTAAGTGGGAAGAGAAAGAGAAGGCGCAGCAGTGTAACAGTAGGGATGAGCTACAAAATACTGAATTGACAGGTGAAGAAGCAGAAGAAATTCATGCTTATATTTACGATGAGGATGATGTGCTCTTATCTAAAGTGCCTGTGCAGGATGTTGATAATGTACTAATAGATTTAGGACAGGAGATAAGTGGGAATGTAGAGGGTAGGCTGTTTGGGGTCGATGAACCCAGTAGCTGTGACCAGTTGTCACTTGAGAAGGAAACCGACGATAATGGTGAAAGTGGTTTAGCTGTAACTAATGTTATGCCCGGTCTGGAGGCGCAGAATCGCTCAGACTACAGTAATTTGGGTCATGTTCAGCAAACTAAATGTAATGAAGTCGTGCGGTGTTTCGATTTAAAATTAATAGACCGACTGGAAAAGGCAGCTGAAAATGTAATTCAGGAAACCCCTACACACTGTGACCTAAATGTAATGAAGACAGATGTTGATCACTTTAGTTGGAGACAAATCCAAAAGGAACTATTAGATGAATTTGAGGAACCACCTGTACAACCTAGAATAAGCCACCCTATAATAATAGCGAATATGTTGGGTATCAATGTACGTTGTCTCTTAGACAGTGGAAGTGAGGTGAGTGCAATATCTCAGTCCTTCTTTGATGCATTACCTGGTAAAGACAAACTTACTGTAATGAGGGTATCAGGACTAAGAATAATTGGTGCTACTGGCAAGGTGTCAAAAACGGTAAAGCAAGAAGCTTTACTACCCTTTAACATTAATGGTAATTTAATTGATCATCCATGTTTAATTGTAAATAATCTCAGTATTGAGGTTTTAATGTGCATCGATTTCTTGTCAAAATATCAGAGTGTTGTTGACTTTGAAAGAAGCCAGTTAAAAATGGTCTTGCCAATAACCGGAGTAATTATAGTACCTTTTAGTGATAAACATGTAGTAACTGATCATGAAACTTGGGAGCTGCCTATACGAGTTCTGAAAAACAGGAGGTATTGGGACGAAGGTGTTAATCTTAGTAACAGTAAGCTGAACACAGCAGAAGAAGGAGAAGCAATTATTTTAGACAAAATAAAAGCTAAATTGCAGGAAATCTATAAGATTTCAGACAATCAAAAGGAAGAACTGAGACAGGTTCTAAAAAGGCATCATAAAGTATTTTCAGATCGACGTGGCGTGGTCAAAGGTTATGTATGAATGCTGTAGGGAGGAGGTTGCTCTATAACCTCCACACAGTGTGGCAGCTGTGCGGTCCCAGCTGTGTGAGATCTTCTTTCCTTTTCAGGTCTCACTCATTCTTCATCTTTCCTATCCACAAAAAATGTCGACATCATCTTCCAACACATAAAATTTTCTGGTATGGTTATCAATACAGCATTAAACCAATGAATGCTGTAGGGAGGAGGTTGTTCTGTAACCTCTACACAGTGTGGCAGCTGTGCAGTCCCAGCTGTGTGAGATCTTCTTTCCTTTTCAGGTCTCACTCACTCTTCATCTTTTCTATCCACCTACAATTTCTAACTCTTCTTTACAGCATTAAACTAATGAGTGCTGTAGGGAGGAGGTTGTTCTTTAACCTCTACACAGTGTGGCAGCTGTGCAGTCCCAGCTGTGTGAGATCTTCTTTCCCATTTCAGGTCTCACTCATTCTTCCTCTTTCCTGTCCACAAAAATTTCGACCTCTTCTTTCCAGACATGAAAATTTTCTGTCATGACTATCAAGCCATGAGTTATGTAACCATTCTATCTACCGATTAGTGACAAAAGAAAATACCTAATGTGACAAACCTAATAGTGACAAACAATAGAGAAATATGACGTAATTAAGATATAAAATGTATTTGAGTAACAATTATGTATAGTACCCTGGTAATATAGTAAGTACAAAGTGTTGTTTTATTGGAAATGGTCCACCAACAGTATTTTAAAAGGATGTACAAATTCGTGTACAAGCAGGATCTGAAGTGGTAGTGAAACCTAGTGTATGCTGTAGAGCTAACTAATTAATAATAAAAGAGATTGCTTAGTGTTATGAAAAATATGCAGATAAGTTGTAAGTATAAACTCACCTGGTGTAGCAAGGAAAGGCAGTGTAATAGAATTGGGCAGTGTTTGTGGTTGAGACGTGAAGGACACGTCCCTGAAGTATTTATAAGGTTGGAGCTGGTCATTATTTTAGTGTAGTGTGTGACAGGATACACCTACACGCATTGAGGTTATGAGTTGGAGGCGTGAATGCGACCATAGGTACCCTTATGTTAAATGAGACAGAGCAGCTCATGGTGTCCTATAGGTTTAAGGAATTTAGCATTACGCTCGTCCATAATTACTTGATGCAATTTAGTGGTAGGTCTGAGAGAGACTACCTGAGGTTTCAGCATCCGATCGAGTGGAAATGGATTGCCACGTGAGCAAACTAATCAGCTGCAATACACTATGAATATGAAATAAATGTGCTATCCTATGCTTTAAATATTAATAGAGTGAGTGTTAAATAAGTACATACACTAGCAAAATAAATAAATAACATACTGACAGACGTGAAACACTATTTTAGCTCAGCATAAATACACTTCTAAGTAAGTAAGTACGTAATTGCAGATGTGGAACTGACAACAGCAGAGGACCAATAAGTGGATTTAGTAGTCAACTAAACGTAGTGTGTTTTGAACACTCACAACTGTACTATTACCAAAAGTTACTCACATGTACATGGAAGCTGAGAAAACAACCACTAATCATACTCATACTATCTCTAAGAATAAGGTAATCAAAGATGAGTCAGTTAAGTAAATAAAATGCAGATTTGTCAGAAATGTACCGAGCATTGGTTCAGTGTTCCGGCCCAGAACTAATAAATTCAGAGTAAATAGGATTTATGATTATATGCCTTGAGCATAAAATTTTCTCTTGTAAGTGACTAACGGCGTTTTGAGCCATTTGTTTACCGATTTTATGACAATTAAGTAACCGTAAGAGTAAAATTGAGAAAGGTTCTGTTAACTTTGTTCCAGCAACCTACTGAAGGATAAAATGTATATCTATCCCCATTTCATTGTGACCCACCCTTAGATGTTAAGTGAACAGAGTCTGAGGCACTCTTTTTGTTTGTTCTACAGGACAAACCAGATAATGGCAGCTTGGTAGCTGCGTGAAAGCGTGGAGTGACTTGGACACAACTCACAGTGACCCCTCCCCTTTCCCCCATGTAATTTAGAGAGAACGTGAAGGACGCACACCATAGCAACTTCCCCTCCTCTACCCTTGTGAATGGAAGTGTAGGACGCCAGCCAAAGCGGCTACAACTACGTGTGTAAAAATTATTTGTGAACCTTTCTTTCAGGTTTAGAAAAGACTGCTAAGAAATAATCATCTGTTTATGTGTCATGTTATTTTCTTTGAATTTGTGCATGTAAAAATGTATTTAATGTAGTTAAGATTTTCATAATTTTTTTTCAATTTCTATGTGTTTGTTTGTCTAAGGCAATATGTATGCCAAAATATTTCATGACTTTGCTTTAAAAATTTGAGTAATGACATTGTTTAAAAAGGCAGTGAATATGCCTACAATTTAAATAATTAATGTAGGTAATAAATTTTCTTTAATGTTTCTACAGGTTTATATTTCAGTTTTGATTTTTCATAAGGAGTTAAACTGTACTCTTGCTTCCCTTTTTGTAATTAATTTTTTTTTCATTCATTAACATTCATAAACAAAAAATTTAAGTAGAGGGTGATGTAGGGAAGCAGCCTACTCACGCTGTAATAAATTCACATCAGTTTCCATTGTAGGCCAGCCAGTCTGCTGTAACTAGCTCTGACATCATAAATGTTGCGCAATACTTTAAAAATCAAGCAAATGAACTAAAACTTTTCTAGTATGTCAGAAATAATACTAAATTAATGTGTGTTAAATATCAGTTCGATAACTTCAGCCATTTCCGAGATTTGGACGTTTTTCTGGAAAAATCATTGGCGCAACAGAAAAGAGCTAGAGACTTCAAAATTTATATTTAGATTCATCTTTCATAATGATTTAATAAAAACAGTACTTTGGATTTCACATATTAAGATTTTAGTGGAAATTCATGATTTTCTGGTTTTCGTCTCAAAACTGAAGGAAGCAAGATAGATTAAGTAGGCTAGTAAATAAGGCTAGGATGTTTAGATTTAAATAGGTTGGAGGTCCGCTATGATTATGAAGATGTGTAAAGTTTCTTTTTAATACCTATAAAATTATAGCGATAGCGGATCTCAACAGGGCCAGTTCAGAGCTCATCTAGTGCGTGCAGGGCAATTAAATTAATTCTCTCGCTCAAAGTATTTAACTTAGCCACGTCAAAATTTTATTATTAATACTTACCTGCGTGCTGAATGCACGTTTAAATTAAGAGCTTCTTCGGCCATCAGCCAAAGAAGCTATAAATTATTATGTAACTTGAAGTGGTGCGTTACTAGCCCAGCGGCTAGTCGAGAGAGCCGAAAGATCAGGCGTTCCCTCAGCCGTCCGCACCGCGGCTTTATATATAAGAACACTGCGCGAGGAAGCAAGGCCCCAGTTCTCTCCAGACGCTGAATGACACGCCATCTGTGTCGGTAGTCGCGTCGCATCAGTGTATCTGCTACAAACAGCCTCGGGTGCCGTATTAAGTTACTAGAGATACGCGGAACTATGAAAACATTATATGTGAAGTGTTAATTCTGGAATGATTTTCATTATCTAGCTTCAGTTTGCGTATTGTCGTATTTTCACGTGCCGTCGCGGGACAGACATTCTACCAAAAATTTAGCGTGGCGTTTGATGAAATATTTTCATCAAATTTTGGCGAGCATTCTTTTTAACATTTGATTCGGACATTTATAGTTGCATCAGCGCATTAGACTCTGAACTGTTCTGTTAGTTAGGTTGTAGGGATACTTGTGGTTTTTATTAGTGAATTTCAGAATATACTCAACTATTTTGGAAAACCGTTTTTGATTAGAAATCCCGGACAATCTCCTAATTCCTCAGAGCTATAAGCTGCAGCTATAAGAACATTCTCAGGTAAAGTGGGCACTAGGATATCTATTTACTGGCTCCAAGTTTTATTAAATCACTTTCTGGGGGTCACGGAGTAAATAGAGAGCCAGTGTTGAGAACGGCAAAAGACAGCAATAACAACATTCTAAAAGCTAGAAACTGATTCAACACGCAAGCGTTTATACAGCAATAGATTAATTATTATTCCAAAACTCTACATCCGCCGCCCCACACGTTGTTGGTGGCATGTACTTTAAGACTGACAGGTTGTTCAAGAAATATCAAATAAAATATGTCTTCCGCCCTCCATCGCAATTGCAAACTACGCTTCGTCCTGTTAAAGAGAACGACGCCTAAGGAGACCAGGGATGTATGAAATCACGTGCCAGTGTGGGGAGTCATACATTGGCCAGACGTATTGCACTGTTGAGAATAAATGCGCTGAACGTAGACGTCACACCAGATCGGGTCAGCCAGAAAAGTCTGCAATGGCTAAACACTTACTTGACAAGGGACACAGCTTGAATTAGGGAGAGACAGAGGTACTTTTGTATGTTTTCACATACTGGAACTCCATCATTAAGAAGCAGTCGAAATACGTACAGGTAACGACCTGATTAGCAGAGACACGGGGTTTCAACGTACAAAGATACGGGAATCAGCACTGGCGGTAAAGGCATCGTCGGCCACAGACGAACGAATTAGAGTCAACACAGACGGAGAACTGGGCGCCGACACACTGCCCGCATGCACTGAGCGGTGATTTGTGGCCGCGCTATTCCCATGCCGTGCATGCGAAGACCGTGGCCCGTTTCTCTGACAGGGGCACTGAATATCGCCATGCTCTAGGATTAGTCTGCGATAGTGTTACAGCCCCACTCCTTGATGCCTGTGCTTTTCTAGCAAGTCACTGCAACACGTCAGCAAGCACCTGCAGATGACAAGCAGCTGTTTTGTTGAAATACTGTGCAGCTTCCACAGCATCCGAAGTGACGCCTCTGAAGCAATGAAGCGTTTATACGTCGGGAAGTCTCAAACAGCAACATTCATCTACGTTAAAGGTTATCTTCTTTCCTCCAATCGATCTTGGCAGCGGAATGGAGTATTACATCTATTGATCTGAAAACACAAAATAGCATAGCTAATGTCACTGTGGCAAACAGTTAAAAAAATGGTTCAAATGGCTCTGAGCACTATGGGACTTAACATCTATGGTCATCAGTCCCCTAGAACTTAGAACTACTTAAACCTAACTAACCTAAGGACAGCACACAACACCCAGCCATCACGAGGCAGAGAAAATCCCTGACCCCGCCGGGAATCGAACCCGGGAACCCGGGCGTGGGAAGCGAGAACGGGCAAACAGTTAAATTCATCAACAGGCTGTGGATGTTGTGCTAATACGTCCTGGCTGCTGTGATGTTAACAGTTTAAATGTGTGTGTAAAACGATTTGTAAAAGGTTTGTTTCATATGTAGACGTTAGTGTATTCAAAACAGAGACATAAACAACACAAGAGACAATTGACACTAACTACAAAGTTTCAGTAGGATCGCTATTAAGTTTCTTGAGAGGTCAAGTGCTGGAGCATAATACTGATAAAATTTACTAGTCAAATCGGCAAGTATACGTACTGACAGTCAGTACAAGTCGTGTTGAGTGTAATATCAGACGAATTCTTCCTATAACGACAGACTAGTTTATGCTATACACGCATTTTTCCTAAGTTATAAAAATTCCAGTCAGTACAATTCTTTCCTTAACGACAGACTAGTCCATACTATGTACGCATTTTTTCGTACTGTAGGTCCAGGTTATAAAAATGTAGACGTTCCCAGTGATCCAACATATGTGCCAGTGACTGTCTTGAGCAGAATGTCATTGATCAGAACACAAATCTAGTCGATTTTTGCGGTTAGGAAATAGTACATCTGAATCAACTTTTTGCTATTAAGTATACATATGGCTTACAGACCCATCAGAAGACCACTCAGCAGCGGATGCACAACGCGAAAACGCGCAATAATTACGAGATTCATAAATCCATAGCACTGAAACCTCACAATTTTGATTTTATTTGTTTTATTTTTTCGTATGGCTAAGGCGTGGTTCGTACAATGATAATGCCAATGTTTCATTTCGTGGTGTAGTTACCTTCCTTCGTGGATGCCAAGCAGTGTTGACAAGCGAGCTCTCTGAAAGCATTAACACTTAACAGTATAGTGCCATCACGTGCAAGACAGTTTTGTGCTACGAGTTGACCTCCATCCCAATCCACCCCCATCCCCAGCCCCATCCCCAAAGAACGCAGCAACCTGTGAATTCAAGGCATTCAGCGTCAATAGTATTCAAACCTATAGCTGCAATTACATAAATATGGCCATTAGTTCAGTAAATTCAGCTCTCACTTATTTTATAGTTATGGGCTCAACCCTTTCAAACTTTGGTACATGAGGGAATACAGTCGTTGATGCATTGCTCCACTTGCTCTATATTTATACTGTTGTTGCGCAAATACTCAGGAAATTCATAGTACAGCTTGTTGGGTGTCAGTTGTGGTTAAAGCTTACCCCTGTGATGCACAGTAGTATAAAACTGGTGACTAACAGAGTGCATAATCACCCCAAATGATAACGCAAATTGATTTAAGACAAGGATACTGTCGCTTAACGAAAATGTATTATTTAAATGAATAATCATATAGACGGCCCAATTAAGCATGTAGCAAATGGATACCACTCATTCAAGCAGATATACTAATGGGAGGAGGGATCTTCTAACTACGAACTGAAACAAATATTCATTGTAACAATTACATTTATCGTCTTTAAACATGTAAATTATCTAGTGATATATTAAAAGAACCATCGACAAGCGGACAAGGGATAATAGCTCTGAAGTATATCCTTGGCACAGGTTGGTGGGAGGATGAAATATGTTTATGTTACGCTAACATTTTTCAGACATAGGCAGTGACTGTATAAGTTGTTAATTAAATATAGAAAAGACATGGAAAGATAGCAGTGAATGCCATAGCATCGTAAAATGCGCTTGAGAGTAACAAGGTGAATACGTGACTTCGAAATGGCGTACTTGGCACCTGAAGGGAGCAGTTTAACTTCGTATCTGAATATCAACAACTGCGATGATGGCTCCATCTGACGGAACATGTGGAGCGTGAATAAGGAAGGTATATGATTTCTTCCCTCTCTTTGTACTTAATGCTCAAGTAGAGACATTCTTCTGGTGGCACCAAGGCTCGTCTCATCTCTCTCTCTTTTACGGTCGCAGGTTCGAATCTTGCCTTGGGTATGGATGTGCGTGATGTCCTTAGGTTAGTTAGGTTTAAGTAGCTCCAAGTTCTAGGGGACTGATGACCTCAGCTGTTAAGTCCCATAGTGCTCAGAGCCATTTGAACCATTTTGAATCTCTCTCTTTTACTAAATTCTGCAATAGTCTCACATGAAGTCCTCACCCTTAAAAGCCCAAACATGTACTCTTCAGAAACCTAACGAGAAGCATCTACGTGAATGTTCTGTAACTTGGCTGTCTGTCTGCTAGAACCGAAGTTAGGAATCTCTTACCCTTTTCTATTTCATTGTTCTTAAGCCAGTCGGTCAGAGGCAGGCAAACGGAGTCAGGAGACTTCTCTCACTCCAAGGAACTGACGATTCGAAAATTCGGCATCTAGGCCCCAAGTCAAAATCGCGTGAAATGTTGAAAGAAAAAGAGTAAGCCAATAGGAATTCTGTATTCTCAAAATTTTGAACAAGATGTTAGCTGGTGTGGCTGCACTCTCAGCGCCGTCTCTCATGGAGACCTAAGAGTAGCAACACCTGCGTAGAAGCTTTTTATCTTCGTCCCAGAATGCTGTGTCTTTTGGAGAGACAGACTTGGGTACTGAGCATCACACGGGGTTTGGGGGTGCCTGGTGAATGCCTTTCAGGCCTCCTCCTGAAGTTCACTCTAAGTCCGAACAAGTTTACAATTCTACGATGTTCTCCCGAGAAAAGCCTTATCTTTCGCTCTCCAGCCTAGCTCTCAACTTTTGGAAGCCTCCCCCTTACTACA
This sequence comes from Schistocerca piceifrons, assembly GCF_021461385.2. NCBI lineage: Eukaryota > Metazoa > Arthropoda > Insecta > Orthoptera > Acrididae > Schistocerca > Schistocerca piceifrons. Next base: position 596,379,595 of record NC_060138.1, on the reverse strand, counting down.
GGGAGAAGGAAAGAAAAACAGTGAATGAAAAAACCACAGGCGATGCAGAACCAGGTCTGCAATTACAGAGCAGTGTAACTAAATGACTACTTAAGTAAGGGAATCCGCATATCATCCTCTGAAATACGTTAGTGGATAGCTTCAGAGAAAAATGGCCACATAACAGCCCCTCTTACATATGGACGGCAACCTGTTTCAACTTACAGTGCATATATAATACAGGTCTGTAGTTTTGGATTTTTAGATACGATTATCTTCCTTGAAATCAATTCCGGCGTTGTTTTACGATACATATCTACTATACATACTTTACGTCCAAACGTTTGGATGTAAAAAGAGGTATGAGAAGCATGATACTCGTTCATCATCTTTCTCACAACAGATTCCATTATACCACCTCGATAGTCTCACTCATGCCATGGATACTGCACTTAAGCATCGACATGTCCGTAAATTTTCTACTTCTGTAACTACTTCAAAGCCACTGTCAGGTGCTACGCTAACATTTACATCTTTAGAGCGAGTAGCAGTCACATTGTACGTGTGTGAGCCAATACAGTACTCTTGTAGGAGTTGGCTGCTGTGATTGTGCCACAGCATAATCGGACAACACAAGGTGACAGGGCAGAGACAGTGGGAAAGATCTGCATGCCCTCGTCCAGCGCTGAATCAGGGGCTGACTGCTGCTGAAGATATGATACCGCATTGCTGAACCACACTTTGTCAGGAAGTCATCCTGTGGACAGTGGCCGCCACTTTGCTGTGCCCTCATATGTAACAACAATAATAATAGAAAAGCCCTAAGTCTAATGACACACACACACACGGCGAGAGAGAAAGAGAGAGAGAGAGAGAGTAACACAGACAAACACAATAATGATATAAATGATTTAAAAATCAGAGATGAATTGATAAAATCCTTACTGATAATCTTCTTTTTCACAGCAGACTGCTGCTAGACTTAAAGCTGGTCTGCCATGGGGTGGGGCGGGGGGGGGGGGGGAGGGGGGGTAGGGGGCGAGGGCCGGGCAGTGCAGGGGCCGGGGGATGACATTGTGCACCTGGCCAGATGCTGTTCTCAGACTAAGCTTGGAGGTAAGGAACTGCTGATGCTAATGTCAACAAAATATTCAAGTACAACTGCATCAGCTTAATTCGTCATTTGAAGATAATTGAAAGTGCTGACGAATACTGCCTCTGCTCATTCTGGCAGAACGATTAATAACCCACCACTAACATATCCAGCAATAATAAACTCAAGCACAATACTCGAGATACGTATGTTCTTGCATAAAGTAGAGTAAAGGAAATGTTTGTTGCAGTTAAGAATGGAACTGTAATATGCGGCACTATTATCTTGTTAACATTAGATCATGTTCTACGCATGTATTTCGTTTAAATCCTCTTCGAAGGTTAACTGTTTCTGCGAAATTCCAATTTCACATTAAAGTATATCAGTTTAAAGAAATTCCTTTATCATAATACCACGGGTATAAAAGTTAGAAGTCACTTGATTACCGTAATTAAGACAGTTAATCACACTATTCGCTATAACTTAACTGAAATCGGTGTTTGTCTTATTTGCTTCACACTCTCTACTTCTCAGTTCCTTCGTTGTCTCTGTTCTCCTATGATCTTTACGGGCTCTTGTCATGCATCTTCGATAGCTGCCATGTTTCTCTTCCACTGCTATCCTTGTCCTCTTTATTAAGACGTTAGGAACAAATTTTGTTTTACCTGCCATAGTGAAGCAAGAGACAAGGATCTCAGATAATGTTTTCACTGAAGAAAACAAATAATACGTACTTCCAATTTATATTTAGTGATTTCAACTTTAAATACATTCCATTTAGAAGTGACAAAGCTTAATCTTCAGACCAAGGAAGGTGACGCAGTGGTTAGCACACTGGACAAACATTCAGGAGGACGACGGTTCAAATCCGCGTCCGAGCGCCATGCTGTAGGTTTTCCATGATTCATTCAAATTGCGCCTGTAGACGCCGAGACGTTTCCTTTGAAAAGCATGGCACGTTTCCTTCCCTACGTTTGTAATGCATATCTTTTGATCACGTCGAGATTTTTCATATCTGTTGATGATTGGGTTTGCTGTATTACGTTTACGTGACATCCTTGCGTATGCTGTTACACGGGTGCAACAACAATGCTTATGCTGCGAAGTTTATCAGTCACCAATGCGCGTACGTGCTGACAAGATTATTAGAGTATCAAATGAGATAAATCTGAGGAGGTAACATTGATTAAAAGGGAAATACATTAGCACATACTTGAAAGATAGTCATTATTGAGGTACGTCATGATAGCAACCATTTTAGTAACGTTGTTTGGAGTAATACTTTCAAACAATGCAAAGTGATAACTTAAGTTCAGCACTTCAAAGAATCGTTATGAAAAGAACAATGTGAGCGTAATATAATTAGGAATAGTCTACACCATTATACCAAAGAACTTCATTGTCAAAGATACTACACATTTAATTAACTGAATCGTCCAATGGTGGGAATAAATAACAGTTATGACGTTAGGCGGACCAAGGTTTGTGGCACGTTGCGTTTAACCTCTGACTAGTTTGGACCCACTGCCTCCATAATACACCGATACCCTACAGGCTATGTACCTAGTGAAGTGCAGAGGGAGGATGCAGATTAGGCCCACTTGTTGCAGCCTAACAACCACACAGCTGGTATTTTCGTGTATAATTCTGAGACACGCTACATGAGGTTCTGTTCTAACTTGTAATTATTTGCCGTAAAAACTGGTGATCAGCTAGTAACAAACGATAATTATTACAGGTAAAGAATGGAAGTTCTTCCACATTTCCCTTAATTAACTCTTATAAATTCATTGACAGTCTCTAATATCTTAGCAATCTGACATATCCGTGGGCACTAAAGCGCTTCGTCTTCAGTGGTGTCTGTTAGCTACAGGTAACGTAACATCCACTTCGTTTGACAAAATAAATGAACGTGGCATTATTACTGTAATAGTTTAAGTAAGAAATGTGTAGTCAATGGGCGGCCGAGGTGGCCGAGCGGTTCTAGGCGCTACAGTCTGGAACCGCGCGACCGCTTCGGTCGCAGGTTCGAATCCTGCCTCGGGCATGGATGTGTGTGATGTTCTTAGGTTAGTTAGGTTTAAGTGGTTCTAAGTTCTGGGGGACTGATAACCTCAGAAGTTAAGTCCTATAGTGCTCAGAGCCATTGTTACAACAGAACTCTGTTTGTGTGGCAGTTGGTCACATTGTTATGAAGAATGCTTCATGCGCTGTGTGTAAACATGCGCACACCGCGCTGAGGCGCTCAGTTTGGCTTGGCAGCCACTGAGAATGGAGCTCCCGTTCGATGCTACCGCCAAGTGTGAACTGCGCGCAGTTATTCGATTTTTGAACGCAAAGGGCACTGCGTCGATTATATCCATCGCCATTTGACGGAAGTGTATGGCGAGTCTTGCATGAACGTCAAAAATGTTCGTAAGTGGTGTAGAGAGTTTGCAGCTGGTCGGACCGAAATCCACGACGAACAAAGGAGCGGGAGACAGTTTCTGAGGAGACAGTGTTGAAGGTTGAGCAGAGCATGCGTAAAGATCGGCGGATCGCCCTGGATGATCTCTGCACGTTTGTTCCTGAGGTTTCCCGAAGCACCACTCACAGTATTTTAACGGAAAAATTGAACTACCGAAAGGTGTGAGCAAGATGGGTGCCACTCATGCTGACTGAGGACCAAATGCGGCAACGAGTTGATGGTTCCCGCGCATTTCTTCACCACCTTGCAGCCGAACAGGACAACTTTCTGGACTCTATTGTCACTGGTGACGAAACCTGTGTATACCACTTTACACCTGAGACCAAGCAACAATCACGCCAGTGGCGGCATCCTTCTTCGCCAAAGTCGCGGAAATACAAACAAACACAGTCTGCCGGGAAAGTGATGACAACCGTTTTTTGGGATTGGGAAGTCGTATTGTTTGTCTACTTTATGCCCACTGGGACCACAATTAACGCTGACAGGTACTGTGAGACTTAAAAAACTCAAACGGGCAATTCAGAACCGGAGAAAAGGAATGTTGAGCAAGGGTGTATACATTCTCCATGACAACGCTCGCCCACACATCGATCGGCAAACCGTTGCTCTCCTGCAACAGTTTCAGTGGAACATAATCACCCACCCTCCCACCCCTTACTCCTGACTTGGCGCCCAGTGACTATCACCTGCTCCCTAAGTTAAAAGAACATTTGGCCGGAAAGCGATTCAGCTCCGACGGCGAGGTGAAAGAAGAGGTTCATAACTTTCTGAATAGCATGTAGGCGAGCTGGTGTGACATGGGCATACAAAAACTGCCACAGCATCTACAAAAATGCATCGACAGAAATGGTGATTATGTCGAAAAACAGCTAAATGTTCAAGCTATAAACTGATGTAAACTATTGTAGAATTAAACAGGTCTATGTACTTATAAAAATAGGAGACCTTACTTTTGGAGTTACCCTCGTTTGTACTCCTTAGACTACTCATTCCTTTCAACAGATCATGTAATTCTTCTTCACTTCCACTGAGGACAGCGAATCGCGTCATTGATATCCTTTCACTTTGAAGGTTAACTCCACTCTTTAACCTTTCCATTAATTTCCGTCGTTGCTTCTTCTCCCCTTACCTACTGAATTACCCGTTCTATATCCATACATATATTCACTCTCTCTTCACCTTCACCTTACGATGTCGGCGTGTTTGTCTAAATTATTGTCATCGGTGTGCGTTTGTTGTCGATTCTCATGAGGACAAACCTACGACTGAACTGTTCACAGTAACACAATCTCTACACTACACTCCTATTTATAATGAATTTTACTCCCGTCAGAAAACTTTCTGCAGCTTTTGATATTACCCTACACTCATCTGAGCAGAAATCCTTGCATGCTTTCCATTTCACTTCACCCGTCCCAAATACAACTAGAGTGAGCCTTTACATTTCCCTTTTCAGGTTTTCCAACTTCCTTACCACTTCGAACTTCTTCATTCCACGCCCAACTCGTAAAATGTTATCATTTCGTTGGTTATTCAATCGCTCTCTCATGGTAGCCTCCTCTTTGGCAGACCCTTCCCGGAGATCCGAATGGGGCACTAGTCCGGAATCTTTTGCCAATAGAGAGTTCACCATGACACTTTTTCAACTACAGGCGACAAGTTCTGTGGATACAAGTTGAATGTCCTTAATACAGTGGTTTCCGTTGCCTCATTGCATCCTGTTAATCATTGCTGATTCTTCCGCCTTTAGGTAGAGTTTGCAAGGGAATTAGAGTGTCCTGAACCTCAGTCCGCTCCTCTGCCTGCTTTGACTAGGTCATTGGGTGAATGAGGGTGATTTCTTATGCCGAAAGTCTTCGGGCACCAGTCGTGATGATTTTTATTCAAAATTTAAGCGGTGGTTCGAACGTGGGACCGTGGACGTTTAGCTTACTAACCAAAGACGCTAGATAACCAGAGACGCTAGACGATGAGTGCGTTAAAGTAACCATCTATTATCTCAATTTACTGCTCGACAGCTAATTGTCTTTACAGATAGGAAATATAAATTCTATGTATATGAAGACAGTAACTGTTCTCGGCCGGCCTAAGTGGCCTACCAGTTCTAGGCGTTCAGTCTGGAACCGCGCGACCGCTACGGTCGCATGTTCGAATCCTGCCTCGGGCATGGATGTGTGTGATGTCCTTAGGTTAGTTAGGTTTAAGTAGTTCTATGTTCTAGGGGACTGATGACCTCAGAAGTTAAGTCCCATAGTGCTCAGAGCCATTTGAACCATTTTTTGAACTGTTCTCGAAAGAACAGAATACTGTTGATGACCGTGCAGCTTTTCCCTGGAATAAATGATGACTAACTGAAACCCTCAGCTGCCGACAGGTATTGTTGATATACCTCGATGTCGACAGCTGAAAATGTGTGCCCCGACCGGGACTCGAACCCGGGAGCTCCTGCTTACACGGCAGGCTCTCTATCCATCTGAGCCAGCGAGGACTCAAATCAATAGCGCGACTGCAGGGACTTATCCCTTGCACACTTCCCGTCCACATCGAGGTATATCAACAACACTGTCGGCAGCTGAGGGTTTCAGTTAGTGATCATTTAATGTAAATTCTGTTAACTAGTGAGTTCCAAAGGTTAAATTTATTATTTGGAAATATATTCGATCCGGAGCCTTACCTTTCGGGGGCGTTTTCCTCGAAAGGTGCCGGCCGGAGTGGCCGAGCGGTTCTAGGTGCTTCAGTCTGAAACCGCGCAACCGCTACGGCCGCAAGTTCGAATCCTAGCTCGAACATGGGTGTGTGTGATGTCCTTAGGTTAGTTAGGTTCAAGTAGTTCTAATTTCTAGGGGACTGATGACCTCAGAAGATAAGTCCCATAGTGCTCAGAGCCTTTTTTTTGTCTTACAAAACGTCCAGTTTTTTAAGTATGGTTCACTCACTTTTTACTTTTCACCACAGACATTGACGTGTTTGCAACCAGTATGTTAGTCTTACCATACCTTAGCGTAGATAGTACTTTTTTCCTGGAAATGTGGGTGAAAGCTTCAAGAGAGAATGGCGAAGACACTACATTGAATATGTTCTCGGTGTATTTTGAGACCGAAAGGTGCAGTCGACTTATCTCGTACAAAACGCCGTGCTTGTGGGAGCGCGTAATATTGTTCACGTCTCGCAGGCAGTCTCCTTGAATGCCGGCCGGAGCTGCCGGCCCCGCCGCCATTCTAAAGACTGCGCTGAATTATTCACGGCCGGCTGCGCCACAACCCCAGGCGCTGCGCCGGTGCATCGCGCCGCCCGGCTCGCTGCTCGCGTGACGTCACGCGCCACTCTTCCGCAGACACCGCTGCATTGAAACACGCGAGGCGGCCGTGAATGGGGCGAACATCTCTGAGCGCCAGCAACAGGCGACAGCCTCGCAGGTGTTGCGGTTGCAGTAGAAGCACCTCGAACGCTACTTCCCTCTAACAACGTGTAAAGTTTGACGCTTAGAACACGTTTTCACTTCGCCTGCATATGTGTTTTACGTCATTCTCTGCTGGGAAATAAGCTATGTTGAAACATCACACGTTCACAATTGAATCGGAAGTGATAAATATATGATATTCTTATTGGATTTCAAACAACAGTTGACTATAAATGCCCAAACATGCGTCATCGCCTTTGTACCACCTTCAGGGCGTACTTTTATTCAGTTCTGTAAAATGTAAACATTATTAAATAATAATTATTCCCACGAAGTAAGTTCTAGAAACAGTTTTTGTCTCTTGTTGTTATCACCTTAATATTTTACATTGTGGGATTCTGTGGGATCCTCTTTAGTTTACTGTATATTTGTAATCTGCAATTAAATTATGTTATTTTGAGTTTCGTTGGCCAGTTAACAAATCCATCGAACCAAAATGATACGTACTCTATATCGAATTTCCTGGCATCTGCTATAACACCTGTCGGCTCCCACACGCGAATCGCCTTCTCTGCAGCGTAACTGACTGAAGTCGTCATACAACTGTCATTCAAGCAATATTGAAGATATTCAGCTTAACTGCCAATCGTACGATTATTACCACAAAATGTTTCGGGACAACATTATCCCATTCTCAAGTGCTAAAAACAAGGAAACCAGATAAAACATCCTCCTCGTACCGACAGACGAACAAGGATTACAGACTCCTTGTATTATAACCTACCTTAAAAAAATTTTATGCCATTAGGTTCCTTCACAACTTAAAATCGAGCTGCACCGCCTTCCGATACTTTGTGTTTAATGGCTGGAGTTGGCAATGCATGTGTACAGCTTGTTCTTAAGTTGTGATTCGGCCAATGGCATAAATTTTTTTAAAGCTAGGTTATAGCTCAGGAATTCTGCAATCCTTATATGTCTATCGGTATAAGAATGATGTTTTACCTGTTTCCTTGTTTTTAGCACTTGAAAATGGGATTATTTTGTTCCAAAACATGATGTGGCTATAATAACACAATTGACAACTGGGCTGAATATCGTCAGTGTTGTTTCTCAGCAGTGGTGCTGACCAAGGTCGTGAGATAAGTAAGAAACAAAAACTTTCTATCTTAATTCTAAAGGGCAAAGGCAAAAAAGTTCAACCTGAGGTCTACAGCAAAATTGTATTTACATTTTCTTTCGTAGTATTAGTACACTCTGCAAATAGCATACCTTACATTCAATTGTCCAGCTGGAGTTTCCAGTTACGCCAGTGCAACGTTTTGTTAACAAGTAGTGTTACACACCTTTGATGAAGCATTTTTGTCTAGAAGCATCTTATACCCAGCATTTTATTTTAATAGCTCCATAAGGCAAAAGCACAGCTACATGGCTATTAGCTTTTATGTGACAAACTTTACAACTGTAACTTTTACTTCAACGCAGCCTGTTCTCTCTGTTACGTATCGAGTCCTCTCCATCAGGCAAAGGGTTTTCAACAGAGTATGCATTGAAAAACATGTAGTTCATGTGATCAGAATCACTTAATAAGCACATCACGCTAATATCTAGACACCACGTCTAGCTCTGATAATGGTACATTTTGGTGAGAGAGAGGGCCGAGAATCATTCTAAGGTATAGTTTATCCAGCCAGAGCTAATTACTGATGATTAAATCAATTTTGTGTGGAAGTTGATTGCAACACGCCACTTTTTGCAATTTTTTTTTTCTACAAGATGTTTTTCAGAGGATTAACATCTGGTTATTCAGTAAGGAAGTCGAGGTGTGACAGAGTGTCGTGTGTTCTTCAGACCAGGAACGTAAGCCTTTATTTGTGTTAAAATAGTCGATATTTCTTGCAAGACGTCGTTGCTCACAGCAATGGTGCACGCATTTTGAAGAAAGGTAACACTTGGCCACCGAAAATCTCGAAATAAAAATTCTGGTTCATGTTCACTATAAGCTGTCCCGGAACCATGGTGACAGAAACACGCCCAAAACTGGACAGAATCATTTACAGCCTGAGCTACTCCCTCCACATGCTCATTTTTTACCGAATTTCGTTTCGTTCAGTACATGGGTTACAGGAAAAGGTTTGTAAATTAGAAAGGTGTGCACCCCAACAAGCAGCGTTCGAGGGATTGGTAGGCGCCCCTGTGTTGGCGATACTGGACTTTAATAAAGAACCCATTGTGTAAACAATGCGTCGATGGTCAGTGTAGCGGCTGTATTACTTCAAGAGTACTCAGAAGGGAGAAGGCCAGTCTTGTGTGGTTCTAGAGAACCAACACCATTGTAGGAGAAGCGCTCTGATCACTAGCACTTATGTTCGCCCTGCGAAAGTTCAGATGCAAGTTCTGAATTGAGCTCTGGAGCGACCGAGACGTACTGGCCGCACCTCCAGGTGGGCTAGGTGACGCGAATTTCGGCCTTTAAATTTGATGTCAGGTATGTTATTGCAGTCTGGGTGAGTCGCATGTTTCGAGGAAATTCTTAACAGAGGATTTCCCAGGTAAAAGAATGAGTCCTTGAAAGCAATTAAACAGAAAATAGGGGGAAAGGGTGATTCGGTCGTTATCTGTGAGGAATGGTGTACTGTAGTGAACTACCTGGTGTAGTATTCTGTCCATTATTGTTGGTACCTGCGGAAATTGTACCCATGTTATTCCCCTATTATCACCCGTCTTCAGTGGGGACATCACTTTGATGCATTTAAAACAAGCGCGAATATCTGCAAAGATTTCAAACGCAAGGTTATGGACCGACACATTAGGACAATGGTTCGAACATGCAGAACTTGTTCCATTAATGGGCCCCACCACAGGATATTAAACACGATATGGTAGCTAGTACTAATATGATAGTAGTATAAATTTATACGCCAGACATCTCCACAAATGATGAAGACATCGAAGAAATGGACAATGAGAGAAAATAAATTATTCTGATGGTCAAGTGGGCATAAATTAATCATCGCTAACTCGTGGTTTAAGAATCATGAAAGAAACTTGTATATATGAAAGAGATTTGAGACGCCGGAAGATTTCAGACTGATTATATAATAGTAAGACAGTGATTTCGGAACTATCAACAGTAAGACATTTCCAGGTGAAGATGTGGGTCCTGACCACAACTAATTGGTTACGAACTGTAGATATAAAGTGAAGAAACTGCCAAAAAGTAGGAAGTTAAGGAGATGTGACGTGGGTAAGTTGAAAGAACCGCCAGTTGTTGAGAGTTTCAGAAGGACCATTAGGCAAAGTTTGACTACAAACGAGGAAATGGAATACAGCTGAAGACGTATGGGTAGCTCTGAGAGATGATATGGTGAGGCAGCAGAGAATCAAATAGGTAAAAAGTCAAGGTCTAGTAGAAATCCTTGGATATCAAAGAAGACATAGAATTTAACTGACTAAAGGAAAAATATAAAAACACAGAAAATTAAGTAGGAGAAAGAGAAAACAAACCCCTAAAAAATTAAATCTATAGGAAGTGCCAAATTTCTATGCAGGAATGGCTAGTGGACAAATGTAAGGACATAGAAACATATGTAATTAGAGGAAAGATACCGCCTAAAGCAAAACTGAAGAAGCCTTTGAAGAAAATATAAAGAGCTCAACTGAAAAACGTCTACTAAGCAAAGCATCAAAAGATGAAATGTCGAAGGAGTATATAGGGGGCTACACAAGGTAAATGAACTTCAAGGCAATATTGCAGAAAGGGTATAGGATGTAGACGAAGATGATTGGTTGATTTGGGGGAGGGGTCAAATAGCGAGGTCGTCGGTCCCATCGGATTAGGACGAAGGATGGGGACGAAGTCGGCCGTGACCTTAAAGGAACCATTCCAACATTTGCTTGAAGCGATTTAGGGAAATCAAGGAAAACCGAAATCAGGATGACCAGAAATGTCAGGAATGGTAGTGAAATAAGTGATGACTGAAGTAGAGAGAATATAAAATGTGGACTGGCAAGAAAAACGTTTTTGAAGAAGAGAAAGTTGTTATCATCGTACACAGGTTTAGAAAGTCTTTTCTGAAGGTATTTGGGGTGTAGCCTTGCATGGCTGAGAAGCGTGGACAACAAACAGTTCAGAGAAGAAGAGAATTGAACTTTTTCAATTCTGACGCTACAGGAAATGTTCAAATGGCTCTAAGCACTATGCGACTTAACTTCTGAGGTCATCAGTCGCCTAGAACTTAGAACTAATTAAACCCAACTAACCTAATGACATCACACACATCCATGCCCGAGGCAGGATTCGAACCTGCGACCGTAGCGGTCGCTCGGCTCCAGACTGCAGCGCCTAGAACCGCACTGCCACTCCGGTCGGAAGGAAATGTTCAAGGTTAGACGGGTAGATCAGGTAACTAATGAGCAGATAATGAATTGAATTATAGGGAATAAAATAAACAGCGAGCGATTGATAGAACACGTTCCGACGTATGATCAGTTAGTTAAATTTTAACAAGTGTGGCCTTGTTGTACTACCGCAAGTTACTTATACTGCTACTGTGTTACAGGAATGGGTGTATCCATGAGTAAGCCAGTGTGCGAGGAGGCAAGACTTTCAGGGGAAGGAGTTTGTGCATTGCCGAGCTTCACGTTTCTTTTAGCCACGAACCGAAATGAGCTTTATGGTTTGTCACGTTGGTGGTCTACCGGAGGGCTGTTTGCCCGCAAAAGCGATCGATGTGAGCACAAGGCGCCAGGAGAGGTGGACGATGTAGTCAATATGTGAACAGTCTTCTCCAAGGCTGTTGTGTCAGTTCGGGATTTCGCTTAAAGTCAGCACAAAACATGGTCTCACGTGGACACACGCAACCCAGTGGAGCAGTTGGTGTCTGTTTCTGGACGAGAGGACCGCGACACCAGAGGAGGCTCAGGCAGGGAACTTCCCTGTTACAAGAGGATCGCCAGCAAGGTGCTTCAGTGACTGACGTTGGTATTTTGGTGACTGAGTAACGCAGCATGGTAAACAGTAAGGAACCCTCGCTGTGCGTTTACTGTCACGAATTGTCAGTAATATTCCACTCGGAAGGTCCGTGTCTAAAGTACAGTGTGTTGATGTTATTCTGTGTTGGTGCAATGCATGTGCGCTTGTTTTCGCTAAGCAAAAGCCAGAGTGATCTTGTTAGTTTTCTGCTGTGAGCATGACTGATTGTATATGTACCACTGTACAGAGAATTTTAATTTCGAAACTGACATTTTTAATATAGTAATGAGTTGATCATAGCGTTGTTGTTGTGAGTAGTTGGTGATGAGAGCAGATTTACATTTAGTTGAGTGCTAAAGTGAATAAGCTCCAGCTGAACAAGAGTGTTTCGCTTGTTTTAAGTGGAAGTTTATTTCATGTGTAATTTTTGAATCTGTCAACGTAGGCTGTATATTGTGAACTATTGTTGTTGTTGACCGAAATTTCCTTTTTTGAGCGAAGTCCCAGTTAAATTTTGTTGCGTTGTACTGTAGATATTTTACGTTGCTATTTTCTTTTTTCAAGCCCTGCAATCAAGAAATGTGATTGGGCTGCAGATGAAGCTCAGTTTTACTACTAACCTTGGTTTGACAAGAAGTATTTAATTTTTTTTGTGAAATTGAGTTCCCGCCTGTACAATACCCATACCGAAACCCACGAGACGTAGCGCCTTGTATCGCACCGATGTAATTCAGATGACAGCGAACAGACAGATGCATACAGAGGGTCTTACGTTGCAACAGTTGCTGGATTTAGACGAAAGATGTCAGAATCCTAAAGGCATAAATCATAGTCAAAACAATATATTTTGGAAGTACAACTGTATCTTCTGCGAATATTAAATCTTCTGTGAATTATTGTTGTTCTAATACGTTTAATTATTAGTGTGAGTGCAAAGTAGTATAACAAGTGAATATCGTAGTGTCTATTAACTGAGAGTGTGAGAACTGTGACTGTACAGAGAGAATGACTCACACCCTCGGCACAAGTTTGTAAAATGTGATTCACTATTTTCTGTTGCTGGGAAACACGAAACATTTTACGATAATTCAGTTATTTAAAGAGGAAGGTATTTTGATATTTGTGTTTTTTATAAATTTGTCCTTTTAATAAACTGCCCTTAAAGACTATTAACTTATGATTGCTCCTTAGTAAAAGAGGCGGGATTGTGTGGTTTAATACTGATATCAGATTGGCTACAATGTGTATAAGCGAATCACAGGATAGTACGTTCGCGCGTATTTTTTGGGCTACATAAATACTTTGTGAAGTGCAAATTAAGTTCGGAGTTTACCTTTACCTTGTTAGGAAGCATTTATTAGGTGCTCTGAACAGATGTGATCATTTTGCGGAATTATGAGTTAAATGTGACTATGGAGTGCCACAAAGTGAAAGCGGACGTGTGAAGGAATAGCTAGTGAAATGCCGATTTTTATGTGAAAACAGTGACTTTTGAATAACCGTACTGTTCAAATCGGGACCGCGGATTGAATGTTCAAAGGGATCGAGTTGTGGAATATTTGAGCTAGCAGTCTGTCACAGGTTTCTGTTTTGTTATCTTCTTAGTAACAGATTTCCTTAATTAACATAAGCTGGCCACAATGAGTGACTGTGTTTGCGTGTAAAAGTTGAAACTGTAACTTAAGCCTAGTAAAGACTTGGTGGTGTTTTTTTTTTTTATAAAGAAAGTGACAATATATGTAAGTTTTCATTCACAGGTTACCTTACAGTCAATAGCTCAGTAATTTTGAAACTAGAAAACACTCAGTAATACTGAAGGTAGAAAACGTTTGTTGCATCCCTTAGAGACTGAAACTGTACCTGGTTTCATTTGTGGTGTCGCAAGTTACTACGCGATAACATTCAGTGCAACACAGTCCGCTGTTTTTGGCGCTTAGGAAGCTGCAAACTTGTGTCTCAGCCATGACTCATAAGTACAGCTGTCGCTGCTAGGCAGCGTGAGAAGGGCTCCTGTGACGCTTCGAGCCACTGTATATTCATACCTTCTACGAATCTAAATAAAATACATCAAATATGGACAGATTATTTTGAAATTTGATATGCTAGTTTTTGTTATTCAGAAGAAGGTCTCCACAAAATTTCCAAATCGTGCATATTATAGGTTGGGAGATTCAGAAAATGACCTAAAACACTCCAAACCTACACTTAGATTACAAAACTCAGTTAGGAATGATAAAAGTTGGTCTTGGGTATCATTTGAAATCATTAGGTGTAGAATGATTTAACTGAGATTTTATTTTCAAAACCTAAATTATTTTGCATTTTCGTAGTATAAAATTCAGAAAAATTATTATCTCTTTATTGGGTTATTGTGTGAATAAATGAGAATGAGTTTGAGTGTGTATGTGTGACATACATTAAAATTCAATATTATATTATGTACAACATTACGTAACTAGAACGTTGGAAAGTTGTGTTTTACCCACATTGCTGATGATGTATGTCTAGGTGTGATTGCTTTTGTAAGAAGGCCGCCAGAATAGCCGTTTGCAGAGTAATTGTTTTTTAAATTATTTTTAAGATTAGTTTTAATTTCGTTTTGTTTTATTAGACATCGTGTAAGTATTTGCATTTTGGAAGATGCAAATGCTTTTCTGCATTGTGATTAGCTTAGACGAGTTTTGCCGCGAGAACGATCTCGAACGATCATTTTGATTGGTTCGTCAGGCTGATCAGCCAATCAGAATTAAGTACTTCCCGCGCACAACTAGTTATATATACTGGGAGAGAGGCAGTCTGAACAAGAGTCGCTCGTCAGCTTCTGTCGCGGAAGGACATGTTAAATGTGCTGTTTCTCATTATGTGTAAGATGAAGAAATATTGTGTTCCGAGCGTTTAAAACTAGATGCAAGGAAACCCGTTGCAATTACGAAGAGTTTGATGAAAGATGGAAGTTTTGGAATTGCTTTGTTGGAAAGTTACTAGCTTGTGAACTTTCGGCCTTTGTGAACATTTCCGCGTGGCATGTTCCCTATTCATTTACGGAGTATCGAATGTGAAACACACTATTAGTAGCGGAACTGCGACTGTGAGGTCACGTAGTCAATCTGGTCGGACTTATTTGTATTTCTGGCAGCTTTGCGTGTGAAGTTTTTGTATGAACTGAGAGTTGTAGATTCGTTAGTTAAGTAAATTTGGACTTGATGGCCGGTTTAAATGTGTGCTTAAGGAAATAAAAAGAGACTTGGTTTCGAATTCCGAACAATTTCTAATGATAGAAGCACCAACATTACCACCCGATATGTATTATGAGATAATTGCAGGACAGGAGTCTACTAGAGTTTACGCGGACTTTGCGTAAGTATAGGCGTCGTTTTTATCAATGCTGCTTTTCCGACGTCTAAACAGCACGTACGTTTTCAGAGAATTGGGATGGTGAGCGGACGCCGTACTGAGGTAGCTGGATTATTGCAGTTGAACAGTACACAGTACGACGAACGAACGAAAATTTAACCAGCACCGCCGCTCATCAGAGCTTTCCCAGTCGAGACACACGACTCGTTTCTAACAGGTCAGACGTGTAAGATGCTCCAAAAGAAAACATCACGGAAAGATGAGTGGACATTTTCTGTAAGACGAATATTTAGCCGCGCCGTTGCACCCACGCAAATCCTACTCGATGATAGGAGAATGCCCTGATTAGGTACAAGTCTCATCATTAAATTAAATTTTAATCATTTACTATCCCACCCGAAAAACTGTCGGATTCTCATCGAAGGCTGGTTTCGTTTCTCCCAACGTAACTGGTGCTACACCAAGGTAAGTTCCCGTGAAGCGTCTTTTCCAGGGCTGTTATGGAACGCCGAGCTGCGAGACATAAGCGGGTCGCGGTTGATGCGCTACTCATGTCGAGTACTGTGCGCAGTGCGCCTGTGACTTTTCATCCAACATACTTTTTCTGTATGAGGTTAATGAGAAATCCTAACTCAAACCCACTCTTCTGAATCTGTGGACTGCTGCTCTTTTACATTCGACATGGAATTTCCATATTCGGTTCTTCTAATTTAATTGAGCGTGAAAAGAAAACGACATCTATTGAAGAAACAGCACGAAACATTTATAGGTTAATGTATTACACAGAAAATGATCTTCAGTAAAACTTGCTGAAGCTTACAACATCTTGTTCCTCGTAAAGATACAATTAGCCGTTGTGCTAGAATTACTTTCTTGAATCTTTTACGGCAATGACAGTATTCAGACGTACCACATTTTCATTTTTTTCCACCATTTCCGTAGAGTATCTCAAAATACTTCAGAAATGGGTCTTACCACATGACTTCGGCCATTTCGTTCGCCGAACCAATTTATAAATGGAAGTTAAGTGTCTATAACGTTTTAGCTACATCAGTCTGATGCAGTTCCTAGCTAGGCATACGTGCCAAACGCTGAAACGTGTTTTAATTTATTTTTGACTTGACCATAGCTGCTCTAAGTTTTGACCATTGCTATGTCACAATGTGATTGTACGGTTTCTCCAAATTTTGTTCTGTTGAAGATACCCTTAGTAGGTGTCGAAACGTAGGTCCATGTAGCAAACAGTTATTTGCAACCGGTTCGTTTTATAATTCCTATGTTTGAAAATTATATACGCTTGCTGGGAAACAGCCGTCTGTAAAACTGTACTTCAAGTAAAATTTCTTCATTTATCAAGAAATAATAATGTTCTATGTGTTCCTTAAAAACCGAACAGTACTGCCTACTCCAAACATTGCTTATCTTTCAGCATCAGTGAATGGTGAGCCACTTTCTGCCTCTTCATATTTTTATGTTTAAAGTGAAGACAGTGCTACATCTATGACACATTTTATTAAACTGCGATAAGAGAATTTTACGTGGTTTTATTCACTTCTACAGATAGTTCAGAAATTTACTGCATAACCTCTGGTATCCCAAGCAAACGGTTTAGGTTTCAATTTTATGCCATAAAGGTGAACATGACAACACGCAAAATCATTTAGATTGCTATTGTTATCTGCTTTTTTCCTATGTAACTTGTCACCTTCAATAAAAGCGTGCGGACTACACAATGATACCGCTACCTCCCGTTTCCACTTTCATAATTTCTCTATGGCGATTAAACTTATTCGCTCTGCTTTTATGTTACAGCTTCACAATGGTTTTTTTCTCGAAATCACCCAACTATTTTCTACAGTCTCTCGATCACTAAGAGACCCACTGTGGTAAGAGTTACTGTTCCTCCTACTTCAGAGACAATTCGAACTAATAACTCGTGAACCGGTCGTTCCGCTAGGAGGGGAGTACTGCCCTTATCGTGGGCTGATAGGCACTCCGCAAATTTCAGGATCCAATCGGACTTTTTGGAGTAGCACCGGCTGAGGAAAGGGGTATACAGGGTGCATTACTTTGACTTTTCTGTGTACCTATCGTCCACCTTCATTGTTACTTATGTAGCAATTTTACGCTTTTCTGTCGGTTTTTAAATTTTCGAGTCTTATTAATTAAGGAGAGAGCTTTCAAGACATGTGTTCCTTTTTTTTTTTTCACGTTGGGTAGCACGTGTTTTCAGATCAGGCTACCATCCTACTGATTTTAAAAGTAGTTCTGTCCCCATTCTCACGTGAGAATAACTGCTTGAAATTAATTTAAATTCGGTCACCTTCGCATGTTGGTCGAGCTCTCTCGATCTAGTCTGTGGCTCGCGTGCCTTCTTCTCCTTGTATTAAAGATTCTGTTTCCGTTTTTTCGTACTTTGCTGTTAGTGTATTTATAGAATAAATGCTTACAAAGAAGTTTTCAGCAGCTTTTGTCCGTCTCTTTTGCAAGTTCACATCCAAGTGGTTAAGTACATTGAACATTAGTAACCAGTGGTGGTTCACTAGGGTGCACTGTCCTTGGAATGCTTAATATTATACATTGCAGGTATCAGGCAGTATGCTTGCTCAGCGAACATGAATACGTTTACTGTCTAACAGCAGTAAAAATTTTATGTACGTCGCCCTTACACTTGTTTTCTCATGGAGTATGAGTAAGTTACTGACGTACTTAATAAGTTTCCTTAACTCTTAACACATCTAAACCATCATGAGCCTTTACCGTAAATAACAAGAGATATGTTGTTTTTTGGGTGTTACATACAGTTATGTACAGCGTTTCCAGCCAGCCGCTGTGGCCGAGCGGTTCTAGGCGCTTCAGTCCGGAACCGCGCTGCTGTTACGGTTGCAGATTCGAATCCTACCCCAGGCATGAATGAATATGATGTCCTTAGGTTAGTTAGATTTAAGTGTAGGGCACTGATGACCTCAGATGTTAAGTCCCATAGTCCTTAGAGCCATTTGAACAGCGTTTCCTCAATTAGGGTAGCACATGTTTACTACGTTTATATTTTTCTATATGTTTATTCGACAATGATGAAATTATCTTCACAGTAAATGACTTAGCGCTTCATGTAGCTTATTGGCTTCCTCAAGTCCATACGGGGTTAGCAGAACTCTTTTTCCTTATTCTTTCCCAAAAGGTCACACGTCTCCGTGGCTGGTCTAGTCTCACTTGGTGGATCACGTATCACCGGATTCCGCGATTGTGGGGGTGAGCAGCTGCCTTCGGTGCCATATCGGCAATCTGTAGTTTTAGTTTCTTTTCTATCGTTGTCAGTACTGAAACAAAGAAATAGATGCCTTCTTAATTTGAGGGCAATCTCATTAACTGCGAAACTATCATGACGGGATGCTGTAATGTTTGTACTGAGTGTAGTATAATTCACTTAACTACTCATACAACTTGAAAAAAGTAAAAAAACTAAGCGTTCTTTGACGCACTAAGGAAAAGTAATGTTGCCATTGTTTACCTTCGGATCATTCTGTGTTGCAGCAACCAATACGGCAGAGACAGGTTTTGCTGTGTCGTTCCTACAAGACAACAACCGGCAATCCATCAACACATTTGCGTCCCACGGGTGGTCGCACTTAGGTTTCGTTTGCCGCAACAGGCATAAGCGTCTGATGCGCGCTTATTCCGCTTGCTGGTAAGTGTTCTGAACAACTACAACAAGAACAACGGCAAGACGCCGATTTGTTGTTCACATAGTGTCCAGCATGCGCTATGTCCGCTGCCGGCAGTGAACGCACCCATGGCGACAAAGCTGTAGTTGCTGGCACTGTTCTCCTACCAGCAGCTCGTGCCGTACCCGTGCGCCCGACAGTATTTAGGCCGCCGCTTAGCAACGAATCGGCCGTTTGCCACTTTCCACCTTGGGGTTTCATGGCCACAACGTTCAGCTGATGGAACGTTATCTCCGAGGAAGGACGCTCGTAGTCCACGCAGACAAGGCCACCCACAAGGATCCGTCCTTGGGCCGGTCTTCTACTCGCTCTACTTTATGACCTACCCAAGACGCTACAAGTTATTTTGGCAATTTACGTGGACGACACGGTCCTTCTTACGAGAAGTCGACGGTCGCTAGTCACTGCAGGAGGCGTCTTCAAACCTAAGACTGGGCAGCGAGATGGAGGGTAGATTGCAATGCGGCTAAGAGCCAAACTATACTATTTGTCAACAGATATCGTCCAGTTATGAGGCAGCTGTAGCAGCTGTAGCTCTTCGGCGAGCCTATGCAATGGAGGGACGACGTGAAGTACCTTGGTGTCATCTTTGACCATATTCTCACGTGGCAAAAGCAAGTTCAGCATCTTCTTGGCACATTCGGCCCAGTCCTTCGTGAAGGAACCACTTTGCCGATCGACTGTGGCCTCACACTCTTCCGGGTTTGTGTCCGCCCCATGATGGACTACGCGTGCGAGGCATGGGCACTACGGCATGGGGTCTACGGCTAACTACCGCCTACCCTCTCTCCAGCAGACGCAGAACATTGCGCTACGGAGAATATTTCGTGTATCTCGATGATTCCCGGTCAATTCCTGAAAGAAAACAGCACAATAAATGGAGGTCCTTGCCGCCTTTCAACATTGCGTACGCAGTACAAGGGACTCCCACTCCCCACCAACGAAAAGACTATAGAGACCGCTTCCGGCGGTCTGTGACCCTACTTCATACATAGCAAGAACATCTTACAGCGACCCTGCAGTCCATGTCACTATCGCTCATCAACACAATGCAGGAATAAATGAACAATAATATACACTGCTATTGCAGTAAATGCCCAATGGTAACCACTGCCTTACACCTTTAACCTCCCACCCCCTCCAGAAAGAGAAGACAGCAGATCGCGGATCTGCAGTTTGGCACTATCAAACCTGTCGTTCCTTGGAGATCTTTGGTCAGGCGTCGGCTGCCTCTGCAGCTCATCAGTCAGAACTCTCGTAAGAAAAGATCTTTGGACAGTTTCCAAGCTGTGTACATCTTTTAATACCTGCTGAGCTTAGGACAAAGACTTCCCTCTCTTCAGCCATTGGCCTTTTGTCAACTAAGTTTGTGTCATGAATTTATGAACATTCCAATTTATTCTGGACTGGAATCATATTCTCACTCATCATTGTATGTGTTTCTGTTTTGGGACTCAAATTGTCAAACCAACTTTCATTTATATATAACTTAACATTGCTCGAAGGAGATCTATGTTCTTTTATATTCAAATGAAACTGTTCTACACTGCTTAATTGGGTAGTATTCTCATTGTACTTTGACCGATAAAAGACATATCAAGCTGTGATGATGCAAACGTTCTGGTACCTTTCTGTGGACACTATCAGAAGGGGTATCGGTATTAGAAGAAAGAGCGGAATTGTAAATACATTTGAGAAAATCTCTGCACCCTGTAGCCCTTTCGAACCATGTTACACTGGAAAACATCTCTAACACTGTCGTAGAAACGTTGGTGGTGTAGCCTCTTGCACTGTCCTGCATGAAATAAGCGTAGCTCTTTCCGTTAGTTGTGAATTCTCTGTTCACTAACGGATCAGACGTTATAGTTTGTCGGAAAGAGACGAGTACAGTAACTCTTATTGCCCTCCTGCTTTATCGTCATATAACAGTTCATGATACAGAATTCAATCGTGCCCCTCTAAATGGCATACCTCTAAATGGAGCCACACATTATCCCTCTCCATCAGGCACTCATTTCAATATCTAGAAGCAGCACCGACGTCTAGGAACCGTGTCTGAATTGGTCAGTTGCTGCACTACTGTCATTTTGTAATCTTTCAGTTTGATTTCGTGCACAACTGTGTCATGAGATGCTAGTGTCACATGTCACATATGCCAAAACGATTTTCTAGTATTTTCCAGAGCCGCTCCTAATTCGTCGAACTAAAACGATATGCCCCCTGTTGAGTCCGAGGAAGAGATTAGAGTGTATTCAACAGTCGGAGCCTGCCTCGCTGGAATTGCATATTACACAATGCCAGACACGTCACTTACGTCGTATGTGAAACACCATGTGCCACGGCAGCAGGCTGTTAATGCTATTCCTTCGCTCCTCGTACTCGTAAGTTATGTCAGCAAACCTAAACTCCGGACTTCTCTCGCCCTGTATGCTGTGTAGGCGGTAGCTTTCTCTCGCGCTGTAGTGATCTCACCCCACGCCACGCCTGCTGTTTCATTCTTTATAAGAGCACAGTTGCATCCTAACGTGAAAATGGTAGACTGGATCTGCTGTTAATACCAACACTGCGCAATACCTTTTAATAAAGTTTCTACTGTGCAGTTACATATACAAAATCCACCATAAACATGACAATAGATCAAACGCAGTATCTTCACAGCAATGACATAATTCCATTCCCCCGCTGCCAACTAAATCACTAGTATTTAAACTCCCGCTTTGTATCATTAAATCCATTTCTGTTAATTTAAGATACTCCATAAGGAAACTGTTCCTGATTTATATTTCAGAGTGATAAATTTTTCTCCCTCTTTCGCAATACATCGAAGGTGGAGTTATGAAAATACGAATTTCATATATTCCAGAACAGCTGTGACGAATCGCGAGCTGGCGGCTCCAAGTTTCCGATTCTTATGAATAATTGAAAGTGCTCTTAGCAGTGCCGGTGAGTGACTTGCCTTAAGCAGCGCGCCAGACGCTTCGGGCACTTCACATGAAGTGAAGCAGAGCGCCAAGGTGTACAGAGCTCACAAGAAAGTGGAAGTATGGAAGCACTCTCATTATAAACCATTTGCAGGCCTCCGCAAAAATATGAAGTTTTGAATTAATGGAAATCAGAATCGTGAAGTCCGGTGACTATTGCTCTTGTTTAGTACCACGTCAACAAAAGTCTCAATTCGAAAAACTAATGAGACTTTTGCAGAGTCGAAATATTAAGAATGATTTTTGATATACCATCTATGAACTTTCATTCGATTTGAAAAAGAAATGACGAACTATTTCACGCGAATCTTCCTAATTTAGCCACGTAAATGTAAATATCAACGCCTTTTGTTTAAAGTTCGGCTCTTCTTTTCTCCATAGCCTGATTCCGATGATATTCTCGAATGTTGGTATACCATTAGACTAAAAATATTTGAATTCTTTGTAATTGAACCTGGCTTAAATGTCTTTCAATACATTTCCATTCTAGCAACCACACATTATACCTTTCGACAATTAGCACTTTACCCTTAATGTGAAGACCTGTTTCATGGAAGTGACTGAAAAGTCTTATTAGTTTTTATTAATGACGCTTTCAGTCGTGTTTTCAAAAACGATGGTATGAAAATTAACAAAAATTTCGCCTGAGATCGACATACAGCTGTATATACTTCAGAGAATGGTATGTTGTTTCAAAACCTAGAGTTCTTTAATATGAATACTAAAATAACGTGCAATATACCGGATGGCTGAACGAGGGGCGCTCAATAAGTAATGAAACACATCTTTTTGTCGGCCAATTTCGGTTAAAAAAAGACAGAATTTGTTCAGGGAGATGGTGGACTATTCCTGCTTCAGCCCCTACAGGTTCACGAAGTTCCGATAAGTGGCGGCGTTATGCCTAGTCTTCAAAATGGCCAAGGAGCTACTTCAGGCGGAAAACTAAAGCATCGCACATATTCATAGGCAATTGCAGAATTTTTCAGAGGCCTGGCAATGAACAAAAGCACGGTGAGTCGTTGGGTGAGGCGTCTGTTATCATCGCCACAAGGTCGCCCAAAGCTGTCCGATATCCCGCGTTGCAGGCCGCCGGCACACGGCTGTGGTTCCTCCAACGTTGGATCGTACGGATACCCTCATACGAGGTGATCCATGGATACAAACGAACTTCTCCTTCTTCAACTTCAACATTTCGTTGAGACAGAACGGCAACTTTATTTAAATTTCTTACAGCGTTTATTAATTGTTCTGCCTACAGTTGCAATATTTATTAGACGACTAGTTTCGAACTTTACAGGTTCAAGCCCAGCCCCTCATCACAGTAATAAAGACTAAGTGGCAGCATATGCTCCATAAATGTTTGCAGGATGAATGCCACTATCCAGACATGCCTGTTACCACGTCAAAAGTTTGATTTTGATTTGATAACAGGCATCTGTGGACTGTGGCATTCATCCCGCAAACATTTACAGAGCATGTGGCACCATTGATTGTTTATTATTAAGATCAGACACTGTGAGTGCAGCCTCAGCAGGCCAGGTTTGAAAATGAACCTGTAAGGTTCGAAACTAGTCGTCTAATAAATATTGAAATCGTTGACAGAACCATTGCTAAGCGCCTTAGGGAAACGCAAGGCCTCACACAAGTCTGTGCGCTCCAGAGAAGGCCACAAAATTTTACTGAACTGTTTCCTCTCATCCGTCCTGCAGCCTGCAACTTGCACCTTCCGACTTTCGTCTATTTGGCCCAATGAAGGATGCACTCGGCAGGAAGCACTACGTGGACGATGTGGAGGTTACTGATGCACGTTGGCTCCTACGCCGACCAGTAGAGTGGCAGAGACTGCGCAGGAGACGGTAGCCTATGCGCAGTGACCAATGTCCGTCCAAAGAGCTGCGTGATTTCATTCATTTGTTCGGAAGGGGAGGCCGACAAATGTTTGCCGCTTTCGGCCAGTCGGCGATTACAGACTCGAGGCGTACACCCCGAAATTTTTCTCAAGAGATTTTGCGGAAACTATTCCTTAAAACAATGGCAATTTTGTTACTTATAATTATGTAAATGAGGTTAATGAAAAGGTGCTCGTCATTTCATTAATGGTCGTAGTTATTCATATTGCTTGGAAGTAAGACACTGAGCGAAATTCTGAAGATTCTGCAATGAAAAATAGGGATCGCTGTGCTTTTGCGTTTGGTGCATATTTATAATGTGCACCTATGAATTTTAGCTAACATATTAACTTTTTTTAAAGTTTGGGTGGACGCCTCTATCTGTCACCGATAATGAGAAAATTGATTTGACGTGGGACACTCATTTTCAGTCGCGAGGAGCAACGATAAGGCCAGAGTGAAACATCAACAACATTTATCTTATTTCATAAACCGATTCGGGTACTTATGTGAGATTTTGGCAAATGATATGCGCAAAGAGGACACTATTTTGTCAATGATTGTTATGCAAAACTTCATTATCTACCGGGTTACTGCAGCAACTACAGATTTTTTTGATGAAATAATGTAATTTTTAAGAGCCATCAGTAGTTGGTGGAACGAGAAACGGAAGTACTACATTGCACATTTACTTCTGTATCGATGATGTGATTTTTCATAAACTACAGACCTTATGTTTCCTCAGTTCTTTACTTAAAAAAGTTAATAAACCACTCTTTCAGAATTTTCTCTCAATTTCGTCTGCACAAAATGTCACTGATGTGCTGTGTTTTAGCAAAAGAGGCAAATTTTAACGTGGCAAAAAGAGATATGTGTAGGTTTTACTCAAAATTCGCCACCCGTTGAAAGTTACAAATTGTTAACAAACTAGGCAAAAATAAGTCGCCGCTATTGCATTTTCGGCCGAATCCTTTTCGGATACCTATCAAAGCAGAGGTGATGGATCTTCTCGAGTGATCACCATCGAAATATGGACGTGGAGGGGCTCTACTTAATATCTACAAAAATGTGCTCGTAGAATTCAGTTTAGAATGGAACTTACCCCAAAGCGCCTGTCCGTAACCCCCGCCACTACCGCTCCCTCCCCCCCCCCCCCCCCCCGCGCCATCCCCGCTGACTCGGTATCTGCCGTCTGCCGGTAACCTTATTCTGTGAGGGCTCTACGTGTCGGCATACAGGCGCTCCCAGTAACGCGTCGTAAGGCCATCGCCTGAACGCGGATGATGTCGAAGAAAAAAGGTTTTTAGCCAGAAGAATGGGTAATAATTCGGTGTATTGGATTCCCAAATACAACTAACCAGCTTTCAAATAAACAAAAGCGTGTTGCACTAGTAACTGAATACGCCCCATAATTACACTTACGGTGTTCAGAGTGCTGCAGTGCGGGCTGTGTACATCGCAGGACACTGAAACGTCGTAGCTATGTTCATTAATCGGTTCACGCGCAGAGTTAGCTAAAAATAAGAATAATAGTTTCACTCTGCGACCAGGTGAAAATATGACGCTGTAAGTAGGCAGAATATGGAAAGGTTGGGTGCAGCAAAAAGGAACAAACGATCAAACACATCACAAACGGAGGTTCTGGCACGTTTATTAGATCAGAAGTTACAACATGTGCTTAATCTTGTCTCCCGACTCAGCAACATGCTGCACTGTAAAACGGCATTTGTTCGCAGCGAATCCAGTGCAGTCGGAGCGAAATGACATCGTATTCTTTCCTTCAGATCTGGCAGGGTTCGTGTGAATACCCGATAGACACGACATTTCAGACGTCTCATAGGAAGAAATCATATGGATTTAGGTCAGGGGATGTGGAAGTTCACACATCTTTAAATTCCCTGAGGGTAATGCTGTCATTACTAAAGGCATCTGGAAGTAAATATTTCACGTGTCATGCGACATGTGGTGTCGCCCCGTCTTCCTTGAAAATAGGGGTGCGGACACGGTTGTATTCTTGCAAAGTTGGGATCTTGTGTTATTCAAGAAGGTCCTTGTGACGTGTAGATGTCACTGTGCACATAACAGTCCCGCGAGGTGTTATCTTCTTGAAGAAAAATGAACCGAGAATGAAAGAGCTTGTGAAACTACACCACACAGTAACAAAAGCTGAGTGCACTGAATGTTCATGCACAACATGTAGCGGAGTAGAACCCAATGAGCGATAGTTCTGTGTATTCACGGCCCCATGCTGAGTACGATGTGCCTCGTTCGAAGAATATTCCCCGGACACATGTCATCCATTTCCATGCGTGCCAAAAAACCAAAGCGTTGTAACGCATCTTGGGGCTTCAGTTGGTACACAATCTCAATCTCGTGGGGATGCCAGTGCAAAAAGCGCCGCTAAAACACAGCTCCAGCGCTGGATGTAGAATTTGAGGTATATGCTGCGCGGTCTGCTATAGCTACAGAGACTTTATCAACAAGTGTCATGGAAATGGGCCTCTTCATGCTGCACCACATATTTCACCTTCTTCTTCAAACTTCTTTATCATATTCTTTAGCCGACTTGTTGACACGGGGCCTCTTCGCAGCTGTTTCTGTTGGCATAGCTACTGTTTTCTGCCATCCTGATAAAGCAACGTAACCAGTAGCGCACAATCTTTCTTCTCAAAAGCCGTTACGTTTCGTACGGAAGACTTCAACGTTCTTAACCCTCTATACCAACAGTTACTTCACAAACTAAATCAACACGTGTCCCAAGTGACAAATAGCATACTGACCTCAAAACAGAAAACATTTCGCATTCTGACTGCTTACATCAACATATTTTCACCTGATGGCGTAAAGTGAAACTAACATTTTTTTCAGCTTACTTGATGAGCGCACCCATTAACGTACGATGTTTCAGCGTCCTGCGATGTATACACGCAACACTACAGCTTTCGGAACGCCATCAATTCAATTCAATTATAACCATCCACCATCCACCTCCAGGTCCACTTCTTAATCTGTGCTCTGCAAACCATGATACAAAATACGTTGGAGGTTATATCATTTTCTCCCCTCCATACTCCTTATGTCGCTGAAGCACAGGAAGACGAGTTGGGGGTATTAGTTATAATCTCAGTTTATAAGATTTTCTTTTGATTATTTTAGCCAATATTCTCCCTATGATGGAATCTGCTAACTCTCTTCTCAGTCGGAAGTTACAGGAGTATCGAGTCCCAACAGGACTGTATTACAAGCGACAGCAGTACGTCGTGCTGTCTTTCGAAAAGAACGGCAGAGTGGCCGATAGCATTTATCACTTTTTTTTTTTAGATAAGCGTACTGGATTACTATCAGTCACACTTGGAAGAGATCAATATTGTCGAAAGACATATTCTTCACTCCGGTTTTTAGATGAGAAAAGCCCGTAATCAAGAATAAATGAGCCTCGAACAGCATCATTGGGACCTAGAAAGCTTATTGTCTTTTTTATGGCCAGAAGACATCTTATTTCGTTCCGGCTTCAGGTAAATTTATTTAGACGACATTAGTTCTTCAGAAAGTGGCTCTAGTGTAGTAAGGACTGTAAGCAGCGAGAAACACTGTCAAGAGAGTCATCTCAATAGATCTCGTATACAACACTCAAGTCCGAGATTTAAGGTGAAACACGTATGTTGTGTGGCGAGGCATTGCAGAGTCTCTGACCAGAGAGCTATTTGTCGTTCCTAGTCTGCGCTTGACCGCGCGAGTGTTCAGTTGCGAGTTAGCAGTTCGAGAGTAGTAGCGCATGCGAGATGAGTTAGTCTGTGGTAGTAGCGAGCGAGAGATAGTCGCAGTTGTGTGTGAGGAGTCGGCGGGCGTCGACATGGCACTCTGGTCAAGATTCAGGCCGAGGTATATTTTTAAATAAGGTAATGAAGCAGCATTGCGCACATTTGATAATGTAATGTAAATTAATTGTAACTAATTTGTTCAAGAATCGCCCCAATAATAATTTTGTTTCTAAACCAACCACTTTTAATAAAGAATTATTTTTTGAAAGAATATTTGCCTTACATTTCCATAAAG
The DNA here is from genome assembly GCF_021461385.2 of Schistocerca piceifrons. NCBI lineage: Eukaryota > Metazoa > Arthropoda > Insecta > Orthoptera > Acrididae > Schistocerca > Schistocerca piceifrons. The sequence goes on along the minus strand of NC_060138.1, from coordinate 596,351,679 downwards.
AAAAGTTCCCTTTAACTTCAAAAAATATATATTTTGCGATGCATTTCCTCCAAGCTATGGCGAAAAATAAGAGCAGATGCAGTTTTACTGAGGTAAGAATTTGAGTTTAATCAGGGCCTAAGATCGACATTTCGGTCTATTTGCGTTTTCATTGTCACTGAAATTTCATTTTTTTATTGAATTGACTTACATTTTTGTGGGCAGCTTACACTAGGGTCAGATTGCTATTATTTTCATTTAATTGTCATTGTCTTTAAATTTAATTGCTGTGAGGTTACACCTAGCGCTAGGTCCATTTCCATTTGAGTAAGATTAGACATACATCATAATTGCTGGGAGGTTACACTTAGCTCTATGACTATTCTCATTTAAAATATTATCAGAAATTATTGTGGGGAGGTTACACTAGGTTCTATTTCTATTCACATTTAAAATATTGACATTTAAAATTTCTCTGGGGAGGTTACAAAGGCATATTAGACAGATGCAGAAAAAAATGAAACATTGTGTCGTTGGAGCAATTCACTAATTAAACAAGATGGAAGGAGTAAACATTAGGATTTCACATCCCATACACGCAGAAATTAAACGCAGATCACGTGTTGAACCCATCGCCGGGTTTATTATCTTTCCTGATATACTCGAAGACACCTGACAAGCAAAGCACATTCCCATCCAGGAGAATTGGTGACACTAGAGCTTATGTCATCCATCGGACACGGTGTTGCTACAATCGAAAGGCTTATCTGGGGGTTGACTGATTAGGCAGATACTTTACACTTAGACAAAAGTATCCCACGGTGCGGTGATTATGGGGGCTCGGTCACGGCAATTGAGCTCGTGAACAGTAGTAAGTAGGTCGCAATTTTGCCTGGAGAATGGTTATCGCCAACTGTTCGTCTGGTGCACCCATTGGATACGTTACAATCGTCCTAATAATATAAAAATGAACTAATATGGTTGCTCCAGTGATTTAGAACATCGCCATTACGTAAATGTTGAATAAAAATCATCAGAAATGGCTGCCGAAGACTTCCAGCATAACAAGTCAACCTCTTCCTGCCAACGCTTTTTGAAAGATGGTGGAAGAGGGGCCAGCGCTTTGGATGGGAAAGTGACCCTAAGAGGCTGAAGTATCAGCAGTTATCAATGGCATGAGGCTGCAGAACGGGATGGAAACCACTGCGTAACACCAATATCGATTGTAAGTAGTTTATACTGTGTAATTATGTGTATGTGAGTATGAAGTGTTTGTTCTTTACTAATGAAGGTCATTGAATTGTCAGAGAGAAGGCTGAAGTTTATAATATATGTACTATGAAAACTAAAATAATGTTTAAAAATAATGAAACTTTGTAGAATATGTATGTTCAGTAAGAGAAATTGTACTTTGAATGCTGGTTCATGCTTAGGGAACTTGTGTTGTGTAGTATAAAAGGTAAGGGGAGGCCCCTCCGCTACGGAAGTGGCTTGGCGCTGGATAAAAGGTGGATTAGACGGTCGATCTGGGCGGCTACTGGGTGAGCAAGTTACGCAGTCAGTGGCTAGCCGTTGTACGGTTAACATCGAGGGGCCAAGTGAGGCATTTGGACGTCAATTTATATTGAAATTGCCTCGGATGTGGTTGCGGCTGTCGCATGGTGCTCTTGTTATTATGGAATTGCTCCAAAGCGAAGATGATACGCCGCCAAGAACACTTTATAAAGAGCGTTCAACATCAAGAGTGTGAGACCAGACAGCCGCCACGAGATTGCCATCACTATTGCGCCACTGCTCCGCCCACTTCAGGAACTCAGATATGTATCATAGTATGTTTGTGTGAGTCTTTTTCAATAATAATCCCAGTACTATAAACATGTGTTTGAACCTTAAAATTGTCCTTATCATGAAACCAATGCAGGGTCCTATCCTAAATGTGCAGAAACCGAGTATCCTGTTTCTAACTAATTAATGGTTTACTCCTGTACTAAATGTGCTAAAGTTCAGTGCCAAAGTGTGTAGTGTTAACGTAAAAATACATGCTTCACAGGTAATGGTTAAGGCACACAAACTGAAAAGTAATTTTGCTTTGATTATTGCTATGAACTATTTCCTTAAGTTAATTCAACTTAATATTTGAATTACTTGCTTTAAAGTATGAACATGTAAACTATTTTAAGTGGGGTTAGAAAGCAATATTGGCAAATTGCATTTTGTTTCTGAAATAGTCACTGAATTTGTCTGTAAAGACAGTTTCAGTTTGTGGGCCCCCATTACATTCTTTTCTGTTATAAGAAAGATAAATAGTGCTTTTGCTAAAGAAATGCGTGTTCATAAAGGTGTGAGCGTAACAAGTGTCTGTGTAATGTTAATTAACTTCATTTGTGGTGTCTGTATGTTAGTTAAACCAGGACTCTTATCATGCCCAATTTTAGTCTCGTGACGTCTTTAGTAACATCTTGTTGTTGAGTTTGCTATTGATTGCAACAGTAGCTATTATTAGTACGAGTGAAATAACTTTCAAAATTCCTATGATTGTTGATTTGTGTAAATAGTAACTACTGCTACCCACTACTCAGTTCGTCCGGTAGTCGTGTGTATTCATTGCATCAAAAGGAGTATTAATGAAAGTCAATTTAGTAGCTCACATTAAAATTTCTTAAAACATAATGTTTCAAATTATGATGCCTAATTAGGCTGGCGACCGTTTATTATTTCATTTGTATGAATGTCAGTACTAGTATTACCTCCAAAGTAAAGTCTTTCAGTTTTCTATTAATTGCCACTTATACGAAATTAATGTTTCGGTACCTTCTGTCCATTAGGTATACACACAGTCAAATAAATACAAAAATCCTCACAGAGGGTAACACTAAACAGCAAGCATAGCGTTATATTTGGCGCAAACATGCAGCCCGCGTGTTATACGTGGCTTCCCTGTGACAGGACTAAAAATTCAGTTACTAGGGAACTACTGTTTTATAACTGCATTAAAGACACATGATGTGTATCCACAGGACATTTGGGCTGTAACTGAAAAGTTTCATGATTATGTCTCCATCGGCAAAAAAATCCGAACTGTTCCCCATTCGGATTTCCGACAGGGGGCTCCTGAAGGAGAGCTGACCCTGAGAAAAAGACTGAATTACCAACTAAACAGTAAATTTTTACGAGTCGAGGCGTGGACTGTCATTAGTTTGAACGTGGTAAGGAAGCTCAAAAATCTTAAAATTGAAATGCTAAGGCTCAGTTTGGATATACTGAGGCTCAGTGCAGTGAAATGAAAGGAATACAAGGATTTCTGGTCAGTATCAACAGGTAAAAAAAAAACTTGTGTAACGGAAGTAGGATTCATTACGAATAGGAAGGTAGGGCAGAGAGCGAGATATTGTGAACGGTTCGGTAGTAGAGTTGTTATCATGAGAATCGACAGCAAACTAATATTGGCAACAGTAATTCAAGTCTAGATGACGATGTCGCAAGCAGAAGACGAAGAGATAAAGTATATGAGGATACTGAACAGGTAATTCAGTTTGTGAAAATCGAATAGTCATGGGAGATAGGAATGCGGTTGTAGGGTAAGGAGTAGAAGAGAAGGTTACGGGAGAATATGAGCATGGTAGTAGGAACGACAGAAGAGAAAAGCTAATTGAGTTTTGCAATAAATTTCAGGTTGTAACAGGGATTACTGTGTTCAAGAATCACAAGACGAAGAGGTATACTTGGAGAAGGCCAAGAGATACAGGAAGATTCCCCTTAGATTACATCATGGTCAGGCATACATTCCGAAATCAGATTTCGCTTTGTAAGGCGTACCCAGGAGCAGATATAGACTCAGATCACAGTTTAGTAATAATGGAGGGTCTGAATTTAAAGAGACTAGTCGGGAAGAATCATTGCGCATTGAAATGGGATGCAGAATATTAAGGAATAAAGATACGATCTTGAAATTCTTTGAGGCTACAGACGTCGAGATAATGAAAGTAGGCAGTTCAGTTGAATGAGGATGGACATTTCTAAAAAGGACAATCACATAAGTTGGAAAGAAAAAGGAATTTACAACGAAGGTAACTGCGAATAAACCATGGGTAACACAAAAAACAGTTTATTGATGAAAGAAGAAAGTACAAAAATGTTCAGGGAAATTCAGGAATACAGAAGTAAAGGTCACTTAGGAATGAAATAAACAGGAAGTGCAAGAAAACTAAAGCGAAATGGCTGCACGAGAAATGCGAAGAAATCGAGAAGCAAAAGAAGTGACTTAGCAATTAAAGGCAAGGGCGGCAGCTTTGCAATGAGAACTCCATTGTTAAACACAGAGGAAAGACCGGATTCTTGGAAAGAGCGAACTGAAGGTCTCTATAAGGGGGGCACTTGTCTGACGACGTGATAGAAGAAGAAATACGATCGACAGCGAAGAGATGGGACATATAGCACTAGAAATAAAATTTAGAAGGGCTCTGGAAGACTAAAGGTCAAACAAGGCAGAAGGAATAGATAATACGCCATCGAAATTTTTAAAATCACTGGAGGAAGTGACAACAAAATGGCTAGTCACACTGGTGTGTAGAATGTATGAAATTGGTGATATACTATCTGACTTTCGGAAAAACATCATCCATACAATTCCGAAGACAGCAAGAGCCGACAAGTTCGAGAATTATCCCACAATTAGCTTAACAGCTCATGCATCCAAGTTGCTGACAACAATAATATACAAAAGAATTGAAAAAAAAGATTGAATATCTCTTACATGATGGTCAGTTTGGCTTCAGGAAAGGTATAATTTCTACTGCCTAACAGAACTGCCTTCGCACAAATAAGAGTTACATTCGATGTCAGTTTTAAATCATCTTACAGAGACATCTTCCTAAATGTTGGTACTGATCACTGTTTTCTTACAGCACTCGGTGTGATTATGATACTATCACCAACAAAATCTCTTCAGAATTTAAATGGTGACATTAAATGATGAAAGGAAAAAGCAGAAGATTAGCACATAATGTCCCATGTTCGATGAAGTTAATATAGAACAGACTGAAGATGAAATGGCTCTTACATCAAAATATTCAAAAAACAACTCTAATAGACGTTTGAAAATGTGGCGATAGGGGACAACCGTGGTTAATCACTTATATATTTGATAGGAAACATTGGTTGAACAAATATGAAGACTGTTAAAGCTTGAATATGGAGAGTACAGCGAAGGAAGTCGGCTGTGTCCTTACCAAAGGTATCATTTCGGCTTTCTGCTCAGTCAGCTCCGAGAAAATGTAGAAAACCTGATTCTGGATGATATGATTGGGATTTGACCCATGACCCTCTTAAATGCCAGTCTAGTGCGTTACTCACCGTGCCACCTCGATCATTAAAAGAGTACGATGAAAGGAGTGGTGAGTGCCTAATATAACGTCTTATAGTGACGGAGATTCGGCAAAAAGTCGGCAACGACCAAACAGATTCCGTTTCTTGACATGCAATGAGTACACTTCTGGGCGACCAAAGAATCAAAATAAATCTTAATGACGCTTAGCCCTCCGGCCTGTGCTCAGCAATACCGGTTGGCCGGGTGTGAACGTAAAGACAATAACAAGAGGAACAGAGAACGGGGACGCCATGGCAGAATAACGACTCCGAATGAGTGACCCAAGATAGGAACTTTGAGACGTACCAAAAAAGATTTTTTGCGTAACTTACTCCATCGTTATTGACGTTTCAGATTTTGCTGTTTACGTCCGATGTAGGGTAAAACGTACACTTCTTTGTTTATTACTCATATAAGGCAGGATTTGGGCTCATGTTTGGGTCCTTGCACCGGCTTTGTTGGTGGACTACTTCACTGAACGTAGAGTGGTCGTGGGACGTTTGTTATCTTAGATGTGAAGTATTTGAAGTATAGGCCGTGTAGCTCGATAAATTTGCCACCGTTCCCGTTCGACTCTTCATATCGCCTGCGACTGCCGAGTTGTGACGCATAAGTTGCCAATTGTGTGAGACAATTTCTGTGCTTTGTCTTTGACTTTTGTGGCAATTGCTTAACCTGTATTGCGTCTTGAAGACCCGATGTGCATGTACACCAGCGGGCTCCCTGTGCCATCCATAGACATTTCTTTGGTATCACCTGAAGTGACCAGAAATCCGTTGTACCACACAGCAACGTAGTCTCTACTGCTGCTTTGTAAAGCCGTATCTTTGTGCCGATGTTCATGAGAGCGCTCTTTAACGGTTAAAACATGCTTTTTCCTTCTCTGCCACATGGTGTGTGAAGAGAAGTTTCTCATCCAAATGGACCCCCAATATTTCACTACTGGAGACTATGGGATAGATTGAGCGCTGATTGTGCGCCTCGTGTTCATGGTTGGCTGCCGTTTCGTGGGAAGTGCACCTACCACTATGTCGGGTTGATAGCAGTTTTCTTCATCAGGGTCCAGTGCCCCATCAGGTCAATTTGACGCTGTATCCGTGTGATTAGGTGGTCCACGTTTGTCTCGGTGGAGCGGAAGCTGTGTCTTCGCCGTAGAGGCTGACTGACACTTAAGGTACATATCATTTACACAGTTACTCAACAGTAGCAGAGACGGCGGAACAGCGGGGTATCTGTCCTGGTGAAGTTCGAGGATGAGATGTGATACGTGGTACTTACTGGAATTAAGGAAAACGTGGAAGGAGGACCCTTCAGTATAAATTTCTTTCACACAACCTGTTTATTTAACAAAATACATAACTAAATTATTTTTTTAATAAAATGAGCAAATTTGCAAAATTCTTTTGACCTCAATCCTTAAGATGAACACGCCTTTGCGAAAGAATTCAAAACATCAAACAATATGACAATGATTACTAGACGACCGGACCTGCAGCCCGCCCGTTATCAGGTGAAACAGCGGTGTTTACTACCGCGCTGGACGCAGTCTCTCTTATTAAATACCCTTCTGCAACACATGAGAACTATATAAGCACCATTGATGACAAAAGTGGTTCAGTTACTCAAAACAGATGACGTAACTTTTAATTTGAAAGCTGTGTGTCAAAAGTTCGGGGTTAAGGTGCGCACCTGTGCTTGAAGGCTAAACAGATTAGAATACAATATGACAATGATAAGGCTCACTTCAAAGTAATTTCAATCTGCAACGAAGGTCTGATTGGACCCCTACCGTCCCTTTTCACAATCTTATTTTGACTAAAGCCCTGGTGACAGTTGGCTGTTAAGATTTTCAAAGTTAGACTGATTATCAGTTATCAAATACCACTCTGAAGAAACGTCTGAAAGCATTACTTGTGAACACTTATTACAAGAGAACTCACTCGGCGGAACCACAAGATCCAGCTAAAACACACCGATAAAGACACGGTTTTTCAAACACAGCTTGCTACAACAGGTTGCTCGGATTATAACTTAGGACTGAGTAATGCGATTACAATAAAAAAATTGAACCGGTTAACATCTAAATGTAACCACTAGGTCCCTCTTCTGTTTAACGGCAACCTGTGCCTTAGTACAATTGTTCCAGCTTTATTTATGCCAAGGATCTGATTCATTAGAACATTAATGATCGGGTACAACCAGAAAGGAAAGGAAATACAATAGCGGAACCAATTTCTAAATGACAACTAGTGTCTTAGTACAATACTACGGCCTCTATTTACGACCAAAGAGCCGAACGAGTAAAGCTCTGAGGGTCAGGCACAAACCAGAAAATAATGAGCCTAGGAAGGCAATGATACAAATTACCACGAGGATTACAGAATGTTACTCCCCTTTATCAACAATCAGTTCCATGAATCCACGCTGCGTCGCAACGGTTACTGCGTGGTGCCGATGAAAGCCAGGTAGGCGAGGGCAGCCAAGCCACGAGCGGTCGTCCGACACGAATGTTGCCAACTAACCGGCGGGATGTCGGCCTGCTGCTTGTAGTCGACGCTGACCCCGGTGAAGTACTCCGGTCTCTTTGCTCTTTGCAGGCCCTCCTTGCGCAGCTCGTGGCTTCGGCCGCTCGGACCTCGTCACGACCTCTCGTCACGATACTACCGCCAACCACCAAACTTCGTGCCTACTCCTCGGGCCATCGAACCCCGTGTACATATCGTCAAGCAAAGACCTTCTAAGGACACAACTCACAGATACCAACTCTTTCTCATAGATAATGGCAATGGTGCCGCAAGAGGAGTAGTCGATACTGTACCTGAGCCAGTGGTGCCAGACAGGACAGTCCACTAACTCAGTGGCGGCACGGCTGAAGGTGGTCTAGCCACATTTTATCGACTTTTTCCCTGATCTAATAACACCCTAATTGTCATCTTGCGTTTATTAAAGTTGTCCTGTATGGCTTCGGTTATGTGTAAGAGTTGGAGTTCTAGTGACAAGCGGTTCTGAAAAACCAAATTATTCAGGGCGAATAGCCTCATGTTGAGACAGGTTGGTTTAGTTCTCTTCAGTAGGCTTCATTCAAACATTTTCCCCAGAGTCGATAGAAGACTAATGGGTCGATAATTATTGGGCTGAGACAGGTCTTGATCGGTTAGGGAATCGTTTTAATGAGTGCCACTTTCCAGGCTACTGAGAAATATTCTTGCCGAAGGCAGCGTTAAGGATCTTCTAATTAGAACTATAGGATTTGAGGAAGATGTTTGAGATCCTCGTTGGTGATGCAATCCGTTCCTGGAGAGTTGGTAATGATTTGCTTCTTTATGTCTGGCATGATGATCAATGGCTGTGTTCGAGCGCCAGTGGCTCGGCATGCAGTCAGCACTTCAGCGACGTAGTCTTAAAGCGGAAGAACTGTTTGTTATTGACCGGTGGTAGCGGTGGCTTCTTCATTTGGTCTTGATATGTGTCTGCATAAAGCTGCTTGCTCCTAGATATCGAACAACAGACGTTGAGGTCATTGCATGGCTCGTTTCGGTAGGGGCTGCTGTAGTAAATTTCGGACAATCCACCATTCCTCCCTTGCGCGAAATAAGAAGTCCGATATGTTTTGCTCTCAGATCTCTCGTCATCATTCCATCACATATTTATGGAGTTCTCGGTGAAGTACTCGTCTGTCAACCGGATTTTCGAACCCAATACAACATCGACGGGCGCGGTACCATTCTGTCTAGATACCTTGAAGTCTAGATGGGAAAATAATATCTAGTTGGAACAGCTGTGTTGTGACTCTCGCTTTCGCCGTCTTTATTTTGGCAGCGAGAGTCTGTATTGCGTCGTCAAGGGCTGACCTGGTGGAGACATCCATAGTTGACCTGATGTTGTTAGCCAAATAGCGCTGATACTGGTCCCAGGTGACAATCCTCGTGATTCTGGAGGGTTAACGTAAACATACTCGCTCCAGAACTTCAATACCCGACTTATAATCCGATGAGAGGTCATTTATTGTCCGTAATTGAAAACTGGGATTGATGTGCTTCATAATAGCCGTCTAAAACATACGGTTGTGGGCGTGTGAAAGGCGGAATCCTCGTTTGTTCCCGGGGGCCGATCACAATTATCTCCAACTCGCCTTCTAATTCCAAAAGTCGCCGTGATCCTTCGAAAGTTCACTGGTGAGATCGCCGCCCAGTAGGACTTTGTCGCCCGCACCTCGTGGTCGTGCGGTAGCGTTCTCGCTTCCCACGCCCGGGTTCCCGGGTTCGATTCCCGGCGGGGTCGGGGATTTTCTCTGCCTCGTGATGGCTGGGTGTTGTGTGCTGTCCTTAGGTTAGTTAGGTTTAAGTAGTTCTAAGTTCTAGGGGACTGATGACCATAGATGTTAAGTCCCATAGTGCTCAGAGCCATTTGAACCATTTTTTTAGGACTTTGTCAAAGCCATCCAGGAGACGGTGCAAGTCGTCGGTGAGTAACTATTTGTTAGAACTGATGTATTTCACTATGCACGTTAAGTTCACGTTTGGAGTTACGACGGTAACTGCCGTGGCTTCGATGCTCTGAAGCTATGGTAACTGTTCTTGGTGATGGCTATTTTCTAGGCGGACGAGGATGGCTGTTCCGCTTCTGAGTTGTTGCGAATTCGGAAGTAAGTCGACGGATGGAGAAGCAGCTCTGAGATGAAAGCAAAGTCGATTCTGTGGCGTGTCAGAAAATCCGTCAATTCCCTCTTCTTTTTCTTTATGCAGTTATCGCTCCAAATTCACAGTCGCAGGTGAGAGGTGCGACGATGTGGCTCCATTTAAGGCGATACAAAAACTTTAAGTCTTCCACGAGCATGAGGATGGTGGTAAGTTTTCGCTGTAAGGTGGTCAGCAATTCCGGGATGTCCGTGAAACGCAGTGCCAGCGGGCCACGTGATATGTTACGCGGCTCTCTGGCGCTGTGTTAAGTTAGTGGCGAAGCCGCATCTACATAGGATCACGTCCTCTCAGGATGACCTTCTCCTGATGGTGAACACGTGGAGGCGGAGATGGCTCTTGTACTTGTGGTGACGACTCCTTCGGTGGGTCCCATACCTCCTTGCTGCTACCGCGCCGAGAAATCACAACCGTGCGTTGAGGTGGTTGGTTGTTCGGTTTCGGTCGGTATTTCTTGAGCAGTTCTTTGTATTTGACACATCCGCTGTATGAGGCAGGGTTATTTTCACTTCAATTGGCGCACGTCGGTTTCTCTGTTTTGGGGAGTTAGCAATCTGCTGAGCTGTGCAATGAAGGCACCATTCCGATAGAGATGGTGGTATGGTCATAGCACTGGCAGAGTTTGCCTGCGCTGTCCGTCTCTCCTGTTACAGGTTTCCACTCGAATCCTAGAGTAAAGTAAGAATCGAAGCTCGTGTATTCTGGTGCTATTCTTGTCTTTCGGAAGTCTCGCACAGTGGACTGATTCTGAGATAAGTTGCTTTGTCTTCTATATTGATGGACGATGATCACGTGAAGTACAACTACCTGAAGCGCCTTCAGAGCTCCTGCAGCTGGTATCTGCTCTGGAAGACCCTTGATAACAACCTTCAGTTCTCGATTTTAGGCAGATGCGAGAAACTAGACAGCATTATGTTGATTAGCAAACATCTCAAAGTGATATTTGATGCGATCTTTTTGGTAGATTGCCTTTAGTTCACCCTCCAGATGTGCCATCAAAGCTACGTTCAGCCCCAAGTAATTTTATGTGTGGTAAATCATCACTGGTGGAACAGCAGCATCGGTTTTGCGGTCATTATCCACGGTGGCATCATTGTCATGACTGTCCTAGCTGCGGTTGCGCCGTGAGTGGTGCGCCTGGCTGGCGCCTCTCCGCTTGGAGAAATAGGAGAGTATCGTTTGGAAAGTTGAATATCTGCTTACGTGAGTTTTGGTCGTCCACAGCTTGTGGTTCCCTGTGTCGTTTATATTCCATAGGTGTGAATTCATCGTCGTTCTGTAGCTGTGGGTCGTGATGTTCCTCTCCCTATGGTGGGTGCTAATATTCCATTTCTTCTTCATCATGTGATGGTGTGATAATCTTCTCCAGTCGTGGACTCTGGTTCTGGCTGGCATTGTGCCGTATTGAGAGCGTCATCAGCGTATTGTTGAGATTCATATTGCAGTTCCTGAAACTCTGCGGTGGAGGGCATGTCGTATGGTGCTGCACCGATCTGTATTCGCGATTTCCGTCTCAATGCTGGTTGGTAGAATTGTCCTCTCGTAAGCCATGTTTATGGCCTGGGTTGTCGGCAGGGAAGACACCCCGTCCGGTGCCGTAGTCATCATAGTCGAAGGAGCCACAGACGGGGCGAGCACCGGCGACCGACCGCGCCCAGCGAGGCCGGGGCAGTTGCCTAGGCCGCCAGCGCTCCGACCTCTGTATGTCGCGGCATCGCGCACTCAAAATTGCGTGGCCACGAGCACTAAATGGCCAGCAAAGTAGCCGGGTCTTACGGCACTGCACAGCTAGTGCTGCAGTGCGATACTAGCCCTCGCAGTGCTTTATACCGGCCGTCATCGAGGTCCGTGCCCTGCGAAGGGCATTCAGAATCGACGGGCGGGATACATGATACTGCACTGTTGCTGTATGGAAATGTCTAAAGAGATGAGCTTAACTAATTTTTTTTACTGTAACGTCACTTGTATTGTCGTGACCTTTAGTGTGAAGAGTTGTTTTATGCAGACTTCTATATGGTGTATCCTGCACAAGTCTTTCCATCTCTGCGTAACTACTGCAATGTATATTGACTGAACCTGCTTACTGGAGAGAGGACTCGGTCTCCCTCTGCAACTTTCACCCTCACCCCATCACACCTTCACCCACAGCAGTACACACTCACACACACACACGCACACACACACACACACACACACACACACACACACACACACCATTACCAAGTAAATGATTTCTCAGTGCCTCATGACGTATCCTGTCCATCTACCCCTTCTTTTACTCAAGTAATCTCATAGATTTGTTTCTCTCCCATACAACTGAGTATCTCTTCGTTTCCTATCAAATCTGCTTGTCTAATTTTCAGAAGCACATTTGAAAAGCTTCCATTTTTTCTTGTCTGTACCGTTCGTATTACGATTGGTGTTGAAAGATTGAGAGTGAGGAGCTGGAAATGGATCTGTCAGGAGACCAAATAAATGTCATTCACATGAAGACTGAAAATTTTTATTTGGTTAGACCAGGACTGCATTGATTTAATTAAACACCAGAAAACACAAATAACTGCCAATATGTGCAATCAAACAAAGGTGCTGAAAGAACTACAGGGTTCTTTACAAGAGACTGATAATATAATGCGGCATGGTTGAAGTCAGCTGATAGGTATATCTGCTTAAAGGAAGTCCCTCTTAATAAAGAATCGCCTTCAGAGAAGGTCAGATATCCACGCAGAGAAGGAATTAGCATATTTCATCAAAATATTACAGGTATTAGAAATAAAGTTAGTGTACTGCTTATACATGTTGACTCTGACATTATTGGTATATCGGAGCACCACTTAAATAATTTGACAGTTCAGAGGCTTCCTTTGTCGGGGTACAGATTAGCTGACTGTTTCTCAAGAAGTTTCTTGCGGAGTGGGAGAGTGGCCATGTACGTGAAAAACGGTATTCAATCTGGGTCCATAGACGTATCATGGCACTGCACTGAACAGACAGCTGAGTGTTTTGCAGGGGCAGTTGAATTTAGTGAAACTAAGCTTCTAATTTATGTTGTTTATAGGTCCCGTAACTCTTACTTTAAAGCATTTCTGCTCAAGATGGAGAGGGTTCTTGGTTCACTTTACAGGAAGTACCAGAATTTAATTATATGTGGTGATTTCAATATTAATTTTGTATATGATTGTGCAAGAAAAAGGATCTTGGTAGATCTCCTAAACTCGTATAATTTGATGCAGACTGTGTTTTTTCCAACTAGGGTGCAGGGAAACAGTAGCACAGCCATAAACAATCTTTTTATTCATTCTTCATTACTGGACGGGCGTTCTGTTAGTAAAAGGCTGATTGGCCTTTCATTCCACGATGCGGAAATTTTACACTAAAAGGATTTGTACTCAGAAAACGTCATATATAATTACAATCTATGTAGGAAATCACCTTCAGAGAAGGTCAGATATCCACGCAGAGAAGGAATTAGCATATTGCATCAAAATATTACAGGTATTAGAAATAAAGTTAGTGTACTGCTTATACATGTTGACTCTGACAACGAACAATATAACATAAGAATCACCTTAGTTTTTCAAAGGACTCCTCAACAGAAAGAGTGACCCATGAGGAAACTCTTCATTTTCTATTTCAAACGACGTGGATACTGCTAAGAATTTTCAATTCTTGTGGTAGTTTATTAGGGAAGTGCGATCCAAATGCAGATTAGATTTATGCCGAGTATTAACTGAGTGAAAGCCTCTAATTCTTGGGAATAAGATGTTATTGTTAACAAAAAACGACAGTTATATAGCTATGTATTAAATTCTGGTACTTGCTGTAAAGTGAACCAAGAAACCTCTCTATGTTGAGCAGAAATGCTCTAAAGTCAGAGTTACGGGACCTATAAACAACATAAATTAGAAGTTTAGTTTCACTAAATTCAACTTCCCCTACAAAACACTCAACTACCTGTTCAGTGCAGTGCCATGATACGCATATACGTTTTTCACGTACATGGCCACTCCCCCACTCCGCAAGGAACTTCTTGAGAAACAGTCAGCTAATCTGCATCCCGACAAAGGAAGCCTCTGAACTGTCAAATTATTTAAGTGGTTCTCCGATATACCAATATTGTCAGAGTCATTCATTATTTATGGCAATAGAGAGTTTTTTAAAATTCGTTAAGGAACGAGAGTGGCAGGATGTTTATAGTGCCGACGACATAGATAACAACGGCAAAGAGTAAGTGATACGCAAATGGAATAACTAATTTCAGGATAAAATTAAAACCGCATGGTCGGTTGTGAAGGGAGTGTTTGGTCTGCAGCATAAGGTCGACGATATAAAGTCAGTTCGTAGTAAAAATAGTTCTGTTTCTAATAAGTAAGAAATATGTACAGTATTCAACAATCATTCCTGGTGAAGTAAATAAAAACTTACTTTCTATAGGGAATCGTATAACTCTCTTGGAAAATGCCCTTCCGAGGCTAATGTCTGAAATACTCCTCTTTGACACTGACAAGGGGGTGACTGAGTCAATAATTAAATCCCTGAAGACTGAGAACTCTCATGGATATGATGGAGTGCCTAACAGAATATTAAAGTATTGTGCTGCACATTTTAGCACTGTACTTAGCCATATTTGTAATTTTTCCTTTAAGAACGGTCAATTTCTTGAACGATTCAAGTACTTAGTAGTAAAGTTGCTTAAAAAAAAAGGGAGAAAGGGATAATGTAGTCAATTTTATACTTGTTTCTATGCCATCAGTGCTTGCTACAGTTATTGAGAAGGCTGTGTATGTAAGGACAATTGATCATTTTATATCACATAATTTGCTATCGAACGTTTAGTTCGGCTTTAGAAGTCGTTTAGCAACTGAAAATGCCACATTCTCTTTTCTCTGAGAGGTACTGGATGGATTAAACAAAAGGTTTCGAACGCTAGGCATGTTTTTTTTATTTAACTAAGGCGTTTGATGTGTTGATGACAAAATATTGCTCCAGAAGTTGGACCAATGCAGAATACAGGGAGTAGCTCACAATTGGTTCACCTCTTACTTTAACAACAGACAGCAAACGGTCATAATTCACAATGTTGAGAATGGCTGTGATGTGGGAGTTGAGTGGGGTACAGCGAAATGGGGGATGCCCCATGGATCAGTGCTGGGGCCAGTCCTGTTTCTTATTCATATAAATGACATGTACGTTCGCGAACCTCTTGTCGATCCCTGTTCACTACTCTGAGTATTTTGACATTGCCCTCTCAATATATAGCTATACAGGGTTATTACAAATAATTGAAGCGATTTCACAGCTCTACAATAACTTTATTATTTGGGATATTTTCACAATGCTTTGCACACACATACAAAAACTCAAAAAGTTTTTTTAGGCATTTACAAATGTTCGATATGTGCCCCTTTAGTGATTCGGCAGACATCAAGCCGATAATCAAGTTCCTCCCACACTCGGCGCAGCATGTCCCCATCAATGAGTTCGAAAGCAACGTTGATGCGAGCTCGCAGTTCTGGCAAGTTTCTTGGTAGAGGAGGTTTAAACACTGAATCTTTCACATAACCCCACAGAAAGAAATCGCATGGGGTTAAGTCGGGAGAGCGTGGAGGCCATGACATGAATTGCTGATCATGATCTCCACCACGACTGATCCATCGGTTATCCAATCTCCTGTTTAAGAAATGCCAAACATCATGATGGAAGTGCGGTGGAGCACGATCTTGTTGAAAGATGAAGTCGGCGCTGTCGGTCTCCAGTTGTGGCATGAGCCAATTTTCCAGCATGTCCAGATGCACGTGTCCTGTAACGTTTTTTTCGCAGAAGAAAAGGGGGCCGTAAGCTTTAAACCGTGAGATTGCACAAAACACATTAACTTTTGGTGAATTTCAAATTTGGTGCACGAATGCGTGAGGATTCTCTACCGCCCAGATTCGGACATTGTGTCTGTTCAATTCACCATTAAGAAAAAATATTGCTTCATCACTGAAAACAAGTTTTGCACTGAACGCATCCTCTTCCATGAGCTGTTGCAACCGCGCCGAAAATTCAAAGCGTTTGACTTTGTCATCGGGTGTCAGGGCTTGTAGCAATTGTAAACGGTAAGGCTTCTGCTTTAGCCTTTTCCGTAAGATTTTCCAAACTGTCGGCTGTGGTACGTTTAGCTACCTGATTGCTTTATTCGTCGACTTCCGCGGGCTACGCGTGAAACTTGCCCGCACGCGTTCAACCGTTTCTTCGCTCACTGCAGGCCGACCCGTTGATTTCCCCTTACAGAGGCATCCAGAAGCTTTAAACTGCGCATACCATCGCCGAATGGAGTTAGCAGTTGGTGGATCTTTGTTGAACTTCGTCCTGAAGTGTCGTCGCACTGTTATGACTGACTGATGTGAGTGCATTTCACGCACAACATACGCTTTCTCGGCTGCTGTCGCCATTTTGTCTCACTGCGCTCTCGAGCGCTCTGGCGGCAGAAACCTGAAGTGCGGCTTCAGCCGAACAAAACTTTATGAGTTTTTCTATGTATCTGTAGTGTGTCGTGGCCATATGTCAATGAATGGAGCTACAGTGAATTTATGAAATCGCTTCAATCATTTGTAATAGTCCTGTATAACTGCCATTTTTTGTTAACAATAACATCTTATTCCCAAAAATTAGAGGCTTTCACTCAGTTAATACTCGGCATAAATCTAATCTGCATTTGGATCGCACTTCCCTAATACACTACCACAAGAATTCAAAAATCTTAGCAGTATCCACGTCGTTTTAAATAGAAAATGAAGAGTTTCCTCATGGGTCACTCCTTCTGTTCTGTTAGGAGTCCTTTGGAAAACTAAGCTGATTGTTATGTTATATTGTTCATTGTGTTTACTTAAATTTATGTCTTGACTTTTTTGGGTCCATAAACTTTATTTTATCTGTTATTACATTTATGTTGTAATTTCATGTACTGACATGTTCCTTGAGCATGGATATTTGCTCCTCAATTTGGGCCTACGGAACTAGACGAGTAAATAAATAAATAAACAAGAAGTCAGCGCCCGCCACGAGCGCTGAAGGGGCTGCCCTACACAACTTCTGTCTAAGTTCGCGCAGCCACTGGCCCTACTGCAACATCCAGAAATACGCTCGTTAGATTGCGTATAACGATTTCCCGAGGGAACCAGAGAAGTTTTTCTGGTGATACGTATGCCCCAATGATTAATGAATACAAACAGCTGGGAACACCGGCAGTCAAAGAATTCTGCAGTGTGATTATTAAACCAATGAAAGAAACAATTAGGCTTAAAACAGCTTAATAAAGTAGTAATCTGCGGTTTAAATAGGGCAAATAGTTTCTTGTAGTGATCCAAGAACAATATGACAGCCGTGAAGAAGTTTAAGTTAAACTCAGAATAATTGGCTATCAGAGATCCACGGAACGCAAAATTTCAATGACAAAAGGAATCCTGAAGTCAAAGGATAGGGGTCCGATAATCTTAGTCGCAGGAATTCACAATACACGGTAGAATAAATTAAAAAGGGTCTTCAGACATAAAAACAAGTAATTTAACTTGTAAAATCCTTAAGCAGCAAACAAGGTGAGAGAAAATTCCAGTTCTCAGATATGCGGTGCCGCACAAGGACAACGAAAACTATTTGTAACGAACCTCACCTAAACTTACCGAAAGAAGAAGCCCAGCAAATTATCAGGACCACTTGCGTGCTCCCCACAACATACAAATGTCATAGGCAAATGTTCAAAAAGATGCTCAGATGCTCACCAAATTAATTTGACCAAGGTTAAACAAAGTAGATCCTGAACTCTTCCGAAGCCAGTACACCAGTGCATCCAACAACTGCTTGTGAGCATCGTGTCACTCGGCCCAGTGTGTATTAAAGCCTGAAGGCCTCGAACGAGCACGCCCACTTACTGTTGCAGCTCGACACCGCCACAGTACGCAGCGCTCGGCCAGGGTTGACTCTTCCGAACCGCTCCAGTCTGAGTCCAAAACCAGTCTTAATCCAATCGGATGGCAAGCGCCTTCTTGCTTCACTGTGTGTAGGTCGCTCTAACCCACTGTGGGCAGACGGCATAGACAAATTGTAGAGAAAGGCTATTAGTATGAGGCGTCACTGCTCCGTTACGTTTTTATGTTTCACATCTGTAAGTAACTCAGTAGTGCTGCACTTAAATATAATGAACATATCTGATTTGTTATTCCACATCTGAGAGACTCCTCTGAGCTGGATTTATAAAATGTGGTTGACTCTGTGTATGGTAAGTGGACATCTTTTCTCTGTCTAATGCTGCTGTGAGTTTCAGATGTACTTGTCATGTATAGTATACATGACTGTTAAGTGAGTCCTCACTTTTGTTTTGCTGGTGATAAGAGAGGGAAGAAAGACTGTGAATTCCGTGGTGTCACCGCCAGACACCACACTTGCTAGATGGTAGCCTTTAAATCGGCCGCGGTCCATTAGTATACGTCGGACCCGCGTGTCGCCACTGTCAGTGATTGCAGACCGAGCGCCACCACACGGCAGGTCTAGTGAGACTTCCTAGCACTCGCCCCAGTTGTACAACCGACTTTGCTAGCGATGCTACACTGACAAATACGCTCTCATTTGCCGAGACGATAGTTAGCATAGCCTTCAGCTACGTCATTTGCTACGACCTAGCAAGGCGCCATTACCAGTTAATATTGAGATTATAAAACATGTATCGTCAAGAGCGATGTTCACCAATTATGGATTAAAGTTAAGTATTCCAGCAGCAACGTACCATATTGGCTATATTAATTACATTGTCCTGTTCCAGACCTCACGCCAGTTTGCGTGAGCTTAAACGCGTGCATTTCGGCCTCCTCTAGCTACACGGTGTTGGCTCTTCTGCCAACACATCACATGGCGCCGAGGATTTTGTGTTCGTATTGATAGACTGAATTACTTGTGTCATCGCTTCGCCACAATCTCCAGATGTACTGCCCGAATTTTGTCGCTGGCAGAATCAGCAGACGCAGGCCTTATTGGATGCCCTTGGACAGCTCGTCCAGGGTCAACGTGCAATGCAAAACGATGCCGCAGCCGCCGCTCCACCGCTACCGCAGCCACAACATGCTGTTGCACCACCTTTTCGTCCTTTTGATGCGGCACTGGTAAGCTGGACGGAGTGGTCACGCCAATTTGGATTCCATCTCGCCGCCTACAAAATTCAAGGTATTGAGCGGCAGCCTTTTTTGCTTTCTTGTGTAGGAGTGTCCACTTACCGTGTGATAGTGAAATTGTTTCCCCGACGCGACGTAGCAACTCTGTCCTACGACGAAATTTTGTCTGCATTAGATGCATATTTCAAAGAATCAGTCAATGTCATTTCAAAAAGGTATACGTTCTTTCATACAAAACGCAAGGCCAGTTAAACAAATCGGTAGTGGGTTGCAACCTTGCAGGGCCTTACTAGGGATTGTGCTTTTGAGTGTGAATGTGGACTCCCTTATTCAGATACTATGGTACGTGATGCAACTGCACAGAACGTTTCTGATGTTCGTATAAGGGAACAGATTTTGAAACTAGTCAATCCCTCCCTTCAACGTTAGACATATTGGATAGGCAGGACACACTTGACTTTTCTCAGGAATCATATGCACCTTCGCCAGCCATGTGTCACGTTAACCGGCCCGCCGGGAGCGCTGCACGGAACAGTAAACACCCCTCGTGCCCGTCCGCGCAGCTGCCGCCAAGCTCTCCAATTCGTGTGCCGCACAAGCAAGCAAATGCTGTGCTAAAATCATGCCTGCGGTGTGCTACTAGACATTCGCGTGAGAATTGCCCGTCACGCAAAGCTCTTTGCTTTTTCTGTAATAAAAAATACATGTTCAAAGTGTATGCCAGAAAAAGCTCAGATCGGACGCTCACAACCGTTCCAAGACCTTTGCTTCCCGCCAGAATCGAACCAAGAATACTCAGGCTCGTGAACATTCGCCCATGGACATTCATGTAGTTCATTCCACTCCGCCCAGTGCCACTCTCTCTAACAGTGACTGTGTTCATCCCACAAATAGTGTGCGTCTACATTGCAGGAAATCCCGTCAAGTAGCAAGTGATTCTGTGCCAGTGTCTGGTCACGTTGCACGAGACAGTCGCTCTTGTCGTCAGCAGGACAATAAACTTTTTGTAGACTTGGACATTCATGGCAACATGATCCTATTCCAGCTCGATACCGGAGCTGCAGTTTCATTGATCAATAAAGACACGTACAAACAACTGGGCACACCTCCGTTGCGTGCCGCAAATGTTAAGTTAAATAGTTATTCAGGACAAGCTATCCCTGTGTTAGGACAGTGCAGCCTTCTTGCAACATACAAGGGACAAACAAAACTTGTGTCATTTTACGTCCTTCGTTCTTCTTCTGCAGTGAACTTGTTTGGTTTAGATTTATTTCAGTTGTTTAACTTGTCTATAGTCAATCAGGTCCTATCAGTGAACCAGACTGTGCCTTCAGCCAGTGTTTCTCGTCTATGTGAAGAATTTGCAGACATTTTTGCACCGGGCCTTGGTTGCGCTAAGAACTATGAAGCACATTTGCAACTGAAAGTAAATGCGCTACCGAACTTTTTCAGAGCGCGCAATGTTCCCCACGCATTGCGTGATGAGGTCGCAAGAACGTTACACGATTTGGAATCACAAGGTGTGATTGAACGTGTGCGGGCTTCTCTCTGGGCATCACCCTTAGTAATTTTGCCCAAACCTTCCGGAAAATTGAAACTTTGTGTGGACTTCAAGGCAACAGTGAATCCCCAATTAGTGATTGCAACTTATCCTTTACCCCGCCCGGAGGATCTTTTTGACAAACTGTGCCCGGGTAAATATTTTTCGAAGTTGGACCTAGCAGATGCGTACTTGCAAATACCGGTGGACGACGAATCCCAGCGCGTTTTGGTGGTTAACACGCATCTTGGTTTGTATCGCTGCAAAAGACTGCCATTCGGGTGTGCATCCGCCCCTGCATTGTTTCAGCAATATCTGCAAACCGTTTGTACTCGGTCCCTACTGCAGCAAACTATCTGGACGATATTGTGATCTCCGGAAAGACGGAAGAAGAACATTTAGCCAATCTCCGAACTTTATTTCAGGTCTTGCGACAAAATGGTCTTCGCTTGCGGAAGGACAAATGTGTGTTTTTTGCTCGTGACGTACCCTATCTGGGACATGTAATCAATGCCCAAGGCATACATCCCAGTCCCGAGCACCTCCGTGCCATACAAGACTTGCCTTCGCCGCAGAATTTGACGCAGCTACAGAGTGTGCTGGGAAAAATCAATTACTATAACAGATATGTGCGCCACGTCTCTTCCAATTCAGCTCCGCTTCATCGCTTACGCCGTAAAAATGTTCAGTTCGTCTGGACGACGGAATGCGAACGCGCCTTTCGCCAGTTGACATCGACGTTGCTTTCCACTACTTGCCTTACGCCATTCGATCCCCAGAAATCCCTTTTGTTGATGGTAGATGCATCGGATTTCGGGATCGGTGCTGTGCTTGCGCACAAAGATGGATCGCATGATCGCCCTATTGCCTTTGCGTCCAAATTGCACTCGTCTGCACAAAGAAATTATTCACAGATAGAGGATGAAGCTTTGGTTCTCGTATTTGGTGTTACTAAGTTTCATGATTTCTTGTATGGTCGTCACTTTACCATCATCACTGACCACAAACCTTTGACATCGCTTTTTCATCCGAAAAAACCTGTACCTCCACGTACAGCGCAGAAATTCATTCGCTGATCTATTTTCCTCTCGCTTGTATCGGTCCACTGCTAAGCACGGAAACGCCGATGCATTGTCCCGTTTGCCTGTTGCTGAGGATAGAGCATTCGATTCTTCCGAACTTGCTTGCATGTTCATTGACGCGGAAACCGATGACGTGGTCGAATCGTTTCCGATTGATTTTCGTCGTGTAGCTACAGCCACAGCTGCTGACCCTGTCCTTGCTACCGTTTTGCGTTTTGTTGCTACGCAATGGCCCTTGTTAAAGTCACGGATCGAGGATCCGTTGGTTCGACGATTTTTTGCTCACAAGGAGAGACTTTTTGTTCGACGTGGTGTTTTGCTGTTGCGTTCTGATAATGATCAGTCCCGGGTCGTGGTCCCACGTTCGTTACAGTCCTCTGTCTTACGGCTTCTCCACCAAGGACATTGGGGTATAGTGAGAACGAAACAACTTGCTCGTCAGCACTGTACTTGGTTCGGAATCGATGCTGCGATTACGAGTATGTGCTCTTCTTGCATGGTGTGTGCCGAACAACAATCCGCACCACCGCGGAAATTATTTGCATGGCCAAAAGCCACTTCCCCTTGGCAACGATTACACACAGATTTTGCTGGTCCATTCTGGAATGCTCGATGGTTGGTTGTGGTAGATTCTTTCAGTAATTTTCCTTTTGTTGTCCGGATGTCTTCCACGACGTCATCTGCCACCATCCAAGCATTATCTGCTATCTTTTGCATTGAAGGTCTTCCACAGACTATTGTTTCCGACAATGGCCCACAATTCATGTCCGCAGAATTTCAGTCATTCTGCAAGGCCAATGGTATTCAACATCTGACATCCGCGCCGTTTTCGCCTCAGTCAAACGGTGCCGCTGAACGAGTGGTCCGGACTTTCAAGTCACAGATGTTGAAGCTGAAAGAGTCGCATTCTCGGGAGGACGCGTTATTCATCTTTTTGTCTTCGTATCGCTCTCAGCCCCGAGATGGTCGCTCGCGGGCTGAGTTGCTCCACGGTCGTCCTCATCGAACCTTGATGTCTTTCCTGCATCCGCCGCATCAGGTTTCTGTGCAGCGGCAGACGCCTGCTTTTGCTCCAGGCGACGTTGTATACTATCGCAACTATCGAGGTTCACGGCGTTGGCTTGCAGGGCGCATTCTTCGCTGCCTCGGCCGCGCTATGTTTCTGGTTTTGGGGGCCTCTGGTGAGGTGCGTAGGCGTCTCAATCAGGTGCACCTCTGTCGTCGCCTGGGTTCTGCCGCTCCCCGTCTGCTTTCAGCGACGGTGCCATCCGGTCAGCGCCCTGGGGACCCATCTACTGGCTCGCCTCATCCCCAAGTGTTACCGACGATGCCTTCCATTTTGCCCCATGGCGAAGCGCCGCCGCCGCCGCCGCCTGTTCTCCCGCCGGCGCCGGCCGCAGTGGACGCGTCGCTGCAACCGCCGGGCGCCTCCCTGGGTCACGCGCCGCCGATCGCTTCCCGTGACCAGCTGTCCTCCGACATGGAACTCTTGCCCGCTCCGGACCACATGGCGTCTGCGCCCGTCGGGTGCCCCGCCCCGGTGGAGGTCGACTCTTCGGCCCCTCCAGTCTCTCTACGGCTGCATACACCGCATGTTGGCGTGCACCCTGGACTAGGTTTTCTGGCGTTTCCTAGCTCCCCTCGGACCGAATGGCAGGGTGCGGGTGGCACAGCCTCGCCTGTTGTTAGGCTCCCCACCTCGTCGCATACGTCAACATGGGGTCCTCCCCACGGCGGGCGGAAGCCTTCTAACACAACCGTACGCCGATTTGCGGGGGAGGAATGTGGTGTCACCGCCAGACACCACACTTGCTAGATGGTAGCCTTTAAATCGGCCGCGGTCCATTAGTATACGTCGGACCCGCGTGTCGCCACTGTCAGTGATTGCAGACCGAGCGCCACCACACGGCAGGTCTAGTGAGACGTCCTAGCACTCGCCCCAGTTGTACAGCCGACATAGCTAGCGATGCTATACTGACAAACTACGCTCTCATTTGCCGAGACGATAGTTAGCATAGCCTTCAGCTACGTTATTTGCTACGACCTAGCAAGGCGCCATTACCAGTTAATATTGAGATTATAAAACATGTACCGTCAAGAGCGATGTACACCAATTATCGATTAAAGTTAAGTATTCCAGCATTAACGTACCTTATTGGCTGTATTAATTACATTGTCCTGTTCCAGACCTCACGCCAGTTTGCGTGAGCTTAAACGCGTGCATTTCGGCCTCCTCTAGCTACACGGTGTTGGCTCTTCTGCCAACACATCAAATTGTAATGCCGATACCCAGCCAACATCCCTCAAACCAGAACAACAGCGTTGTAGATTATATCGTCTTGCACTAGTACTCTCTGCCAGAGATGAAAAATTCTACAGTGTTAAAAAAATTGCTATGACATTTTCGTGGAATCTTAACAAGTCCATAGTCATCTATATTTTTCAAGACAATCCACTTATCTACCGTAGTCTGCGACAAGTTTGTTCAGTCCGTCGTCTGTTCATGCTGTTATACAGGGTCAAGAAAAATTGTGTCACCAAATTTTAATTTTGGATAGCTGATCCCAGTAGGAACCAGAGTTTCTAATGATGTGTAGGTCGACAACGCATCATTTTTAAACTACAAAAACATGGCGCCACGCGCTCCGATTGGCCATGGGATTGCCCTGTTGCCTCTCCTCGGTTGGCGGGCAGTGCTATACATGTCGATTGGCGCGTGGCGCCAGGTTTCCGTAGTTTAAGAATTGTGCGTTGTCGAACCAAACAAATTTAGTAATTTTGGTTGCTAGTGGCATCAGCTATACAGAGTTAAAATTTCGTGACACAATTTTTCTCCACCCAGTATACTTACACGTGCCGTTGTCAGACTTCAGTACTGAGGAAGAAAGAATACAGAGGATTTATCTTTGTTGTTAATAACGAAGGACTGAACAGCTTTTCTTACCAAAGACCACACACATTCCAATATTACATGCACATGCTCTGGTGTGCTGGTGTTCCCAGCGCAATACAGCCACAAAAGTGACCTTGTGGATGACATCGGAAGTTCACTGAGGCTTTTTGCGGATAATGCTGTGGTATATCGAGAGGTTGTAACAATAGTAAATTGTACTGAAATACAGGAGGATGTGCAGCGAATTGACGGATGGTGCAGGGAATGGCAATTGAATCTCAATGTAGACAAGTGTAATGTGCTGCGGATACATAGAAAGAAAGATCCCTTATCATTTAGCTACTATATAGCAGGTCAACAACTGGAAGCAGTTAATTCCATAAATTATCTGGGAGTACGCATTAGGAGTGATTTAAAATGGAATGATCATATGAAGTTGATCGTCGGTAACGCAGATGCCAGACTGAGATCAATTCGAAGAATCCTAAGGAAATTCAATCCGAAAACAAAGGAAGTAGGTTACAGTACACTTGTTCGCCCACTGCTTGAATACTGCTCAGCAGTGTGGGATCCGTACCAGATAGGGTTGATAGAAGTGATAGAGAAGATCCAACGGAGAGCAGCGCGCTTCGTTACAGCATCATTTAGTAATCACGAAAGCGTTACGGAGATGATAGATAAACTCGAGTGGAAGACTCTGCAGGAGAGACGCTCAGTAGCTCGGTATGGGCTTTTGTTGAAGTTTCGAGAACATACCTTCACCGAGGAGTCAAGCAGTATATTGCTCCCACTTACGTATATCTCGCGAAGAGACCATGAGGAGAAAATCAAAGAGATTAGAGCCCACACAGAGGCATACCGAAAATCCTTCTTTCCACGAACAATACGAGACTGGAATAGAGGGTAGAACCGATAGAGGTACTCAAGATATCCCCCGCCACACGCCGTCAGGTGGCTTGCGGAGAATGAATGTAGATGTAGATGTAGAAGTTAATAGTGCTAAACGTGCGTAAGATTTACTGTACAGCGAGCCACTGGAAAACAAGGGTTCCTTCGTCAAAACGTTCAGTAAGTAACTCTGATAAAGCCTTGTAAAAAGTCTAGCGGTTAGGACCCATCCCGAATTTTTATGCTAGCTAAATCATCTGTAACCTTGATAGAAAAGAATAGTTGCGCATGATAAAAGTATTGCTTAGTAATATCTTGAAACAAATAACGCAAGCGGAAGTCATATTAAAATGTAAAGAGCTAGAAAGTACTTCGACCGTGTTCTGATGTCTATCTGTATCACTGCAATAAATTAGTTATATCCGTACAGGGACCACACGTGGCTCAATACCACATTGTAAATGTAGTCCGTATGGACCGTCTGAGGGTTTATACAGGGAAGCAGGGAAGCAGCAGGTGATGAAGTATCGAGCGCAGACGCGGACCTCTGCTTGCAGCCGAACGGAGCGCGCGGCACAATTTGCATGAAATGAAGCCGCGGCCTCCGGCTTCACGGCCGGTGCTCAGAAGCGACCGCAGACAGGCAGCTGCCGACAAGGCGACACCACAGCCCGCCCTCCTCTGCCAACTGCGCCGTTTTGTCACAAGCACAGAAAAGGCCCTTGTTCTTATACTACACGTCTCATCGGTATATCTCATGCACTAGAGAGGATGGGGTCGTCGAGGAAAGGTGTGGTACCATTGCACGGACTGATTCTTAGTTTACGAATTTGAAAGATTCACCAATGCCGTCGCAAGATAGGAGAGAAACGTGTCGGTATTGGATTCGGACGTTTCGAAGAAATCAGACCAGCCTTCCATTCTCCTTTTCAGCAAACCGGGTAGCATTTGCCTAGGAAACACATTGGCCCACCGTATTTACTGTCTTAAACTTAGTACCATCTTCCATCTTCAGTCAGTCTGTACTAAAGTGTCGTCAGTTTTATTTTCCCACGGTTTCTATGGTTATAGCAATTTCTTGAAGTCGCAGTTAAGTTTCTACGTGGAATGTTTATATGCGATACTGAAAGGAGGGCAGGACGGGTATTTTAATTTGTTTGTTTGTACGTAAAATCCAGGGCCTGAATAGAACGTTTTTAATGTCCACGAAGAGAAATGTCCATACACTTAAAAACAGCTTCCTAATATCAGCAAATTTTCTCGAAAATGTTTGTACTACTTTCCCTAGACTAAAAGTAAGTAAACGTGAAATTTAATTATTATTTAATATTTGC
The DNA here is from genome assembly GCF_021461385.2 of Schistocerca piceifrons. NCBI lineage: Eukaryota > Metazoa > Arthropoda > Insecta > Orthoptera > Acrididae > Schistocerca > Schistocerca piceifrons. The sequence continues at coordinate 596,324,758 of NC_060138.1, read as the reverse complement.
ACTTGGTGAAGGAGACAGAAAAGTAATTACAGTACGTACTAGGCGCTGACGTGGTGAACACAGCCCGACAGTTTGTATTGTTGAATGTTGAAGTATGAACACCTACTATAACTGCGTAGCCGGTCACAATCCTAGATGTTGCTTTTACTTCAGACAACTCCTTATGTTATTTTCCAGCAGCACTCTGTCAGTCCATAGGTGAACTGGACGGTTCTCCACGTTCACCAGGCGAACTTTGCCAGAGACATGATTGGTCTGCTACCTGTTTGTCACTGTCTTCCAGCAGCTGCTGTGGATTCTTTGTGAATTTCCTTGCAAACTGTCCAGAGGGATCCACTAGTTTCTTCATTGGAGGATTCACAGCCTCGACGTAATTTATGAAATTTTACGCTCCGTAAAATAATTATAAAGTGCAAGAGAACAGCATTAAAAGAATCTCAGATCAAGGATCAACAGCCGCGCGGAGTGGCCGCGCGGTTAGAGGCGTCATGTCACTGACTGCGCGGCCCCTGCCGCCGGAAATTCGAATCCTCCCTCGGGCATGGGCGTGTGTGTGTAGTTCTTAGTATAAGTTTGTTTAAGTAGTGTGTAAGCCTACGGGCCAATGACCTCAGCAGTTTGGTTCGTTAGGAATTCACACACATTGGAAGGATCAACATTCAGCCAACTTAACCATAAACATTACACACTAAACGCTACTAGCTACTTCTTAAAACATGTATAATGTATAAAACTTTTAAATCGAACTACCTAGCCAGCACTGTGGCACGGAATATTAAATCAGCACCAGGCAAAAAACTTCTGTCAATACACTCCTGGAAATTGAAATAAGAACATCGTGAATTCATTGTCCCAGGAAGGGGAAACTTTATTGACACATTCCTGGGGTCAGATACATCACATGATCACACTGACAGAACCACAGGCACATAGACACAGGCAACAGAGCATGCACAATATCGGCACTAGTACAGTGTATATCCACCTTTCGCAGCAATGCAGGCTGCTATTCTCCCATGGAGACGATCGTAGAGATGCTGGATGTAGTCCTGTGGAACGGCTTGCCATGCCATTTCCACCTGGCGCCTCAGTTGGACCAGCGTTCGTGCTGGACGTGCAGACCGCGTGAGACGACGCTTCATCCAGTCCCAAACATGCTCAATGGGGGACAGATCCGGCGATCTTGCTGGCCAGGGTAGTTGACTTACACCTTCTACAGCACGTTGGGTGGCACGGGATACATGCGGACGTGCATTGTCCTGTTGGAACAGCAAGTTCCCTTGCCGGTCTAGGAACGGTAGAACGATGGGTTCGATGACGGTTTGGATGTATCGTGCACTATTCAGTGTCCCCTCGACGATCACCAGTGGTGTACGGCCAGTGCAGGAGATCGCTCCCCACACCGTGCTGCCGGGTGTTGGCCCTGTGTGCCTCGGTCGTATGCAGTCCTGATTGTGGCGCTCACCTGCACGGCGCCAAACACGCATACGACCATCATTGGCACCAAGGCAGAAGCGACTCTCATCGCTGAAGACGACACGTCTCCATTCGTCCCTCCATTCACGCCTGTCGCCACACCACTGGAGGCGGGCTGCACGATGTTGGGGCGTGAGCGGAAGACGGCCTAACGGTGTGCGGGACCGTAGCCCAGCTTCATGGAGACGGTTGCGAATGGGCCTCGCCGATACCCCAGGAGCAACAGTGTCCCTAATTTGCTGGGAAGTGGCGGTGCGGTCCCCTACAGCACTGCGTAGGATCCTACGGTCTTGGCGTGCATCCGTGCGTCGCTGCGGTCCGGTCCCAGGTCGACGGGCACGTGCACCTTCCGCCGACCACTGGCGACAACATCGATGTACTGTGGAGACCTCACGCCCCACGTGTTGAGCAATTCGGCGGTACGTCCACCCGGCCTCCCGCATGCCCACTATACGCCCTCGCTCAAAGTCCGTCAACTGCACATACGGTTCACGTCCACGCTGTCGCGGCATGCTACCAGTGTTAAAGACTGCGATGGAGCTCCGTATGCCACGGCAAACTGGCTGACACTGACGGCGGCGGTGCACAAATGCTGCGCAGCTAGCGCCATTCGACGGCCAACACCGCGGTTCCTGGTGTGTCCGCTGTGCCGTGCGTGTGATCATTGCTTGTACAGCCCTCTCGCAGTGTCCGGAGCAAGTATGGTGGGTCTGACACACCGGTGTCAATGTGTTCTTTTTTCCATTTCCAGGAGTGTATATCATACATTTCAATTTGACCTTAGAACATCACGTCCAGCACCTACAGTGGTTATAACTTCATAAACACAAGCTCCAGTTCAAAACTACCAACAGCCACTACCAAATTGGAGGCGCCGCGTGCGAGCTACGAACAAAAAGTCACGGTTCGCCCCCTCCCTCCCCCCCCCCTCCACCGACGCAGTCTCGAGTCTTCCCTGGGGCAAGGGTGTTTGTGTTGTCGTTAGCGTAAGTTATTTTAAGTTAGATTAAGTAGTGAGTAAGCCTATGGAGCAATTACCTCAGCAGTTTGGTCCTATAGGATCTTACCAAAAATTTCCAAACTATTCTGAATAACTTTACTTATTAAAGAGGAAATGCACAAACTCAAAACGAAATCCAAAAACAGCCAATATTAAATATACAGTCTCGAAGAGAGAATACTCTCGAACAGTCTAGTTTAAACTAGTCACATTAGATAACAGAGGAAACGGATCACTTACGTTTCTTATTCCTTGGAATTCACAATGATTTTCCCATCCTTAAAGTTTAGCTGCACTCATATAATACTCCGAGGTGTCGCAGGTAGTGTCAATTCATAGAGTGCTGGGAGATAATCCGGATTCCGGTACAAATGCTACCCAACATCGTGCTGTAGAAATCGCGGCCAAGAGTCAGACCAATATCGCCGCCACAGTCTGCGTAGCTCCGCCAGTTAATCACACTCGGCAATTTACAAATACTGCCGGTAACTTCTTTCTCGTAGGTTCACAACAAACTACCCGCTCCGGCCGGTCCCGGTACTCTCCATAGTGACGCAATCACATGGAGCCTAGGATCCTCATGACGGCTAGCTTGTGTCACCGAGCGACACAACTTCTATCTCACAGTCTCCGTTCTCGCTTCCTGTGTGGTGCATGCGTCAAGAAGTACAAACATATGTGTCCCTAAATACCCTTATTTACCTTTCTCTTCGTTCCACGGATTATGACGACGTTATTTCCAGTACTGGTATAGTTTGAGTCCCAGTTTATGCATTAACAATTGAGACGCGAGTTTTTAATTTCAAGTTATCATGTCATTGCGTTAGCTTCAGCCACGAGTATTGTTGTGGGTCACAGTTCACTGCTGCGGTTATGTCCGCTAATGAAAAGCCAAATTATAATAACATTTACAGGAAGAGCGATGTGAGTAGCTCGAGAGCAGGCACGCCCTCTTAGCGTGGCGCCGGGCCGTCTTCTCGACGGGATGCCTGTGTGGCACTGGCGCCAGTATGAAGATTCCAAGGTCTATTAAGGAAAGCTGCACCTTTCCGTAGGATACCGACACCAAGAATGTTTATGCTTCTTAGGCTATTGTTAATTAGACTGGAACAACACATATAACCAACTGATAGATGAAGTACCTAGTAAGGTTCTAGTTTGTGTGAGGGAGGATAGGGTCAGAGAGGAGGGAGCACAGTGGACGTTCCATACCGTCATCGGGGGTTGACGAAAGGGGTAAGTACTAAGATTACCTCATCGATCATCACTGCTTCCACACAGCATGAAACTAAAGCTATTGCTTTAGGAGTCAGAGGGAAAAACAGGCCAAAACGCACGGGCAATGGGAATTCGAAAGGCGCTGTAAGTAATCTCGGCGCCGTCGTTGACGACAACCACTTTGCTGCTACCTCTACTTGCCGTCACGAGTACGTGGACCAAGGTTTCCCACATCCAGCGAGCACTATAGCGAATACTCCGCTACCTCTACCTTCAGACTTGGCAGTCTTCGGGAAGCAACCTCAGATTAGCGGGGAGTATTTTACCATTTTGTTATCAGTGTCAAATAAACTTCTATTAAGCTATTTTCTTGAATATTGACTTTATAATGCCGCGTTAAGAAATGGCAGGTTGCATTTTTTTCTTTGTTTGTCATTTAAATAGCAGAGACAAACGTGAACACTTATTTGTCGGTTCTGAAAGGATATCAGTGCTACTTTTCTGTATCAGTATTAACAGTGGCTGGTTACCTTTTGTGTACGAATTAACACGGAAACATTTAGTAACTTAATTGTTTCGTAGTTATTGAAAGTCTTTGGAATGTCTCCTTTCCACTAATATTTCCTTCTAATCAAACAGATGAATGTTTCTGTAAAATATCTGTGAACACGCGGAATATCACATCACACTCCACTCAAAGTACAAATGCGGGAACGGAAACTGCTAACTCTGATAGCTTTACATAGCATTACGTACATCTTATGTTGTGCCGAGATAAAGAAAAACTGCTTAGCGTCGGAATGGATCTTACTCACAGTCAAGTAATTTTAATATCAACGCGCTGTGAAACTCATACATGTTGTCAGAACACTAAATAAACTATTAATACTCTGAATGAGTGTCCCATCTCCAATGACCTCAATGTTGACATGGTGCCAAAATTAATTCTTTTTTAATTCATTATCTGGTACAGTATCTCCTAAATGTAGTGGGAAGTGTAGGAACTACGGAGAATGTTGATTAGGTGGAAGAAACATTAATAAATCTACACAAAGTTGCAAAAGCTGACTCACCTAAGTACTAGAAGACCACGTTTTTCATTTAACAAAGTAAAAATTTCCATAATTTAATGTTGGGATTACTTCAACTCTTTTGTTACTCCGTTATAATTTGTGTACTTTTCATATTCCTTCCATTAGTAAGTGTTGTTACAACTTACATTACTCTCAAAAGGGACGTGCGGTTGATATTAGGTACATAAAAGAACAGTAAATTTCTGAACCGCGACAGAAAACAGTGTTGTGAGGGCGAGTTGCAACTCCTGGAAGACAGACTTGCCGCCAGCAACAGAGGTTGAACGGGCCAGCCTACGCGCCAGGAGTTGAGAGTCTAACAGCAAATTCTAGCGGCCTGCTGCAGAGCTTAGAATCACCACGCACCAACATACAAGCCGCACTCCGTAGGTTAAACAGCATACTTCCTGCAGAGTTCCTGGGAGGGCCAGTAGGAGCTACAGGTACAGTTACAGTCACTGTCGCAGTTACATATCCAGTCACTTGAGCTCATCTGTCCGTAGAAGGAACCAACACGCTCGTCGACGACGATTCCGACGTGGGATCGGCTGCTCATCGTCTAAGCACACCACCACGGATCAGGTTCTACTCCAAAACGAAGACAGTGGTGTTCGTAGATCTGGACTTAGGCCCTGAAAGGGACTGGCACAGACAATAATTTTTGTACAGCCATCTTACTTTGTTGGTGTTCGTCTCATAATCTAATTCCAAGCCACTATCCGTACTGTTCAACTGCTCTTTCAAGTAATTTGCCGTCTCTGACAGAAATGTGACTGTACTAGCCGCCATCACGCGCGCAATGATTTGAAAATCCCGTGATCGCCCACGGTATCGGAAGCTGGAGATAACGCCTGGAGTGCCGTGATGACTGCGAGATTTATTGAACTGTTTTCACTCGCCCACCCTGCAGCCCGGATCTCGATCCTTCCGACTTCCATCTGTTTGTCCCAGAAGAATGACTCGGGGAGACGCACTACCTGGATAATGTGGAGGTTATTGATGCACTTTGGCTTCGACGTCGTACAGTGGAGTGGCAGAGTCCGCACAGGTTACGGTGGCCGATGCGCAGTGACCAATTTTCGTCCAAAGAGCTGGGTGAGTTAATTCGCGATTACAGAATCGAAGCGTACGCCCTGTAATTTTTCTCAACTGATTTTGCAGGAACTATTTGGTAAAATGGTTCAAATGGCTCTGAGCACTATGGGACTTAACATCTGAGGTCATCAGTCCCCTATACTTCGAACTACTTAAACCTAACTAACCTAAGGACATCACACACATCCATGCCCGAGGCAGGATTCGAACCTGCGACCGTAGCAGCAGCGCGCTTCCGGACTGAAGCGCCTAGAACCGCTCGGCCACAGCGGCCGGCTATATGTTCTGTAATATTGCCATTTTTTATTTAATTCCTTGCTGCCCCAAAACCAGAACACCCACGCTTCCACTTAATTTTATTGATCATCAGGGTGCTCAGAATGACTTAGGGCCAGGGCTGCAAGCGGATCTGTTTGCTAGCCTTAAAATCCTACCAGTCGTAACTCTGCTCCCACTTCGGGTACGGAACGGAATGAATACGAAAAATCCTCTGAGTGCCACACACAAAAAATAAAGTCCGAAACGAACTGTAAATTTGTAAAGTACTTTTTCTTCACGTCATTTCTTGATCAAAATTATACAAGTGCACAATTTGGTAGTTCTGTGCGGATCACAAAATATAGCGTAACTGAAATGCCGATTAACTCTCTGAAATTTTTTGTGCTTCGTATGGATTAAAGGTTTATGCGTTTGGTATTCTGTGCTTCTATGACGCAATATATTAGGAAATGTTCGTTTTATTTTCACTTTCAGAGACATATGGGCCTTTTCCTCCTCTACTGGTTTATGGTGTTTGGCCTGTTTGTTGGGATTTCATCCCTTCTGAACTCATTTTAATACTGTCTGTTATTATCGTTGCTGTTTAAGTACGCAGGTACTCTGTAGTGGTGCCTTTGTCTGTCAGAAATTGTCCCTAGAGTTTCTACCTGGATACGGCGCCTTGCATGTACGCCACGGATGGACATTACGCAGAACGCCTGTACAGACGCTGTAATGATCATGCGCTGGCATAACGAGACATTAAACCGTTTCCCGCTACCCTATTCGGTCAGTTACCGTCTCCTTGAAATTCTCATCAGGGCAAAGGGTATCTTCCTACATATAAATCTGTGGCTGTAGAAATTTTTCTGTCAGATTATCACTACTTGTATGATACCTTTCAAAATTTCCTGCAACCCCCGTACCGATCTGAAGGACTTCTAACTTGGCACGGGTTGATGACTTGTACTTTCATGAACCCATTAATAATTTGAGCACCGGCATAAAATTGATGCTAGATAACCTGCAATGAGAAAAGCATGAACGGAAATAGCGAGAAATAATTCAGAAAGTATTATTTCCTTCACTACAACGTACTGACCTAATGAATGTAATGTGTAACCAAGCAATCACACCAAATATGGTATTAGTACCTTTATCTCCAGCGGAACACAATTTCAGTTACACATCCACAAAATGCCAGTAAATCGTGAACTATTGCTCACAAGAGTATGAAACTCCGAGTCGTGTGGTATTTAGACACAAACCCGTAGTCAAAATAATTGAGTGTCATAGGGAGCAATTTTAATAACCGAAATACACTCCCTGTCAAAACGGTCGGACGTCTGCATAAATTCACAAACTTACACACCACAGGCGGTTATGTGAACCATTAAAGCTTAAATTTTCTGTGGAAGGTAGAACGGCAACCAGAGTACATTTGATATTATTATATTATATAACAATAAAAGAGATAATATTATAAAATAAAACAAAATACTTTCAATACGACGGCTGCTTGTGTGCCATTGGAGAATATCAGTGTTGTTCGTGATTAGTGCTGATACCCAGCCTGGTAGGGAATTTAGGGAGCTTCAACGGCTTTGGATGTTGATTGATCACTGAAGAATATGGAGATGCCACGCACTCGTATGGAAAATCATTATCGGCACCTGACAGAGCTTGAAACAGGCCTCATTGTGGGTCTCCGTCTGGCTGGGTGGTCGAATTGTGCAGTATTCAGATTAGTGGGGTGTTCGCATGTGACAGTCGCCCGACATAGGCCTGCACGGGAACGTTAGGTGAGCCATAGTTGTTGTCAAGTTTCCAGTCGAAAACGTATGACCAATACTGTGGAGGATCACCATCTTCTGCAACAATCACACTGTAACTCCTTCACATCTGCGGCTGCCATCCGAGAACATGTAATTGATCCCTTGCCAAATTCTGGGTCATCTCGCACCACTCATCGGGAAGTAGCATTAGCCGGACAAGGGAATTACTACTGCCTGCGTTTGAAGAGGTGGCGCGACCTGAAGCGCCGTGACGTGAAGCGTGGACTGCTGATACATGACATCGAATAGTGTTCAGCGATGGCTCGTCGCTCTGGACTATCTCGGATGACCAACGTTGGGGGGTATGGTGGCGATGTGGGGAGAAGTCCTGCTCTTTCAGTGTTTTGGTGAGGCACAGCGGCGTTACTCCGGATGTCGTGATTTGGGGGACATCTACTAAGAATTCAGATGACGACTGGCACCGACTGACGGAACTCTGGAGGCACAACGGAACGTCAGGGACATCTTGCGTCTTCTTGTGCTACCTTTCAAATGACAGTATCGTGGTGCCGTGTCTCAATAACACAACGTTCGTCCACACACGGCAGAAGATATGAGCTAACTTCTTCATGACGACGTACTCCTGTGGCCAGATCAGTCTTCGACAGAAAATTTGGAGGACCAGCTCGGACGTCAGCTCCGGCACGGTGCCAGAATGCGGGATATATAGGACTATCTGCAACAGTTGTGAATCAGTTTTCCTCAGGATAGGATACTATGCTTTATGATACCCTTCCCTACCGGATTGGAGCGCATTAGAGCACGGCAGTGTTTCGCTGCGCTTGTTATTGAGTGAGACTGGTATACATCAAAACGGACCCTCGTCAGATTTTAGCCTTCGCTAAACGACGCTAGCCTGTTCATTTCCAATGTATGTCGTCTGAATAGTGCGCTGCTATCGAAGACCTTCAAATAGACCGTTTAGTTTCTCGGTTAAAAGTTTTCCGATGTAGGTACTAGCTGCGACGTCAGACATCATGACAGAAATCTGCTTTGTGATCCCTTACACATTTTTTTCCGAGCAGACACAGTTTCTCTACAGAGCACCACTGCGCTAGAAGCGGACGGTTGCCTCGGTAAAAGTCTTACGATTGTTTACAGTTCGCGTGAATCAGCATGTCCGAATACCTTTCTTACGTTATAATTTACTTTTACATCAGTAACGCAAAACGAAAAGCCACATATCACTTTCCCGACGAAATCTTTTCTGGTTATCAGTCAACATTTCAACGGGTTTCCCACTCGTCATCTTCAGGTCTGCAATGCTTCAAGACAAGACCGCAACTCGCTGATAACTCGAGAGGATTTCATCAGCGAATTTCGGAAGAAAGCCTGCGTTTTGACCACTCACTCCTGTCAGGGACAGTGTTATAATTCGTATTATCTAGTTCCAGGAGTGTATTCCACGTGGTATGCGTAGATGCAAGTATATTAGTGGTTTTCACTATTATGTGGTAACGTTTTCTTCAGCTGCTCTGTAGGATAATTGGTATCTTTGCGTTGCACAGATGTAGTACTTTCTCGATGTATGATAATATGTACAGTGGATAAGGCAAATGTTAGGCACATGTCCGACGAATACTGCCGGATGGGATTCAGTCACGACAAACGGTTGACTATTGCACATTTGTATTCTCATGATTTTATTTTTGCGAGGGCTTCATCTGTAATCAGTTCACCAGAACTACGTTGTAACAAAGGTGTCTGTGAAAATTTTCTAACAGTGGAAAAAATTCAAAACTTTCCAGTTCCGATATAACTGAATCGATGAGTTTGAAAAGGCGCCATGCCCCGTGAACTACACCTGATACGAAATACATATAACTTCTTATGTCTCGAGAGATTGGTAGTTACCTACTTAGGATTTTAAAGTACATTCCTTTGCCACCTAAACGATAAGCTAATATCAATAGCATATTGATATTAGTGATATTACTAATGAGTATGGATGCCACCTTTTAGATTCAGTGATACGAAATCACATTCTCATATGATTAAATCGAAAGCTATAAACACACAAAAATTAATTTATTGAAACTTACAAGAGCTTAGGTTCAAACTGAAAATAAAAAGTTTGAAACGGGAAAAAGGCCAGAATTATTCCGAAAATCCTGCTGGGTATCAACAAAAATGCCACATTAATATCCCCGAGAGTGAAGGAACAGGGAACAAACTTTCAAACAGGCTTTTGAACTCTGATCCCGTCTACACTTTTTTTTTTTTTGCTTATAACAATCACATATGTTCACGTTAATGGATTTACTACGTTGCTATTATGAATTATATTTTTTATTGTCGAGTCTTGGGGTTGGTTCGTAAAGTGTAGCCCACGGTCAGCATACGTCTAGTTGATTGAGGGAATCAAACTTTAGCAGCAACTGCGCCAAAGTATTCCGCGTCTCCCCAGTTTATCATATATTTGCGCAGCATGCTGAGTGAAATGCAGATTTCTTAGCCTTGAAATTGCATGTGCCGCTCTGTTGGAGCCATAGAATTCGAGAAGTTCGCAGTCCAGGAGACCATAGTTTTTCGACTGTGATATGTCGCACACTTTTCCCTACATTTTACCGCAGAAAATGTTATTTTCTTTTTTCGACTGATATGTTTGGGCTTAAGTTCTTTCGAGAATTCTGCAGTACCTATGTCGTGTAAAACTAAATCCAGGATCAGTAAGGTATCGTGGGATGCTAGATTAGGTGCACACGGTTCTGTAAAGATTCATAGCCGTATTGACTCAAGGTAAGAGACCAAGGAGCAGCCACACCAAGAAATCTGAATAATTTCCTGTGAACAGAAGACAAGGAAGGAAACTCAAGATAATAGTTATTACCGAAGCTCCAGTTATTTCGCGATGGGGTCGCCACTGTTAAAGATACAGCTTAATGGAGGCGTAGATAGTCGTCGCTAGCTATACGACAGCCATCGCCTGTGCAGTGTACATATATCACGGGGTTAAATGATCTCCAATGTAATTCAAGAATACACAAAATGAATGCTTCCGTAGCTGTGTGTACCCGCATCACCTTTCACTCATACATCATCACCCGGATGAAGATCTCTCCAGTATCTCTTGTAGCAATCACTGAAATGCTTGTCTGTATCACAATATTACGCCCATATCCGCAAGAATGTAATTGACAATTGTAAATTATAGATTTCAGCGATCAGTCGTCCTTTTTAAATTTTACTGGCAGATCTAGATTTCAGCTAGAAGTTAGCCATTCTCAATTCACTATTATTTATGCTCAATGCATGTAATGCTTGTTGGTCGGGCTTCATCCGCAGTTCATTCAATACTTCCCAATGGAAGGTAACCTGATGAGAATTGCAATTATTTATTGTTGAAACTAGTTTTTAACTGAATCCGATACTTACTCTTGATAAGTTTTTCTTAAAAAACACAATACTTGTTGATGAGCAGCTTTAACCATCGCCAATTTCTGGGGGTATCCAGGAAAATTTCCCTGCCTGCCTACGCCCGTGTCGCATGTAGGACACGTATAATATTTACGCCGTTCCATTTCATGGCTATTACTTCAGCGAGCCAACCGCGTAATACTGTTATAGGGACGACATGTCTGCCTGTTTATGGCATCTGCAGCCACAGGCGTGCCAAACCGCCTCCATTCAATCGTTGTGCGTATGTGGAACAACAATATGGTGACCGCTTTTGTCACTTGGCGAATTCGTTGTGATCCAGAACACAGCGGAACTCTCTGGTATTGTTGCTATTTGTAAATCAGACCACATCGACAGTCGCTTGCAGTTTAATACAAGGGACGAAAATGGAGGGCTACCGTCGTCAGAGCGTGTGTAACACTAATGAGAAAATTTCTGACACCATAACGTTGATTCCTCCGATAAAAATATCCAGAAAAAGAAATAAAATATAAAAACACTCGAATCTTCTGTAGTCACACTTTTTCGCCTGAGATTAGGCTGTCGTGTTGATAAAACTATGTGCAAGCCCATTTTATTCTGATTGTATAATTAATTAAAGAATGCTGTTACTTCAATTATGAGCCACTTATGTGAATGCAGTTTATATTAAATACTCTTTTTAATATAATCTAATTTTTAGCTCTATTTCCTCAAATTTTCTGAAATCGTTTCTTCCTAAACGACAGTTGTCAGCCAATAACCCTAATAAAATTTTACAACTAACTAAAGATTAATAAAATATATGTAGTACTCTTTAAAATGACAAAAGATAAACAAAATTTCTTATGTTTAAAGAAAAAATCACTAGCTTTTTAAGTACTAAATTATGATTTAATGAGTTGGTTCGTACCACATACGAGTATTTCTAACAATCTTCTTCTGATATTCGTCTTGATTTCGGCCAATATTCGAGTTCATTACGTTCCTCAGTTATATTTCCATCACTAAAGTTACTGCAAATCCACTTTTACTCCAATACGTCAATGTGAATGGAATGAGCATATTCAAGTCTCTTCCGTCAACAAACTTTCGCCAGAGCCTTACTAACTATATGGAAAACTGTTTTCAGTGCGTTGCCTACATAGTGCATACGAAATTATACATTGGCTCTAATTTCACTGACAGAAATTACTTACTCAGAGAAAATTATTTTAGAGCCTAGATGTTTTCCGACCGATTTTTCAAATAGGAAAAGTGGTTCGTAAACGGTACTAATGAGACAGCATGGGATACCTAATTAGTTTCAAGACACCGCACATGAAAACGGGTTCTACTGGCGATACAAGTTAGGATCCAGTACTTTGGATAGCTCTTTAGATGCAGACCACTTACACGTAACACAAGGATCGTCTTAGTTCACTGTTCTACAGTACAGGGTCAAAGTATGAATGCTACACGCTTCCTTCTGCTTACGGAAATGGAGCAAATCGGATGGTTCCTTTTGCATTTGATGTGGCCTACTGTTGTCCTTAAGGGACTTAAGGAGACACCATTAGTTCATGGGAGGTTCTTTAGAAAAACCCCAAAAACAGTTTACTGCTTTTGCGCAACAAAATCGAGACACGGATTCCAAGACGGCTGCGTAGAGAAAATTATTAAAATTTTTGAGAGGCAGTAAATAAGATCCATATATCTAACAACGTTGAAATTTTTTAAATATCTTTCTCCGTTTATGAGATACAGAGGTTCGAAGGAACCATACATGTATACGTAAAACAAGCACGTAATACGAGGAGAAATCTAAATAATAAATAACCACAGCAAATTAAGTAAATTTGAACATTACATTCTCTAGGTATTTATCTAAAACTTACACTTGCACGATTTCAAAAATTTTAATCCATTATCGAGAAGCACTCCAAAAACATGGTTTTTGAATACCAAAACGGCTATATGCAGAAAACAGCTGTAATTTTATTTATATATTCCTAAGGTCCTGATCTCAAACAACACTGAATATTCTCTTGGTATATTTATCCGTTTCCGAGGTACATAGGTTCTAAGTTACACTACTTGTGCACGTAAAATACGCACGTAACATCCGATATAGGCCGCAAACCTAGTTTATAAAGTGACGTAGCATGGATAAGTACGCTGTAAAGTGTATCCGTTATCATCAGAGGGCTGCTCGTAGTCCTATATTGTAGTACTGAAGCCGGTGCAAACTTTTTGTGCACGTATACAATCTGCTCTCAGGTAAAAAATTAGTTTGGCATTATTTTCATAGACGTAAACTATCAAACTTTTACTGACTTATGTAGCTCTTTTCAGACGTTTGACATGCCCTCATATGGCAGGGAAAAGAAGTGGACCAGCGGAAAACTGCTCCTATCGGAGTTTAAAAAAGGTGAATATGGTCCTGTTTAAAAGACTGACTCGAAAGTGGGATACAAGCTGCCCTAAGCTACCTTCCTCAGTGCTCTTAAAAATATTCTGAAGAACTATGGCATGCGAATATCTTTTTCACGTGCTGAGAGAGAAGGAAACAGTGGTAGTGGGAAACAGACGGAAAAGCAATAAATACTGTAAGATAGTAGGCAGTGGTTGTGATATAGAAAGATCATTACAGTTCTGGAAACTTCAGAAGCCCTCAATCTCAGTCCTGCATTGATAGAGCTCCAATGTTCATATAAAACAAGCAACGTAGTTTTAATCATCTTGGGATTGAAGCTCTTTTGTCCGTGTTTCCTTTAACAATATAAATGTTTTCGGATGTGGTCCATCTTTAACAAAACACAATTTTGTTTTTTATCCTAAATATATTTCACCCCAGTTGCAGCATCATCAGTGGGTTTTTATTTTACGGCTGTTAAACATATAGAATGTTCTTTATTGTTTGTATACATGTAAATATTAGTTTTTTAATCGTAATTACAGATTTTCGAAGAAACACGTAAAATTATGAATTCATATGTTTTTATCACATTGTGTGGTACTCCTGATGTGTCATGTTTTTACAGTAACTGATTTATTTCACAGTTTACCATCTGAAACCATATACAGCTGAAAGTAGACAAATTAATTACGCAAAAATTACGATTTGGAAGCTGTTATGCCTGAAATTAATTAATTCTATGTGCAAGGTTCTTTTTTTTTTTTGTGTGTGTGTGTGTGTGTGTGCGTGTGTGCGTGTTTATTTACATTATGTTTCACTTGCGTTTTCTGTTTTCCTCATCTTCTTCACTTGTGGGTTGGGGTTGTTTAGGGGAAGAGACCAAACAGCGAGGTCATCGGTCTCATCGGATTAGGGAAGAACGGGGAAGGAAGTCGGCTGTGGCGTTTCAAAGGAACCATCCTGGCATTTGCCTGGAGCGGTTTAGGGAAATCAGTTCTTCACTGTGTTATTGAGCGGTTACTGTCACTGTTTCACTGTTTACCAGCTGTAAAAACAAGATGATGGCGGACAATGGAACAGTCGAAGCTGTTCCTTGCGGTTGTTCTCAATCTTCCAGAGGTGTCTGTGCAATTTATGTGTGTGTGTGTGTGTGTGAAAAGCGAGAGAGAGAGAGAGAGAGAGAATAGGTTTGAGGATTTTTCATTATTATTATTTTGTGTGTGTGTATGTGTGTGTGTGTGTGTGTGTGTGTGTGTGTGTGTGTGAGTGTGAGTGTTTTTTTTTTGTCAAAATATTCATTATTGTTGATTGCAAGCCACGGTCAAATGTGCTTATTTCTCAAAAGACATCCACGAGATGTACCACTTTGACCATAAATATGCAATTTGTTGTACTGAGTCGGTCAGCGAGCGAACGCAAGGTTAGTGAAACAACGAGCTGTGTATGACGTATATGCTTTTAGACAAGGATTTTTTATTTCATACAACTCTGACAGTCTGATGTCTTTTGACATATTTATAAGTTTTTGTACTTGAAAATGGTCTAAGGCAAAAATTAGGATCGTACAACAATAAAATAAAAATTATTAAGTCAAATGGCGGCAGCATCATTTAAAAAAATAATAAATGTTGGTCTATGAGTAGAGTGATAGTGAAGAAAATATTTTAAAATTAATTTTGTTTCTCAACTTGAGGGATGTATTTTGTTTTCACTTCTCAGAATACATTGGCCCAAAATGGTGGTTACCGAATTATAGTCGCTTCCACATGTTGGATGTTACTTAATTTTTGTATCTCAATCGCATAGTTGTTCCTTTACGAACGAAAGGAAATCTGCGACTGAGAGCAGGGTACGCAGGTAAACAGAGGTAAACACCACGGCGTGTTAAGGCATCCGGCTGGCCGACCAACCACTGCTTCATCCTCCACCTAGGGCGACCCAGTTCCATCGTTTAACTTTGGAGGACTAATTCATATTTCCCAGTGTGCTTACAAGTCACGCAGATCTGTCAGCTACGGAGAAAGACGCACTAAAAATGTTATTTATTTTCTCTTGGCCATCGACAGTACCGGCGGGCTTTCCCCAGTTTTCCGAAATTCCTTCACCAGGGAAGGCGAATGGAATATTCCAGAATGAGTTTCTTAGAAGTAGGTACCTTAGGGGTTGCGAAGCAACTCAAATCGCTTGATACGGTCAAGTCTTCAGGACCAGATTGTATACCGATTAGGTTCCTTTCAGTTTACGCTGATACAATAGCTCCCTACTCAGCAATCATATACAACCGCTCGCTCACCGATAGATCTGTACCTACAGATTGGAAAATTGCGCAGGTCGCACCAGTGTTTAAGAAGGGTAGTAGGAGTAATCCATCGAACTACAGACCTATATCATTGACGGCGGTTCGCAGTAGGGTTTTGGAGCATATACTGTATTCAAACATTATGAATCACCTCGAAGGTAACGATCTGTTGATACGTAATCAGCATGGTTTCAGAAAACATCGTTCTTGTGCAACGCATCTAGCTCTTTACTCGCACGAAGTAATGGCCGCTATCGACAGGGGATCTCAAGTTGATTCCGTATTTCTAGATTTCCGGAAAGCCTTTGACACCGTTCATCACAAGCAACTTCTAATCAAGCTGCGGTCCTATGCGGTATCGTCTCAGTTGTGCGACTGGATTCGTGATTTCCTGTCAGGAAGGTCGCAGTTCGTAGTAATAGACGGAAAATCATCGACTTAAACTGAAGTGATATCAGGTGTTCCCCAGGGAAGCGCCCTGGGACCTCTGCTATTCCTGATCTATATAAATGACTTGGGTGACAATCTGATCAGTTCTCTTAGGTTGTTCGCAGATGATGCTGTAATTTACCGTCTAGTAAGGTCATCCGAAGACCAGTATCAGTTGCAAAGCGATTTAGAAAAGATTGCTGTATGGTGTGGCAGGTGGCAGATGACACTAAATAACGAAACGTATCAGGTGATCCACATGAGTTCCAAAAGAAATCCGTTGGAATTCGATTACTCAATAAATAGTACAATTCTCAAGGCAGTCAATTCAACTAAGTACCTGGGTGTAAACATTACGAACAACTTCACTTGGAAAGACCACATAGATAACACTGTGGGGAAGGCGAACCAAAGGTTGCGTTTCATTGGCAGGACACTTAGAAGATGCAACAAGTCCACTAAAGAGACAGCTTACACTACACTCGTTCGTCCTCTGTTAGAATATTGCTGCGCCGTGTGGGGTCCTTACCAGGTGGGATTGACGAAGGACATCGAAAGGGTGCAAGAAAGGGCAGCTCGTTTTGTATTATCACGTAATAGGGGAGAGAGTGTGGCAGATATGATACGCGAGTTGGGATGGAAGTCATTGAAGCAAAGACGTTTTTCGTCGCGGCGAGATCTATGTACCAAATTTCAGTCACCAACTTTCTCTTCCGAATGCGAAAATATTTTGTTGAGCCCAGCCTACATAGGTAGAAATGATCATCAAAATAAAATAAGAGAAATCAGAGCTCGAACAGAAAGGTTTAGGTGTTTGTTTTTCCCGCGCTGTTTGGGATTGGAATGGTAGGGAGATAGTATGATTGTGGTTCGATGAACCCTCTGCCAAGCACTTAAATGTGAATTGCAGAGTAATCATGTAGATGTAGATGTAGATGGGACGTTTAAGCCCATTCGCAGACAATGGAACAGCGAACTGGGAAATTAAATCATGTAAAAGCAATATCAGGAACACATTATTTAGAATGAATCTGCATCTGGCAGGCCGGTGTGGCTGTGCGGTTCTAGGCGCTTCAGTCTGGAACCGCGTGACCACTACGGTCGCAGGTTAGAATCTTGCCTCGGGTACGGATGTGTGTGCTGTCCTTAGGTTAGTTAAGTACAAGTAGTTCTATGTTCTAGGGGACTGATGACCACACATGTTAAGTCCCATAGTGCTCAGAGCCATTTGAACGAATATGCATCTGTATGAAGAAACTAAAAACATTGGGTACGACAGCCTAACAGATGTAACGCTGTTTTCACTAATACACATTTTGTAACTCTTTAATAACGAGACAGGAAAAAGTAAAAGTCTTGGTAACTTATTTTTAATGGCACAATAAAGTAATTGCGCAAAGGAAGAATCGAATGAAATGAATGAAAATTTTACTACTCTTTGAATACCTTTTGAATCGTAGAATAATAAAATAACAAAAACAATTTTTATTTCATTAATTGTATGATACACTATACGCATCACTTTATGCTCGAGACATGAGTGCAACAGAAAATACAGCTATGTCTACGTGAAGAAATGAATAAGCTGTACGTTTGTGTGTATTACTTATTTAATTATGATAGTTTCGGTGGTCGAATCCCTCGTCTCGAGGCTCCTATATTGTAAATGAAGGTCATGTAACCAACTGCTACTAGCACTATTGGTTATATGACCACCAACGGCGTATGATTTTGGAGCTGTTAGTTATACGCTGAGGCGATAAAAGTATAGGATACCTCCAAATGCCGCAATTGACCGCGTTTTGCCCGGCGTAGTCCAGTAGCTCAAAGTGTCATGGACATAACTAATCGTTGGAACTCCCTTGTAGAAATACTGATCCATGCTGTCGTTCATAACTGCGGAAGTGTTGCCGGTGCAGGATGTTGTGCGTGAACCGACCTCTCGATTATGTCCCATAAATGTTCGATGGGATTCATCTCGGACGATCTAGATGGCAAAAATCATTCGCTCAAATTGTACAAAATGTTCATCAAACCAGTTGCGGACAATTGTGGGCCGTTGACATTTGGTCGTTGTGTGAGAACATGAAATCCATAAATGGCTCCAAACGGTCTCCAAATAGCCGAAGATAACCATTTCCAGTCAACGATTGGTTTAGTTTGACCAGAGAACCCGCTCCGTTCCATGTAAACACACCCCACACTATCATGGAGCCACCATCGGTTTGTACCGTACCTTGTTGACAACTTGGGTCCTTGGCTTCGTGGAGTATGTAACACACTCGAACAGTACCATAAACTCCTACCAACTGAAATCGGGATTCCTCTGACCAGGTCATGGTTTTCCAGTCGTCTAGAGCCCAACAATATGGTCACGAGCCCAAGAGAGACATTACAGACGGAGGGATCGATGACCTCAGCAGTTTAGTCCCATAAGACCTTACCGAAAATTTCCAAATTTTTCTACTGCAGACGGTGTAGTGCTGTTAGCGAAGACACTCGCGTCATTCGTTCGTCGCACCGTCCTAAATGGTACGTTCGTCCTAAGTTCCCCATTGGTTTATGCGTATTTCATGCTGTGTTGCTTGTCTGTTAGCATTAACAACTCTACGCAAACACCGTTGCTCTCGGTTGTTAAATGAAGGCCGTCCGCCACTGCGTTGTCCTTGGTGAGAGGTACTGTCTGAAATTTAGTTTTCTCGGCACACTCTAGGCACTGTGGATCTCGGAATACTGAATTCCCTGACGTTTTCCAGAATGGGTGTCCCATGCGTCTAGCTCCAGCTACCATTCCGTGTGTTCATAGTCTACTTATTCCTGTATTACGGTCATAATGACGTCGGAAACTTTTTCACATGAATTACCTTAGTACAAACGACAGCACCGCCAGTGTACTGCCCGTTTATACCTCGAGTGCGTGAGACTAGCGTCATTTGTATATGTGCATATACTTATCTCATCACTCGACTCGCATTCGGGAGGACGTCGGTTCAATCCCGCGTCCGGCCATCCTGATTTAGGTTTTCCGTGATTTCCCTAAATCACTCCTCTGAAAGGGCACGGCCGACTTCCTTCCCCATCCTTCCATAATCCGATGAGACCGATGACCTCGCTGTCTGGTCTCCTTCCCCAGACAACCCAACCCCTTATCTCATCACTTTTGTTATCTCAATATACTACCATCATTTGCCAGACAAAAGCCTGATGACGGGGAGTGAACCACAGAAATCAGTCGCAGTTAAATAAGTAACACACACAGACATACAGCTTACGGCGTTACTCATTGTTTCAGGTACATTTATCAGCATTTAAGTCTGTTTCTTGTTTTTTTTTTTTTATTCATATGTTCATTCTGAGTAATCTTAAGTCTGTTTTAATACTATTACTCACTACACTCGCAAAAAAACTCCGCAATATTTCGGGATGCTGTTCCAAAATGCGTTTCCATGGCTATTGGCGAAACACTTGGTTTACGTGGTTGACTTCCTACCCGCCTTATGTCGATTAAATCACGATTAAACGTTATTTCTTGAATAGCGAGATACAAAATTTATTCAGCACATTATATGGTTCAGAGAGCAAGTAGATGGAGCGAACATGAGTGTGATTGAATCCGACCATCGTAGTGGCTGACTGATTTATTTGCTGATTTCTAGTGTTTTGTTCCCATATGAATATTAACATACGTCGCATTTAATATTGTATTGCTACAGATTTAACATATAATTGTTCCATGTTTGCACGCAAATGTAGTTTTTATACTAATGGTCGCAGTTAGTGAGGAATGTTTTCTGCTTACTTTCTTGTTGCCAGGCAGCAAACTATGCCCCAGACGAACTTTGCAAATATGACAGTAAATTAATCTAACGAGCAAAACTGAGAACAAGACGACATTAAACAATTCAGAAAGTTTTTCTGTTCGTTAAATTTATTTTTATTCGAGAGAGCCTGATTTCCTTGATTTACTTTATAAAGTAACGGCACTCAGGCGTGCTACATATTCTGTAATTAAATTTACTGGCGCATTAAAATCGTGATTAGAATCAAGATTTGGAGCTGAGGCTAGTGACGCTCTACCGTCTGACAAGCAGAGTGCGTCTTACACGGTGTGACGCCTACATTCAGTCACGTGGTAGCTCTCCAAGCCACAGTGTGTTGCGCGTTAGCAACGCAGAGCTGTTCACAGAAGATGTGTTCCATTCTACAGTAGAAAGGTAACTTTCTGTCAGGTCGAAGCTGTTGTCTGACTGTGGCGAATTATAGCTATAGCCTGTTGGGCTCTACCAATTCACCAATCCAAACTTCCATTGTGGTCCTAACAAGCTATCGACCTAATCAATGACATTTATAGTAAATAGCACGCGCTTCTTCGGAAGAGATATGACAAATAGTTATTAAACAATACTGAAATTTCTCATTTATTTTTAAAGTTGAGAAATAAACAAACTTCGTTTTGTTCTACTCGTATGTTCCCCCCCCCTCCCCCCCCCCCCTCCCCGCCACCACCACCGCCTCATGAACCATGGGCATTGCTGTCGGTGGGGTCGCTCGTGTGCCTCAGCGATACATAATGCAGATAGCTGTACAGCGGGTGCAGGGGAGGGTTATCTGTTGAAAGGGCTGACAAACATACGGTTCCTGAAGAGGAACAGTAACCTTTTCAATATTTACTGGAGAAACAATCTGGATGACTGACTGATCTGGCCTAGTAATATCAAGCAAAACGGCCTTGATGTTCTGGTACTGCGAACGGTTGACAGCAAGAGGAAACTACAGCCGTAATTTTTCCCTTGGGCATGCAGATGTACTGTATGGCCAAATGATGATGGCATCCCCTTGGGTAAAATATTGCGGATTTAAAGTAGTGCCCCATTCG
Source organism: Schistocerca piceifrons (assembly GCF_021461385.2). Taxonomy (NCBI): domain Eukaryota; kingdom Metazoa; phylum Arthropoda; class Insecta; order Orthoptera; family Acrididae; genus Schistocerca; species Schistocerca piceifrons. The sequence goes on along the minus strand of NC_060138.1, from coordinate 596,303,423 downwards.
GATCTCCGGGTGGGGATTACTCAGGAGGATGTCGTTACCAGGAGAAACAAAACTGGCGTTCTACGGATCGGAAAGTGGAATGTCAGACCCCTTAAAAGGGCACGAAGGTTAGAATATTTAAAAAGGGAAATGGACAGGTTAAAGTTGGATATAGTGGGAGTTAGTGAAATTCGGTGGCTGGAGGAACAGGACTTCCGGCCAAGTTAATACAGGGTTATAAACATGAAGTTAAATAGGGATAATGCAAGAGTGGATTTAATAATTAATGATAAAATATGAATGTGGGTAAGCTAGTAAGTATACCAAATGTAACGCATTATCGTAGCCAATATACACACGAAGCCACGCATACCACCGTAGTACAAGTTTGTATGCGAACTAACTCCGCAGGTGATGAGATTGAAGAAATGTATTATGAAATAAATTATTCAGTTAGTTAAAGGAAGCGAAATTTTAATTGTGATGAGGCACTGGAATTCGATTGCAGGGAAAGGAAGAGAAGGAAAAGTATTGGGTGAATACGGACTGGCGGAAAGGAATGAAAGAGAAAGCAGCCTGATAGAATTTTGAATAGGGCCTGTAGCATAATCTAATCATCGGTAGCACTTGCTTTAACAATCATAAAAGAAGGTTGTACACGCGGAAGAGACTTTGAAACTACCGGAAGGTTTCAGGTTGATTATATAATTGTTTGACAGTGATTTAGGAGCTTTGTTTTAAATTGTAAGACATTTTCAGGGAAAGATATAGACACTAAGCATACTTTTTGGTTATGAACTGCATATTAAAACTGAAGAAATTTGGAAACAGTACGAAATTAAGGAAATGGGACCTGAATAAGTTGAAAGGAGAAGAGGCTGAGAGTTTCTGAGGAAGCATTAGCAACGGATGACTAGGACAGGGGAACAGAATACAGTAGAAGAGGTATGGGTAACATCAGGAGATGAACTAGTGAAGGCAGCAGAGGTTCAAATATATAAAATGACAAGGTGAAGTAGAAATCCTTGGATAACGCAGGAGATATTGATTGAATTTCATCGGCGAAACGAGAAATGTTCAAAATGGAGCAAATGAAGCAGTCAAAACAGAACACAAACGTCTCAATAATGAAATTGACTGGAAGTCCAAAATGGCTAAGCAGGAGTGGCAAGAGGATACATCTAAGAATTTAGAAGCACATTTCACTAGGGAAAGATAGTTACCGTCCCGCCTACAGGAAAAATAAAAGGTCTTTGGGAAAAGGAGAAGCAGCAGTATAAACATCAAGAACTCAAATGGGAAACCAGTCCTAAGAAAACAAGGAAAACTAAGAGGTGGAATGTGTATAAAGACGGCTTATACAAGGGAGATGTACTTGAAGCCAGTATTATACAAGGGGAGTAGGACGTAGTTGAAGATGAGCTGTATAATACTGCGAGAAGAAATTGACAGAG